>NC_074674.1:3586528-3894028 GCF_029448725.1 Salvelinus fontinalis
TGTGATGTCTTCACTATTATTTTACAATGTAGAAAATAGTAAAAATAATGAAAAACCCATGAATGAGTAGGTGTGTCCAAATTTTTGACTGGTACTGCATGTACAAAAATATATGGGCATATTACAAACTTGTCCATTTGAAAGTGTTCAAAATACACTAAAATCATCCAAAATCCACAATCGATACAGCTAAAAAATAATGGGATGTCAAAACAAGTTGACATTGAGTTTTAGGAAAGTGTGCTTTATCAATTTACCTAATTTTGATAACCGTTATTTTGGACAAAATCAAGACGTCAATATTTTGTAATGCTTTTTGTATCATTTAAAAACAATTACAGCACAATTCGAGCAAATTCTGAATTTGCGATTAATCAGGACTAGTCACAGCAAATCCTGCGATTAACTCATTATTTTTTTAAATAGTTTAACAGCCCGAATTTCTACATATATTCCTATGTGATCCAAGATGGCATAGCAGTCATACGTCTTTGTCTTGTCGTGTCCTGTATATGTATATTTTTTTCCCAACGTACTCTCCTGCAACCCGCATCACCCAATGTGGTATGGATCTGCTATTTTCTATACTTTAGAACCGGAACCCCAACAGAAGCTAGCCAGCTAACTAGCTACTAGCTAGTAGTCAGCTAGCCCCTGCTAGCAGTCATCAGCTAACCTTAGGCCGGTCAACTCCTGTCAGTCTGCACAGCGCAACTCAACCCAGAGCATATCGGACTGCTTTTTCTCCACCAAATCTCCAGATTTGGAGAATCTCCGGATTCCTACCGCAAGCTCTGAACCTTTTCAGCTGGATTATCGCAGCTAGCTAGCTGCTATCCGAGTGGCTACTCCTGGCTAAAGTCTATGTCCTGAAGCAAGCACGAGTTAGCCTGGAGCTAGCCTAGTGCTAGGCCCATCTCCTACAACATCTATTTTGCCATTTGGCCTGGACCCCATTTACTGCCAACACGGAGCCCCGCCGATCCATCACGACTGGTCTACCGATGTAATCCGCCCGAGGGGGTTTCAACAGGCTCCTCCGTTGTGACGTCCCCTGAAAGCCCATCTGCTAGCCTGATAGCCGCGGCCTGCTAGCTGTCTAGAGCATATCAGCCTATTTCTTGGGCTACAATACCTATTTTGCCAATTGGCCTGGATCCTTTACCTGCCTACACGGAGCCCTGCCGATCCATCAAGACTGGTCTGCCGACATAAACGTCCGAGGGTGCTACAACAGACTCTTCCGTCGCGATGTCCCCCTAAGGCCCTTCTGCTAGCCTGCTATCCCTGGCCCGTTAGCTGTCTGAATCGCAGTGTCTCCAGCCCGCCTAGCTACTCACTGGACCCTGTGATCACTCGGCTACGCATGCCTCTCCCTAATGTCAATATGCCTTGTCCATTGCTGTTTTAGTTAGTGATTACTGTCAGGATTTGGCCAGGATTGTTCAGGTTTTGGTCACTAGATGTCCCCATTGCACCTCTTTTGAACCTTTTGTTTTTTCCTTGCTCTAATTATTGTTTGCACCTGTGTGTCGTTTCCTTGTTGGTATTTAAACCCTGTGTGTTCCTCAGTTCTTTGCTCAGTGTTTGTATGTTAGCACCCAGCCCCAGCCTTGTTGTGAACATATATTTCTCTTGTTGGATTTTCCAGAGGTTCTCTGGTTTTGTTCTTGTTTATTTTTGATTAGTCTTTTGAGGTTTGTTTTTTCCCTGATGTTCTTACCACTTTGTGGATTTTCTTTGTATTTTGGAGGATATCTATTTTTTCCTCTTGGCTTTATTTTTGTCGTTGTGGATTTAGATTCTTTGCCTGAAGATCTTTTTCTTTTATTAAACCACCATCTCTAGTACTGCTGTGTCTGCCTCATCTTCTGGGTTCTGCTGACTATTAGTGACTGTTCCTCACACCGGGTCCTGACAATTATTGTCTTATTTCACTGTAGAGCCTCCATCCCTGCTCAATATGCCTTAGCTAGCCCTTTTGTTCCACCTCCCACACATGTGGTGACCTCACCTGGTTTAAATGGTGTCTAGAGACAAAACCTCTCTCATCGTCACTCAATGCCTAGGTTTACCTCCATTGTATTCACATCCTACCATACCTTTGTCTCTACATTATGCCTTGAATCTATTCTTCCCGGGCCCAGAAACCTGCTCATTTTACTCACTGTTCCGAAAACACTAGACAACCAGTTCTTATAGCCTTTAGCCGTACCCTTATCCTACTCCTCCTCTGGTGATGTAGAGAATAATCCAGGCCCTGCAGCACCTAGCTCCACTCCCATTCCCCATGCACTCTCATTTGTTGACTTCTGTAACCGTAAAATCCTTGGTTTCATGCATGTTAACATTAGAAGCCTCCTCCCTAAGTTTGTTTTATTCACTGATTTAGCACACTCTGCCAACCCGGATGTCCTAGCCGTGTCTGAATCATGGCTTAGGAAGGCCAGAAAAATCCAGAAATTTCCACCCCTAACTATAACATTTTCCGACAAGATAGAACTGCCAAAGGAGGTGGAGTTGCAATCTACTGCAGATATAGCCTGCAGAGTTCTGTCATACTATCCAGGTCTGTGCCCAAACAATTTGAGCTCCTACTTTTAAACATCCACCTTTCCAGAAACAAGTCACTCACCGTTGCCGCTTGCTATAGACCACCTTCAGCCCCCAACTGTGCCCTGAACACCATATGTGAATTGATTGCCCCCCATCTATCTTCAGAGCTCGTACTGTTAGGTGACCTAAACTTTGGACATGCTTAAGATAGGGGGGAGCATTTTCACGTTTGGATGAAAAGCGTGCCCAGCGTAAACTGCCTGTAACTATTGCTAATATATGCATATTATCAGTAGATTTGGATAGAAAACACTCTGAAGTTTCTAAAACTGTTTGAATGATGTCTGTGAGTATAACATAACTCATATGGCAGGTGAAAACCTGATAAAAATCCAACCAGGAAGTGGGAAATCTGAGATTTGTAGTTTTTCAAAGCTTGGCCTATCGAAAACACAGTGTGTATAGGGTCAAATTGCACTTCCTAAGGCTTCCACTAGACGTCAACCATCTTTAGAAACTTGTTTGAGGCTTCTACTGTAAAGGAGGGGCTCATAAGGGCTCTTTGAGTCAGTGGTCTGGCAGAGTGCCACAGGCTCGTGACGCGCGGCCATGTGAGAGGTAACTCTCGTTCCATTGCTTTTCTACAGACAAAGGAATTCTCCGGTTGGAGCATTATTGAAGATTTATGTTAAAAATATCCTAAAGATTGATTCTATACATTGTTTGACATGTTTCTATGGACTGTAACGGAACTTTTGGACTTTGTCTGGACCTAGTGCTCGCGCCTCATGAAGATGGATTACTGGGCTGAACACGCGAACAACAAGGAGGAATTTGGACATAAATGATGAACTTTATCAAACAAATCAAACATTTATTGTGGAACTGGGATTCCTGGGAGTGCATTCTGATGAAGATCAACATGGCAGATATCTCTTTGGCTTCATTTGTCATCTGAGCGCCATACTCAGATTATTGCATGGTTTTTCCGTAAAGTATTTTTGAAATCTGACACAGCGGTTGCATTAAGGTGAAGTCTATCTTTAATTCTGTGAATAACACTTGTATCTTTTATCAATGTTTATTATGAGTATTTCTGTAAATTGATGTGGCTCTCTGCAAAATCACTGGATGTTTTGGAAGCAAAACATTACTGAACGTAACGCGCCAATGTCACGCCCTGACTTTAGTTATATTTGTTTTCTTTATTATTTGGTTAGGTCAGGGTGTGACAAGGGTGGTTTGTTTAGTTTTTGTATTGTCTATGGGTTTTTGTCTTGTCTATGGGTTTTTGTTATCTATGGGGATTTGGTATTGTCTAGGGGTATTGTAGGTTGATGGTGGCCTGGATGGGTTCCCAATCAGAGACAGCTGTTTATCGTTGTCTCTGAATGGGGAGCCTATTTAGGTTGCCATTTTCCAAGTTGGTTTTGTGGGTAGTAGTCCTTAATTAACAAGAAGTTTATCTTTCATTTGGTGTATTGCACTTGTTAATGTGTGAAAGTTACATATTTAATTTTGCGCGCTGCCTTTTCAGCGGAATGTTGTCGAGGGGTGCTGCTAGCGGAACCCCTAGCCATAAGAATTAACACCCCGGCTGTCCTACAATCTAAGCTAGATGCCCTCATCACACACAAATTATCAATGAACATACCAGGTACAACGCCAAATCCGTAACACGGGCACCCTCATAGATATCATCCTGACCAACCTGCCCTCAAAATACACATCCAGGATCTCAGTGATCATTGCCTGCATCCGTAATGGGTCTGCGGTCAAACAACCACCCCTCATCACTGTCAAACGCTCCCTAAAACACTTCCGCGAGCAGGCCTTTCTAATCGACCTGGTCCGAGTATCCTGGAAGGATATTAACCTCATTCCGTCAGTAGAGGATGCCTGGTTATTCTTTAAAAGTGCTTTCCTCACCATCTTAAATAAGCATGCCCCATTCAAAAAATGTAGAAATAGGAACAGATATAGCCCTTTGTTCACTCCAGACCTGACTGCCCTTGACCAGCACAAAAACATCCTGTGGCGTACTGCATTAGCATCGAGTAGCCCCTTCGATATGCAACTTTTCAGGGAAGTTAGGAACCAATATACACAGGCAGTTAGGAAAGCAAAAATTTGCATCCTATAGCACAAACTCCAAAAAGTTCTGAGACACTGTAAAGTCCATGGAGAATAAGAGCACTTCCTCCCAGCTGCCCACTGGACCTAGGCTAGGAAACACTGTCACCACCGATAAATCCACAAAAATTGAGGATTTCAAGAAAATAAATTATACGGCTGGCCATGCTTTCCACCTGGCTACCCCTACCCCGGTCAACAGCCCTGCACCCCCCACAGCAACTTGCCCAAGCCTCCCCCATTTCTCCTTCACCCAAATCCAGATAGCGGATGTTCTGAAAGAGTTGCACAATCTGGACACCTACAAATCAGCTGGGGTAGACAATCTGGACCCTGTCTTTCTAAAATGATTTGCCGCAATTGTTGCAACCCCTATTACTAGCCTGTTCAACCTCTCTTTCGTATCGTCTGAGATCCCCAAAGATTGGAAAAGCTGCTGCGGTCATCCCTCTCTTCAAAGGGGGTGACACTCTAGACCCAAACTGTTACAGACCTATATCTAGCCGACCCTGCCTTTCTAAAGTCTTCGAAAGCCAAGTTAACAAACAGATCATCGACCATTTCGAATCCCACCGTACCTTTTCCGCTATGCAATCTGGTTTCCGAGCTGGTCATGGGTGCACCTCAGCCACGCTCAAGGTCCTAAATTATATCATAACCGCCATCGATAAAAGACAGTACTGTGCAGCCGTATTCATTGACCTGGTCAATGCTTTCGACTCTGTCAATCACCACATTCTTATCGGCAGACTCAACAGCCTTGGTTTCTCAAATGACTGCCTCGCCTGCTTCACCAACTACTTTTCAGACAGTTCAGTGAGTCAAATCGGAGGATCTGCTGTCCAGATCTCTGACGGTCTCAATGGGGACGCCACAGGGTTCAAATCTCGGGCCGACTCTTTTCTCTATATACATCAATGATGTCACTCTTGCTGCTGGTGATTCTCTGATCCACCTCTATGCAGACGACACCATTCTGTATACCTCTGGCCATTCTTTGGACACTGTGTTAACAAACCTCCAGACAAGCTTCAATGCCATACAACTCTCCTTCCGTGGCCTCCAACTGCTCTTAAATGCAAGTAAAACTAAATACATGCTCTTCAACCGATTGCTGCCCGCACCTGCCCGCCCGTCCTGCATCACTACTCTGGAAGGTTCTGGCTTAGAATATGTGGACAACTACAAATACCTAGGTGTCTGATTAGAGTGTAAACTCTCCTTCCAGACTCACATTAAGCATCTCCAATCCAAAATTAAATCTAGAATCAGCTTCCTATTTCGCAACAAAGCATCCTTCACTCATGCTGCCAAACATATCCTCGTAAAATTGACTATCCTACCGATCCTTGACTTCGGCGATGTAATTTACAAAATAGCCTCTAACACTCTACTCAGCAAATTGGAAGCAGTCTATCACAGTGACATCCGTTTTGTCACCAAAGCCCCATATACTACCCACCACTGCGACCTGTATGCTCTCGTTGGCTGGCCCTCGCTTCATATTCGTCGCCAAACCCACTGACTCCAGGTCATCTATAAGTCTTTGCTAGGTAAAGCCCCGCCTTATTTCAGCTCACTGGTCACCATAGCAGCACCCACCCATAGCATGCGCTTCAGCAGGTAAATTTCACTGGTCATCCCCAAAGCCAATTCCTTCTTTGGCTGCCGTTCCTTCCAGTTCTCTGCTACCAATGACTGGAACGAATTGCAAAAATCACTGAAGCTGGAGACTCAAATCTCCCTCACTAACTTTAAGCACCAGCTGTCAGAGCAGCTCACAGATCACTGCACCTGTACATAGCCTATCTGTAAATAGCCTGTCCAACTACCTCATCCCCATATTGTTATTTATGTTTTTGCTCCTTTGCACCCCAGATTCTCTACTCATCTTCTGCACAAACATCACTCCAGTGTTAATTGCTATATTGTAATTACTTCGCCACTACGGCCTATTTATTGCCTTACCTCCCTAATCTTACCTCATTTGCACACACTGTATATAGAGTTTTCTATTGTGTTATTGACTGTACATTTGTTTATACCATGTGTAACTCTGTGTTGTTGTTTGTGTCACACTGCTTTGCTTTATCTTGGCCAGGTCGTAGTTGTAAATGAGAACTTGTTCTCAACTGGCCTACCTGGTTAAATAAAGGTGAATATTTATATATATCAAATTTATTTATAAAGCCCTTTTTACATCAGCTGATATCTCAAAGTGCTGTACTGAAACCCAGCCTAAAACTCCAAACATTAAGCAATGCAGGTGTAGAAGCACGGTGGCTAGTAAAAACTCCCTAGAAAGGCCAGAACCTAGGAAGAAACCTAGAGAGGAACCAGGCTATGGGGGGGGGGGCAGTCCTCTTCTGGCTGTGCCGGGTGGAGATTATAACAGAACATGGCCAAGATGCTCAAATGTTCATAGATGATCAGCAGGGTCAAATAATAATATTCAAAGTGCTTGTCGAGGGTGCAACAGGTCAGCACCTCATGAGTAAATGTCAATTGGCTTTTCATAGTCGATCATTGAGAGTATCTCTACCGCTCCTGCTGTCTCTAGACAGTTGAAAACAGCAGGTCTGGGACAGGTAGCACGTCCGGTGAACAGGTCAGACACAGGCAGAACAGCCACAGGCAGAACAGCTGAAACCAGAGTAGCAGCAGGGCCAGGTGGACTGGGGACAGCAAGGATTCATCAGGCCAGGCAGTCCCGAGGCATGGTCTTAGAGCTCAGGTCCTTCAAGAGAGAGAAAGAAAGGAAAAAAAGAAAGAGAGAGAGAAAGAGAAATAGATAGAGCATACTTAAATTCACACAGGACACCGTATAAGACAGGAGAAATACTTCAGATATAACAGCCCCCCGACACCTAGCCCCCAACACAAACTACTGCAGCATAAATACTGGAGGCTGAGAAAGGAGCGGTTTGGAGACATTGTGGACCCATTCGATGATACCCCCGAACAGGGCCAAACAAGCAGGATATAACCCCACCCACTTTGCCAGAGCACAGCCCCCACACCACTAGAGGGATATCTTCAACCACCAACTTACCATCCTGAGACAAGGCCGAGTATACCACACAAAGATATTCGCCACCGCACAACCCAAGGGGGGGGGGGGGGACAGGGGGACAGGAATATTACGTCAGTGACTCAACCCACTCAAGTGACGCACCCGTCCTAGGGACGGCATGGAAGAGCACCAGTAAGCCAATGACTCAGCCCCTGTAATAGGGTTAGAGGCAGAGAATCCCAGTGGAGAGAGGGGAACCGGCCAGGCAGAGACAGCAAGGGCGGTTCCTTGCTCCAGTGCCTTTCCGTTCACCTTCACACTCCTGGGCCGACTACACTCATTCATAGGACCTACTGAAGAGATGAGTCTTCAATAAAGACTTAAGGTTGAGACTGAGTCTGCGTCTCTCACATTTGTAGGCAGACCATTGCATAAAAATGGAGCTCTATAGGAGAAAGCCCTGCCTCCTGCTGTTTGCTTAGAAATTCTAGGGTTAGTTAGGAGGCCTGCGTCTTGTGACCGTAGCATACGTGTAGGTATGTACGGCATGAACAAATCGGAAAGATAGGTAGGAGCAAGCCCATGTAATGCTTTGTAGGTTAGCAGTAAAACCTTGAAATCAGCCCTTGCCTTAACAGGAAGCCAGTGTAGAGGCTAGCACTGGAGTAATATGATCAAATGTTTGGTTCTAGTCAAGATTCTAGCAGCCTTATTTATCACTAACTGAAGTTTATTTAGTGCTTTATCCGGGTAGCCAGAAAGTAGAGCATTGCAGTGTCTAACCTAGAAGTGACAAAAGCATGGATTAATTTTTCTGCATAATTTTTGGACAGAAAGTTTCAGATTTTTGCAATGTTACATAGATGGAAAAAAGCTGTCCTTGAAACAGTCTTGATATGTTCGTCAAAAGAGAGATAGAGTCCAGAGTAACGCTGAGGTCCTTCACAGTTTTATTTGAGACGACTGTACAACCATCAAGATTAATTGTCAGATTCAACAGAAGATCTCTTTGTTTCTTGTGACCTAGAACAAGCATCTCTGTTTTGTCCAAGTTTAAAAGTAGAAAGTTTGCAGCCATCCACTTCGTTATGTCTGAAACACAGGCTTCCAGCGAGGGCAATTTTGGGGCTTCACCATGTTTCATTGAAATGTACAGCTGTGTGTTATCCGCATAGCAGTGAAAGTTAGCATTATGTTTTCGATTGACATCCCTAAGAGGTAAAATATATAGTGAAAACAATAGTGGTCCTAAAATGGAACCTTGAGGAACACCAAAATTTACAGTTGATTTGTCAGAGGACAAACCATCCACAGAGACACACTGATATCTTTCCGATAGATAAGATCTAAACCAGGCCAGAACTTGTCCGTCTAGACCAATGTTTCCAATCTCTCCAAATGAATGTGTTGATCGATGCTATCAAAAGCAGCACTAAGGTCTTGGAGCACGAGGACAGATGCAGAGCCTCGGTCTGACGCCATTAAAAGATAATTTACCACCTTCACAAGTGCAGTCTCAGTGCTATGATGGGGTCTAAAACCAGACTGAAGCGTTTTGTATACATTGTTTGTCTTCAGGAAGGCAGTGAGTTGCTGCGCAACAGCTTTTTCTAAATGTTTTGAGAGGAATGGGAGATTCGATATAGGCCGATAGTTTTTTATATTTTCTGGGTCAAGGTTTGGCCTTTTCAAGAGAGGCTTTATTACTGCCACTTTTAGGGAGTTTGGTACACATCCGGTGGATAGAGAGACGTTTATTATGTTCAACATAGGAGGGCCAAGCACATGAAGCAGCTCTTTCAGTAGTTAGTTGGAATAGGGTCCAGTATGCAGCTTGAAGGTTAGAGGCCATGATTAATTTCATCATTGTGTCAAGAGATATAGTACTAAAACACTTGAGTGTCTCCCTTGATCCTAGGTCCTGGCAGAGTTGTGCAGACTCAGGACAACTGAGCTTTGGAGGAATACGCAGATTTAAAGAGGAGTCCGTAATTTGCTTTCTAATGATCATGATCTTTTCCTCAAAGAAATTCATGAATTTATTACTGCTGAAGTGAAAGCCATCCTCTCTTGGGGAATGCTGCTTTTTAGTTAGCTTTGCGACAGTATCAAAAAGAAATGTAGGATTGTTCTTATTTTCCTCAATTAAGTTGGAAAAATAGGATGATCGAGCAGCTGTGAGGGCTCTTCGATACTGCACAGTACTGTCTTTCCAAACTGGTCGGAAGGCTAGCTGTGCTTTGGTAAAGTGGGTGGGGTTATATCCTGCCTGTTTGGCCCTGTCCGGGGGTATCATCGGATGAGACCACAGTGTCTCCTGACCCCTCCTGTCTCAGCCTCCAGTATTTATGCTGCAGTAGTTTATGTGTCGGGGGGCTAGGGTAAGTTTGTTATATTTGGAGTATTTCTCCTGTCTTATCCGGTGTCCTGTGTGAATTTAAGTATGCTCTCTCTAATTCTCTCATTCTCTCTTTGTTTATTTCTCTCTCTCGGAGGACCTGAGCTCTAGGACCATGCCTCGGGACTATCTGGCATGATGACTCCTTGCTGTCCTCAGTCCACCTGGCCGTGCTGCTGCTCCAGTTTCAACTGTTCTGCCTGCGGCTGTGGAACCCTGACCTGTTCACCAGACGTGCTACCTGTCCCAGACCTGCTGTTTTCAACTCTCTAGAGACAGCAGGAGCGGTAGAGATACTCTCAATGATCGGCTATGAAAAGCCAATTGACATTTACTCCTGATGTGCTGACCTGTTGCACCCTCGACAACTACTGTGATTATTATTATTTGACCATGCTGGTCATTTATGAACATTTGAACATCTTGGCCATGTTCTGTTATAATCTCCACCCGGCACAGCCAGAAGAGGACTGGCCCCCCCTCATAGCCTGGTTCCTCTCTAGGTTTCTTCCTAGGTTTTGGCCTTTCTAGGGAGTTTTTCCTAGCCACCGTGCTTCTACACCTGCATTGCTTGCTGTTTGGGGTATTAGGCTGGGTTTCTGTACAGCACTTTGAGATATCAGCTGATCTAAGAAGGGCTATATAAATCAAATTGATTTTGATTTGTTTTGATGATTGAGGAGTTCACCACATCAGTCACTGGCTTTATCTATATGTGCATCGAGGACGTTGTCCCCACAGTAACTGTAACCCAGAAGCTTATAAGAAATCCCACTATGCCCTCCAACGAACCATTATACACGCAAAGCATCAATACAGGACTAAGATCGAATCGTACTACACCGGCTCCGACGCTAGTCAGATGTGGCAGGGCTTGCAAACTATTACAGACTACAAAGCGAAGCACAGCCGAGAGCTGCCCAGTGACACGAGCCTACCAGACAAGCTAAATAACTTCTATGCTCGCTTCGAGGCAAGTAACACTGAAACATGCATGAGAGCATCAGCTGTTCCGGATGACTGTGTGATCACGCTCTCCGCAGCCGATGTGAGTAAGACCTTCAGACAGGTCAACATTCACAAGGCCGCTGGGCCAGATGGATTACCAGGACGTGTACTCTGCGCATGTGCTGGCCAACTGGCAAGTATCTTCACTGACATTTTCAACCTCTCCCTATCTGAGTCTGTAATACCAACACTATGGTGGTCAAGCAGACCATCATAGTCCCTGTGCCCAAGAACACTAAGGTAACCTGCCTAAATGACTACAGAGCTGTAATACTCACGTCTGTAGCCATGAAATGCTTTGAAAGGCTGGTCATGGCTCACATCAACACCATTATCCCAGAAACCCAATACCCACTCCAATTTGCATACCGCACCAACAGATCCACAGATGATGCAATCTCTATTGCACTCCACACTGCCCTTTCCCACCTGGACAAAAGGAACACCTATGTGAGAATGCTATTCATTGACTACAGCTCAGCATTCAACACCATAGTGCCCTCAAAGCTCATCACTAAGCTAAGGACCCTGGGACTAAACACCTCTCTCTGCAACTGGATCCTGGACTTCCTGACGGTCCGCCACCAGGTGGTAAGGGTAGGTAACAACACATCCGTCACGCTGATCCTCACCACGGGAGCCCCTCAGGGGTGCGTGCTCAGTCCTCTCCTGTACTCCCTGTTCACTCATGACTGTATGGCTGTGCACAACTCCAACACCATCATTAAGTTTGCTGATGACACAACAGTGGTAGGCCTGATCACCAACAATGATGAGGCAGCCTATAGGGAGGAGGTCAGAGACCTGATCATGTGGTGCAAGGGCAACAACCTCTCCCTCAATGTGATCAAGACAAAGGAGTTGATTGTGGGACTACAGGAAAAGGAGGAACGAGCACGCCCCCATTCTCATAGATGGGGCTGTAGTGGAGCAGGTTGAGAGCTTCAAGTTCCTTGGCGTCCCATCACCAACAAACTAACATGGTCCAAGCACACCAAGACAGTCATGAAGAGGGCACGACAAAACCTATTCCCCCTCAGGAGACTGAAAAGATTTGGCATGGGTCCTCAGATCCTCAAAAGCTGCACCATCGAGAGCATCCTGACGGGTTGCATCACTGCCTGATATGGCAACTGCTCGGCATACGACCGCAAGGCACTACAGAGGTTAGTGCGTACGGCCCGTACATCACCGGTGCCAAGCTTCCTGCCATCCAGGACCTCTATACCAGGCGGTGTCAGAGGAAAGCCCTAAAAATTGTCAAAGACTCCAGCCACCCTAGTCATAGACTGTTCTCTCTGCTACCGCACAGCAAGCGGAACCAGAGCGCCAGCGCCTGCTGACCACACCGCTCGCGACGCGTGTGCGAGTGTTGCAAAATAAATGTACATGTTATTCAATCATTGCACCCACACTGCTCGCGGGCATCAGCTAGCATCTGCGTGGCCAGGCATAGAAATTGGTTCTATTTATTGGTTCTATACGCACAACACCCTGCAAGTCCAGCCTCTCCCATCTCCTCATTGGTTTTTAGGAGCATATACCCACGTGGGGGATTGAAAGAATAACTTAGGTCCACACTTCGGACCTTCAGGAGTTGGTTGCCAACCACCACATAAAGTTCAAAGAAGAAAAAGAAGCCTTAAGGAAGGAGGTGAGATGAAAATAAATTAATTACGTTTACCGTTTTATCTGTGGATTAATTGTCGGAGTTGAGGACCTTGTGCATTTTAGGTAAAATAACATATATAATTGAGTTTGTTTTGATATTTCAACCTGCGTGTCCTGATCGCTTCTGGTGTGGGTGAACAAAATCAACCTGCGTGCAATGGTGCACACAGACGTACGCACGTATTCGGTTTGGTCTGCGTGTTAGAGATATTTGGAACTCACATGTGAAAAGGTGAATGTTATTGGGTTAATGTTCATGAACATATTTTAATGACATTTTCTCCTGAGCTGTCAATCCCAATTTGAAACGGTCCCTAGCCCCGCCCACAGTCTCTCCTCCAACTGACAGAGTGGTTGTTACAATTTTGGGGTTTAGCAACATTTTTATTTTGACATTATAAAGAAAAACCTTTGTAAACAACGGAAGCTATCACACTGTCATATTGATCTGAGCCTTACTGTTGAAAAACCCCTACAGTGTACGACTTTTGGCTGTCGCAGATGCATCTCACCTGTTGACTTCTGTCTGTTGTCGTCTTCAGTAGCCTTACAACTTGAACACACCCAACATGTAGGTGCATGTTTTTGCAGAAAGCTCCTCCTCTGGCTGGCAGAAAGAACCGGATGAGCAGGAAAGGAAAAGTACAGAGCAGGGCTGTTACTTTCAGTTATATCGTGTTCACTGATTTATAAAATGTATAAAATGGACTTAAAAATGATATAAAATCAAGATTCGAAACAACAACTACTACTACAAAACAAGTGGGATCACTAACAGTATATCATTTTATTTGGACTTCACTGCTGTAAGTTCCTAAAGGGAAAGTTAATCTTGATCTCGGAAGCCATTACAGAGGAGAGACTGGAGTGATAACACCATGGCTTCGAAAGCTAAAGAGCTTCTCTCTCGGTCTGCAAGCTCTGTGGTACCTGGAGAAGGAATCACAGCTGCCAGGCTGTTCCATATCATGAGGGACCAGACAGTGACTGTCATCATCATGGACAACCGTAGCTGCAGGGACTTTGAGGAGTCCCATATCTATGTTCCCACACAGATCTGCATCAGCGTCCCTGAAGAGGCTATCAACCCTGGGATCACTGTGAACCAGATCAAGGCCAGGCTGCCGGAAGCATCCAGAGAACAGTGGAAGAGACAGGGGTTCGTAGACTACATCATATTACTGGACTGGTTCAGCTGTGTCACTGACCTCAGACTGGGGACCCCACTCAAGAGCCTCAAAGACGCTCTCTACAAGTGGGACAGCACCACAGATCTCCACAGAGAGCCCCTGGTTCTGGAGGGAGGCTATGAGAGCTGGTTGCTTGTCTACCCCATGTACACAACCAACGCCAAAGTCAGACCCCCCCCGACAACACGCCCTCAACACCCTCCCTCAGCTGAACTTCTACTACCCCTCTCTGAAGGGGCCGAAGGCTTCAGACCCCCCTCTACCCGCCGACCAAAAGCCTAAGAGTGAACTGCAGGCTTCGCCAGCTGCCCAGCAGCGGGAGCCGCAAACCAAAGTGAGGAATGAGGACACACTTCTTTGTGTAGCAGGCCTGCCTGATGGCTGGATGAAGTTCCTGTACACGGTGACTGGTACCTACCGCTACTACCACGCCCCAAACAACAAACTTCACATCTACCCACCTGGGGCAAGCATTCCCCAGGCCCCCCTCTCCACCCCCCCTTGTGCCCAAATACAAGCAGCCCCTCCAGCCCAACCTGTCCCTGCCAAGACCACTAAGCCCAGTCATGACGTGTATGCCAAGATGGAGATCGCCAAGCTGTCGGCAGCTAAGATCCGTAACCAATACCCTGTATTTGGAGGGATGGGTCATGCTGACGGGACTGCGTGACAGAAGCACCTGTTACATGAACTGCATCCTGCAGTGCCTGTGTAACACCCCAGCCATGTCTGAGTACTTCACCAAGAACTACTACCAGGAAGATATTAACAGGACCAATATCCTGGGCTGTAAGGGGGAAGTAGTAGAGGAGTTTGGGGTGATAATGAAGGCTATGTGGTCTGGCCTGTATAAGTCTATCAGGCCCAGGGACTTTAAGTTTACCATTGGAAAGGTTAACGAATACTTTGCTGGCAACGAACCGCATGATGCAAGGGAGTTTATGCATTTCCTCCTAGATGGGCTACACGAGGACCTCAATAAGGCTGACACTAGTAACCCGTACCAACGGGAAGTGAATGACCACCTCCTGGATGACCAAAGGGCAGCCGACCTGGCCTGGAGCAGACACAAGCTGCGGAATGACTCCATCATCGTAGCTCTGTTCCATGGTCAGTTGAAGATCACTGTCCAATGTCTTACCTGTCAACACAAGACACGCACCTTTGAGATCTTCAATTACCACAACCTGCCAGCAGCATACCACCCTGCATACCACTGCTGGCTTGCTTCTGAAGCTAAGCAGGGTTGGTCCTGGTCAGTCCCTGGATGGGAGACCAGATGCTGCTGGAAGTGATGTTGGAGGGCGAGTAGGAGGCACTCCTTCCTCTGGTCTAAAAAAAAAAATATCCCAATGCCCCAGGGCAGTGATTGGGGACACTGCCCTGTGTAGGGGGCCGTCTTTCGGATGGGACGTTAAACGGGTGTCCTGACTCTCTGAGGTCATTAAAGATCCCATGGCACTTATCGTAAGAGTAGGGGTGTTAACCCCGGTGTCCTGGCTAAATTCCCAATCTGGCCCTCAAACCATCATGGTCACCTAATAATCCCCAGTTTACAATTGGCTCATTCATCCCCCTCCTCTCCTCTGTAACTATTCCCCAGGTCGTTGCTGCAAATGAGAACGTGTTCTCAGTCAACTTACCTGGTAAAATAACGGTAAAATAAATAAAAATAAATAAAAACCTGCCACTGGCTTCATCTAAAGAGTGCTCCCTACAAGACTGTCTGAAGCTGTTCAGTAGAGAGAAGCTAGATAACAATAACGCTGTGTTCTGCAGTCACTGCGAAGCCCGGAGATGCTCCATGAGTAAAGTGGAGATCTGGAAGGCCCCCCCCCATCCTTGTGTTTTACTTATTTTGATTGACCGTCAATGGCAGACGGATTCAGAAACTCCAGACCAATGTTGACTTCCCTCTGGAGAACCTGGACCTGACTCAGTATGTCAGTGGTCCAAAACAGAGGCTCAAGAAATACAACCTGTTTGCAGTCTCTAATCACTATGGGGGGGTCTGGATTGTGGTTACTACACAGCCTTCTGTAAGAACGCCATCAAACAGCAGTGGTACAAGATTGAAGACAAAGATGTTTCAGACATCTCCACCTCCTCAGTCAAGTCCTCTGCCGCAAGTATCTTATTCTACTCCTCTCTGTGAGGGGCGGATGGACACACAGGGGATTTTGTACATGTGTGTGTGTGTGTGTGTGTGATCTGGTCCGAAGCGTCCCCCAGACAGTGGCGACCTGTCATTCAGGGTAGGTGGGGCAGAATTTTTTGTTGTTGTTGTTCCCTGTTTTGCATGTTATTTTGGCAATAATACGTGTCACATATCAGTTTGAAAACAATGTCATTCTCTTTTGCTTTCTTGAGTAAGTTACCTCGAACATGCAGGTGTTTCAGCCTAGCTCAGTGCTTTCTGTGGTGGAAGGGCAGCCACTGGTAAATACGGAGCGTAGGGATTGGTAATGTTCTCTAGTTGTGCCGTGATTGGCTCAGTGTTCTGTCACTCATGGGAACACTACATCACCACAAAAACTATGAAAAGAGCTCGAAAATTCAAGCCTCTTGGGTGCTGCCATAGAGTTACATTAGAAGTGCCCATCCAAGAAGGCTCAAGGTCATTGTTATATCAACAGTAGCTTTGATTGGACTGATCTTGTCAACATCATACTTTCAAAATCTTAGCTAGTGTGTAACGGTTTTCGTAATCCTCCTCCTCAGACGAGGAGAGGAGAGAAGGATCGGAGGACCAAAACGCAACGGGTGTTGAATACATAATGATTTATTCACCAAGACGGGAAAAACACGAAAACACTATAACAAACTAAACTTGATAACCTACAAAATAATAAACGATGAAGACAGACCTAGACGACGAACTTACATATAACATGACGAACGCACGAACAGGGAAAAATAGACTACACAAAAATGACGATGTACAAACATACCGAACAGTCCCGTATGGTGCGACAAACACTGACACAGGAGACAATCACCCACAAACAAACAGTGTGAACACACCTACCTTAATATGACTCTCAATTAGAGGAAAACGCCAAACACCTGCCTCTAATTAAGAGCCATACCAGGCAACCCTTAAACCAACATAGAAACAGAAAACATAGAATGCCCACCCAAACTCACGTCCTGACCAACTAACACATGCAACAAACTAACAGAAATAGGTCAGGAACGTGACATAACCCCCCCCCCCCCCCCCCCCTTAAGGTGCGAACTCCGGGCGCACCAGCACAAAGTCTAGGGGAGGGTCTGGGTGGGCATCTGACCACGGTGGTGGCTCAGGCTCAGGGCGAGGTCCCCACCCCACCATAGTCAATCCCAGCTTACATCTCCCCCTACAAATGACCACCCTCATATTACACCCACTTAATCTTTTGGGTAACATCGAGACAAGGGGCAGCACCGGGATAGAGGGATAGCTCAGGACAGAGGGATAGCTCAGGACAGAGAGATAGCTCAGGATAGAGAGGTAGCTCAGGATAGAGAGGTAGCTCAGGATAGAGGGGTAACTCCGGACTGAAAGGCAGCTCCGGACAGAGAGACAGCTCTGGACTGAGGGGCAGTTCTGGATAAATAGCCGCTCTGGGCTGAGGAACAGCTCATGACTGGCTGACGGCTCTGGACGCTCATGGCTGGCTGACGGCTCTGGACGCTCATGGCTGGCTGACGGCTCTGGACGCTCATGGCTGGCTGACGGCCCTGGACGCTCATGGCTGGCTGTGGGCTCTGTACGCTCATGGCTGGCTGACGGCTCTGGACGTTCATGGCTGTAGAGCAGCTCATGACTGGAGGGCAGCTCATGACTGGAGGGCAGCTCATGACTGGAGGGCAGCTCATGACTGTAGGGCAGCTCATGACTGGAGGGCAGCTCATGACTGTAGGGCAGCTCATGACTGGAGGGCAGCTCATGACTGGAGGGCAGCTCATGACTGGAGGGCAGCTCATGACTGTCTGACGGCTCTGGCAGATCCTGTCTGGTTGGCGGCTCTGGCAGATCCTGTCTGGTTGGCGGCTCTGGCAGATCCTGTCTGGTTGGCGGCTCTGGCAGATCCTGTCTGGTTGGCGGCTCTGGCAGATCCTGTCTGGTTGGCGGCTCTGGCAGATCCTGACTGACGACTGGCTCTAGCGGCTCCTGACTGACTATCGGCTCTGACGGCTCGGGACAGACGGGCGGCTCTAATGGCTCGGGACAGACGGCGCTGGGCAGACGGATGGCTCAGACGGCGCTGGGGAGACGGATGGCTCAGACGGCGCTGGGGAGACGGATGGCTCAGACGGCGCTGGGGAGACGGATGGCTCAGACGGCGCTGGGGAGACGGATGGCTCAGATGGCGCTGGGGAGACGGATGGCTCAGACGGCGCTGGGGAGACGGATGGCTCAGATGGCACTGGGCAGACGGATGGCTCTGGCCGGATGAGGCGCACTGTAGGCCTGGTGCGTGGTGCCGGAACTGGAGGCACCGGGCTAGAGACACGCACCTTCAGGCTAGTGCGGGAAGCAGCAACAGGGCACACTGGACTCTCAAGGCGTACTATAGGCCTGATGCGTGGTAACGGCACTGGTGGTACCGGGCTGAGGGCACGCACATCAGGGCGAGTACGGGGAGAAGGAACAGTGCGTACAGGACTCTGGAGACACACAGGTGGCTTAGTGCGTGGTGCCGGAACTGGAGGCACTGGGCTGGAGACACGCACCATAGTGAGAGTGCGTGGAGGAGGAACAGGGCTCTGGAAACGCACTGGAAGCCTGGTGCGTGGAGTAGGCACTGATGGTACTGGGCTGGGGCGGGAAGGTGGCGCCGGATATACCGGACCGTGCAGGCGTACTGGCTCCCTTGAGCATTGAGCCTGCCCAACCTTACCTGGTTGAATGCTCCCCGTTGCCCGACCAGTGCGGGGAGGTGGAATAACCCGCACCGGGCTATGTAGGCGAACTGGGGACACCATGTGTAAGGCTGGTGCCATGTAAGCCGGTCCGAGGAGACGTACTGGTGGCCAGATATGTAGGGCCGGCTTCGGCTCAATACTCAATCTGGCCCGGAGGATACGTGGAGCTGGAATGTACCAAACCGGGCTATGCACGGGTACAGGAGACACCATGCGCTCTACTGCGTAACATGGTGTCTGCCCGTACTCTCGCTCTCCACGGTAAGTACAGGGAGTGGGCGCAGGTCTCCTACCTGACTTCGCCACTCTCCCTTCTAGCCCCCCCCCCCCCCCCCCAATAAATTTTGGGGGTTTACTCACAGGCTTCCAGCCACATCTCCTTGCTGCCTCCTCATACCACCACTCCTGGGCTGTAGCTGCCTCCCTCTCTTCCTGAGAGCGGCGATTCTCTCCTGCCTTAGCCCAGGGTACTTCTCCATTCAAGATCTGCTCCCATGTCCACGAGTCCTGTTTTTTTTGTTGCGCTCTCCCCCGTCGCTTGGTCCTATGTTGGTGGGTGATTCTGTAACGGTTTTCGTAATCCTCCTCCTTAGACGAGGAGAGGAGAGAAGGATCGGAGGACCAAAACGCAACGGGTGTTGAATACATAATGATTTATTCACCAAGACGGGAAAAACACGAAAACACTATAACAAACTAAACTTGATAACCTACAAAATAATAAACGATGAAGACAGACCTAGAAGACGAATTTACATATAACATGACAAACGCACGAACAGGGAAAAATAGACTACACAAAAATGACGATGTACAAACATACCGAACAGTCCCATATGGTGCGACAAACACTGACACAGGAGACAATCACCCACAAACAAACAGTGTGAACACACCTACCTTAATATGACTCTCAATTAGAGGAAAACGCCAAACACCTGCCTCTAATTAAGAGCCATACCAGGCAACCCTTAAACCAACATAGAAACAGAAAACATAGAATGCCCACCCAAACTCACGTCCTGACCAACTAACACATACAACAAACTAACAGAAATAGGTCAGGAACGTGACATAGTGTGAGGGTATTTTCTGTTAAACCTTATTAATGCTTGTGTACTAAAATATCCTTCTTTAATGCCTAGGCATTGGGCTCGAGATTTGTGTCTGTGCATTAGTATAGGCCTGTTCTAACTGTTCTGTGTGTAGTATGACCCCATGATGTCTGGGAGCTCAGCCAAGACCTGACAGAAACGAACTGGTTCCTCTCAGCTTAACTGGAGGCAGAGCAAAGTGTTATATCCTGCATACCAGCGATAAGGCTGTTGTTCTGTTTGGAGCCTGTTTCTGGGCAAAAGGTTCATGCTTGTGTGTATGGGTAGGACCATACATTATCTGGGCCGACAGTCAAAGGTGCTTGCTTGCCCAACTTGGGGAACTGTTGAGCTACTGTTAGAGGAAGAATGTCTTGAGTGACTTCCTGTCACTTTGGCACCTATTGTCCTCACTCAGTTGCGACAGAACAAGACAACCTTTTCATTATAGCCTGTACCCCGTAACCCAGTTTCATCTCTCCCCCACACACACATACACATACATAAGATCACGTGTTTTGCAGATGCTTGCATGAGATAGCTTGACTATATAAGGCTTCTGTACTCTTTGTGCGTGGGCTCTCACTCCATTCACTTTGTGTGTTGTGTGAACAGCTCCCTTATTGCAATACGTTTATTAATAAAAGTAATACCTTGATTGATTATTGACTTTGCCTCTCCTCACTATTAATTAAAGGTTGAATTTCCACCACACTAGCAAGCTAGACAAGTAGTCATCATCATGAATCACATTGACAATATACTGGCAAATCCTTTTCAATCCTTGTCATATGAAGAGAAATTATAGATAAAATGTACCGGTGCTCATCGGCCATTGGACATAAACATTACACAACAGGTTGGAAATCACAAATTCAACAATGCGTGGTTTGGAAGGAATCATTGGCTAACTGCAAGCGTTGCAGAGCAATCACTCGCCTGCTATTCAGTGTGGTGGGGGTTGTGGTCCAAGTCTGGGTTTAAGTGTCTCTTTTCCAAGATGGAAAGGATAAACATTCAACACCATGGGCTAGGAAAGGTTGAATACATTGGCCATGCAGTCAATCCAGCATGATTTTCACAGTGTTCAAAACAACTGAAAACTCGGAACAGGGAATTCTCAGACTTTAGTGAGAAATTTGCTCCGACTGGGAAAATCTGTTTTGAAAGGTCATCCAACTCAGAATTCCAAGTCGGGAACTTGGGCCTATTTCTAAAGTTCCGACTTGAAAATCACTGACGTCATGATTCAACCTTGTTTTTTTTTTTACGAGTTCCGAGTTATCTTGAAAGCACAATAAATCCAGAGAATGCCAGACTTTGATGACAGTTTGATGAATAAATGTGCCCACAATAAGGACCGCTGCGCCACCTTCCTGTTCAAGGGAGCACCGCACAACAAGGTCCAAAGATTTATTGTATGCTGCTTTATAAATGATGTAATATGCCAAGGAGATATGTATACAGTAGCTAAGAAAGTAATACCAAGTGTATTTTGTGTAGTATTTTGTGTAGAAAGCTGTAAATGTTACCGTACATGTAGACGTCCAGTCATTGCGCTAACGCTAGTTAGCATTGGCTTGCGAAACGACCACTAACTTCCTTTATAATACACGCAGAGAAATACAAATGGTGTACACAAGTTAATCTGACTCTAGGTAAGTAGAACAAGAGATTCTTAAATGCAAGAATCTCGTAGTATCCTTTAGAATAAAGATATCCTATGAATTAACCTACTTTCCCTTTTGTAATTCCTTTTTTTTAAGGTTCAATGGCAGTATCAAACAATTTTGATCTTAATGTTTTACCATAAACCTATGTTTCACAATTCGCTGTGTGGTTCTTATCATTTGTTTATATAAATGTAATGATAAATGTGCAGTGATAAGATTTAGCAATGCTATGTGCGAGGACAGGGTGACCAAATCAATGCACGATGGTAGGCCTTTCCCGGAGGCAAACAAATGCTACAAAAAAGGCCATCGAACAAAAAGACCATTGGAATAAGTGGATGAATGGATTTTATGAGCAGTGCAAACAATACACAGAAAAGTACAACATGATATCTGATATGTGCCGACATGATGTTATTGAGAGATAAACAAGAATGAAATGAGTCCTCGTGCTTCAGACATCTTGCTCTATACCAGTGGTCAACAACCGGTCGATCGTGATCGACTTGTTGATCTCCAAGGCATTTCTAGTCGATAGCCAAACATTTCTGTAAAACCCAACGATAAAGCCTTGTGTTCCTATTTTTTGTATTAGTCTCGGCTGTTAGTGGTAGGTGCAGCCAATTCAGCTGCCCTGTGCGCCGGATAGGCAGTAACATAGCAGGCATAAAATAAAGCTACGGTAAAATTGATACTGTGAGATTTCGAAATGTTTAAACCATGACTAGAGAGAGACTGTCAACAAATACAGCAAAGAGCTGCTGTTTTTATGAGTGTGTTCATGTTTAAGTTCTTACTCAGCACTGTCAACACTTTGTATTCAACACTTTTATAACATATTAGTCTGCTGTTATTGTTGTGCTTACCCTGAAACCCCAGTGACCTCAACTGTTTGCATGTACATGAATCCTAATTCCAGTGTACAACCAGGAATAACTGTTGTCCTGGAACAATTTAGCTTGGCCATCCTTTTGGATTCATGGCCCAGTAGGGTCAAAAGGGCAACAGAGTCGATGAAGCTTGATTTGAAGATAAATGGTCACAGCTGCAAAACCCTACAATGGATCCATTGGGCTGTGCTCTGTTGGAGAGTGTAACTCACTATGTAGCTTTGCAACGATGAGTTTGTGTATGTTTTTCATGCAGGTGCATGCGATTGGCTATGTGCCTTTGTAAGTGTGAGGAGAAAATGGTTGTGGCTGTGAAAATATAAGTGAGATACAACTCATGTCACTTCTATCACATAGTCCCTGTATTTTATGAGCACTAATCTCTTGTGGACAGACATAATTATGCTAGATTTTATTTCTGGGTTAACCAAGATTATATGAGCACTAATGTCCTGGTGCTTTCAAGTAATTCGCTCCAACTACTAATCAAATTCAAATCAAATGTATTTATAAAGCCCTTCTTACATCAGCTGATAACTCAATGTGCTGTACAGAAACCCAGCCTAAAACCCCAAACAGCAAGCAATGCAGGTGTAGAAGCACGGTGGCTAGGAAAAACTCCCTAGAACTCCCTACTACTTCATGTGTTGTCACTGTTCATGTGATGGTCATGTGAACACTCAAGAGGAGGCTGGTGAGAGGAGCTATAGGGAGGAAGGGCTGGAATAGAATCAATGGAATGGTACCAAACACATGGAAACAACGAGTTTGACTCCGTTCCATTAATTCCATTCCAGCCATTACAATTATCCCGTTCTCCAATAGCTCCTCCCACCAGCCTTCTCTGTGATCACTATACCCCTGAGCCACGCACACAGTGTTTTTTACTTACTGGCCAGTGCAGTCAGAACAAAGTAGGAAATTAAGTTCTCTGTAGGGTCATCAAAGGTCCCCTTTCTGCTGACCCAGGGGTCACGCAAGCATATGTTCATTAGTTCTTCATCCAGACTGCTTGTCTTCTCCTTAGATACACTTGTGATCCGAAATTATCATACATGATAGGTTAAAAGGAAGTTAACAGTATTTCCTGGTAAAAATCTGCATTACAGTTATTAAGCAATGAGGGAACTTAATTATGTCCTTCAGAAGACCAGAACCAGAGCAACCTGACTTGTCAAACATTCCCTTTCATTTCATGTATCAGTTGTCACCATTGGGATGTGTTACCTCCACAGTGTGAGGCCAGGATAAACATGCATGCGTTGACCTCTTAACAATTGGCAGCCTGCAGTCAGTCTCATTCTCTGTGAGCATGGCCAAGCAACAAACAAGGAGTCAGGAAAATCAACAACTTGACCCAGTTATCTTTAATACATATATTAAAACGTTAGTCTGAAAATATAGGTTACCATAACAATATACTCATGGCAAATATCAAACAGTGCGATATTAACTAATCAAATAGTATTTTTGACAGAATTTACACTAATTTCCCCCCCCAAAATCCAACCATCCCAAAGTTTGCCAAAGTCATATTGTTTATAGGTCTGGCCACATCAGCCTGCGTGACTCTGGGAGGATATTGATGTAGCCATGTGTCCATTATCAGCTGTGACCATTGACCTTTGCCTGCTCCAGTACTGTGAGAAGTACGGTATCTCCTCAATCGCTAGTCCATTATGACATATTGCCACGTCCTGTTATGTAAGGTCCTGGTGCATTACTACCTGGTATGTCCTGGATATGTGCACCTCTTTCAGAGTCATCTGATCCAGACGAATCAACTCTTCTGGTGTTTGGTCGGACAGGACCTCTTCATGTGTCTGTAGATGATGAAGTCCTACTTCTTCATCATCTCCTGATGTACATGGTCCTGGCATCTCATCTTGGGCATATGATATTGTTGCATCAAGGTCTTGTGAATAACTTCCAAGTCTAGGGCCACCATTTCCTGGTTCATCACTCTCTGGTATGTGTGGCTGTGGTTCATCATTGCCTGGTGTTTGTGGTTCGATTGTGTCACCATCTAGCTCCTCACTCAGATGCGACTGTGATCGGGGTGAACAACGTCCTGCTGTCTCTGGTACATCGCTTGCCAATTCCTCCGGTCTTGGAGTATATGGCTGTGTTATGTCACCATCTAGTGTATGTGGTCCAGATATGTACAATCCTTGGCTATGTGGTCTATGTTCCTTTGTTCCTGTTTCATCCAGACCTGCTCCATTTTGTTGATGTAAAGTTGCACCAATCATGATTATTGCTGTATCTACAACACAAGAATACGGAACACAGTCATCCTCCTCAAGAACGGTTTAAAACAAGCTGCCTGTTATTACCCTCTAGTCCAGGGCTGTCAAACTCATTACACGGATGGCCTAGTGTCTGCGGGTTTGTTTTTCCCTTTCAGTTAAGACATAGGCAACCAGGTGAGGGGAGTTCTTTACTAATTAGTGACCTTATTTCATCAATCAAGTAAAAGGGAGGATCGAAAACCCGCAGACCCTCAGCCCTCTGTGGAATGAGTTTGACACATGTGCTCTAGTCCAACTCTGGACCTCGAAGCCAGTTCCACTCCTTTTTTTATTTATCCCTCTAATCAGGGATTTTGACCAGGTGGGGGTAGGTGGGGGTAATTAATTACCAGGTTGAACAGAGATCAAGGAGGCTCCAGTAAGAGTTGAATACCCCTGCACTATGGTTACCTGCATGTGAGGGTCTCATTATAGGCAATGGTCGTCCATCTTTCCAATTATATGTTGTTTGCTTTCCTACAGGACAGATAGGTGAAAATACAATCAGGTGTACAGCTATGTGTTTTGGATAGTATAATTATGAAAATTATATTTAGAGGTCTGTAGTCACTTACCTCTGTGCCTTAGATACCTTGGAAGGGCCACAGAAACTGTGAAGACAAAGAAGGCGACAGAGGCTACTGTGCCCAGCCATGACCTCTCACTGTTCTGCTCATCCTCTACTGTGAAACAGACATTGTGATTCCTCATTAACTATCTGCTTGTCTTTGTGTCTTTGTGGTAATGTACTCTATATGAATAGTATAAAGAACATATACATATCAATATAATGAATGTGCACCTACCTATTGGAGCAACTGTGATGTTGACCTGGGTTTGGACCATGTGTCTGCTCTGGAAGCCTGAGAATGTACAGACGTAAGTCCCTGAGTGTTCCTCACTCTCTGGGTTGTGAAGAAGGAGGGATCCGTTGCCCATCAGAACCTGGTCCTGCTCCAGTCCAGCACGGCCCTCCCAGAGGTTGGAGGTCCGTCTGGTTCTGCTGTCGTAGCTGAGGATGACTGTGGGATCATTGGTTCTGGTGAAGGTCCAGGTGAGGGAGAAGTTCTGGAGGTTCTGTGGAGCGATGCAGGGTATGGACAGCTCTCGTCCCGCCTCTCCAATCAATTCCACTGCAGGATGAAACATGTCACAAGTCATGAGTCAATCAATGATGTAGTGGTAAAAAAGGTGGGTAAACAATGATCGTTGTTCGTGGTGAGTAAAGTAGCGCTCCTTATACTTTCACTTCATTTTTGCACAAAAGGTGGGTCAACGCTCGTACCAAAAAAGGTGGGTAAACAGCGTTTAAGGGATTTTACCCTCCACTACACAACTGGTGTCGCCTTTGTCAACAACTTTATAAAATTCAACCATATGCAAGCGATTCTAAGCTGGTAACCCACTTTTATGAGGCACATATTTTACATGCCTTTAAATCTCCGGACAGGTTGGTTTTCTCTAGAGACACTAAAAGAACAGAGTGGCCAGTAGTTAGGGGTTCACATCAAAGCTATAGTTATTGTCTGAATTATGATTAAAAATAAATCCTTGTCATGGTTAAACATACACAGAGTGTACAAAACATTAGGATCACCTGCTCTTTCCATGACATAGACTGACCAGGGGATTCCAGGTGAGAACCTATGATCCCTTATTGATGTCACTTGTTAAATCCACGTCAATCAGTGTAGATGAAGGGGAGGAGACAAGTTAAAGAAGGATTTTTAAGCCTTCAAATAATTGAGACATGGATTGGGCATGTGTGCCATGCAGAGGGTGAAAGGGCAAGACAAAATATTTAAGTGCCTTTGAACGGGGTATGGTAGTATGTGCGCACCGGTTTGAGTTTGTCAAGAACCACAACACAGCTGGAGTTTTCATGTTTAACATTTTCCCATGTGTATCAAGAATGGTTCACCTCCCAAAGAACATCCAGCCAACTTGACACAACTGTGGGAAGC
Source organism: Salvelinus fontinalis (assembly GCF_029448725.1). Taxonomy (NCBI): domain Eukaryota; kingdom Metazoa; phylum Chordata; class Actinopteri; order Salmoniformes; family Salmonidae; genus Salvelinus; species Salvelinus fontinalis. The sequence goes on from NC_074674.1 coordinate 3,613,321, forward strand.
ACTGGAGTTAACATAGGTCAGTGTCCCTGTTGAATGCTTTCGACACCTTGTAGAGTTCATGCCCCGACGAATTGAAGCTGTTCTGAGGGCAAAAGGGGTTGCAACTCAATAATAGGAAGGTGTTCCTTTGTTTTGTACACTCAGTGTAGATTGGTCACTTTTTTTCTCATTTGGCACACAGAAACTAGAGGCCATGAGTAACTTTGTAAAGAAATAGCACCCATTGGCCGATGAGGGGTACTGTTGTAAACTCTCATATACGTTGCCGCGTTTGACCTAGGTGTCTTTCCCTCAAGGACCCATAAGGTGCGGCAGGATAGATTTTCCTCCATCTTCGGTATGTAGGCGCATGGTGCATCTTTTAGTTTGAGAAAAACTAAGGGATGGCTCAGTTATTGATAAATCAGTGAATCAGATTTGACATGTCCATTTACATGTCCATTTAAATCCACTCCACAATAGCCTATCAACTTGAAATGTTTTAGGGTCGTCAAAGACATTCGCATTATGAACCATGTTAAGTTTGGCATTGATATCTCAAAAAAAGAAAGACACTTAATTCACTTTTTTGACAATGTAATGTTAATGCCTAAAATAATCATAAAAAATCTTAATCTCATGGACTTTACATTTTGTAATTGGACTCATCATAATAGTCCCTAAAGAGTTTGAGAAAATAATGTTGATGCATTTAAAGATGGCCACACTATACCAGTAGATGCAAATTAGCACATACGCTAATATGCAGAAATGTGCTAAAAATACTTAAAACATCTTCTTCTCATGAACCATAGGACCAAATGACACCAAATGGCCTATGGTACGTCTTAACTTACTTTGAGAACAGCTAAGGTATTGGTCAAAAGATGGCTGAGTTATTGACAAATTTAACAAATCTGATTTTATGTGTCCATTTAACGTACAGTGCTTGCTTTGTTATCGAACTGATCTTGTGTCCTTTTTGTCATCCTGTGAAACCCGTTCATTGCTGCTCACAGCTATATTTCCTAGTTCCTATTCCAAAGGGAAAATATACAAGCTCAGTCAGTTCTTTGTAAAAATTCATTTTAGATTATATCTAGGAGACAACAGCTAGTTCACTGTGAATTCCTGAGAGACCTGGTTTTATAAACAGAACACTGCATCCAAGGATGTTGATCCATACCTTGCTGCCTCAGAGAGACTGTCCACACCTGGGCCTTGTCTGCAGAGATGACAGAGCAGAAGTAGGCGTGGTCAGAGACATTACCCAAGATCCTCACTGTGCTCTCCACTGTGTACAGACCCTTGGAGTCTGGGGTTTTGATGGTGGAGTTCTTTAGTGTTTCTGGACCAGACGGTGGGTCTGTATTCCATGCCACCTGAGGTGCAGGATAGATGTTCTGAGATGAACAGGAGACCACCTCCGCAGTCATCTCTATTCTCACTGACTGGATGAGAGCTGCAAAAGAGAAAACATTGTTCTTGATAGTGTTGAATAAAGAATTAAGCTTTCGTCTTTTTTTCAAATATTTATAACATTCATTTACTAGCCCTCTAGAAGGAGTTTACATGTCCAATCATGGCATGTCATTGTATATCAGTAATGGTCCTACTGATCTAGTGATGCTTGCATTTTTAGTATGACAACTTCGGCTTTCATAGATGTATGACATAGTGGAGAATGGGGTAAGTTGAGCCACTTGTTGTTTCTAGGAAACCATACACACAATTAATAATTTGACCAAATTTTTAGGGAGAGGTCATAATTTCATGGAGTCTGTGAAGTAAAAAAACACATAGAAAAAGTGGTCAAATTAAAGGTCAAATTAATGTATTGTGTTAGAGGTTTCATGATGCTTGTATCTTAAACCAAAGTAGATCATTTGAATATTGTTCTATACATCAGTTGGGGTATCTATAAGCTTCAAAATGAGGTCTTAAACGTATCATGAAAGAGCATTCTTGTAGCAGTGTGGGGTAATAAAATCTAAATGTTTGCCTTGGGCTAAGTTGAGCCAATGATTGAGCCAATGGCAAATTGATCAAATGTAAGTGTTTTCTTCCCAGGCGTAATGCAAGGCATTATCGCTGGGAAATTAGGAAACACCAGGGACTGGCCAATGTTAAAAGTGTTTATTTTGTTTGTTTTTTTGATATAAAGTGTTTGTTATGTGTTAAGCCTGTGTTAAAGGCCCAGTGCAGTCAAAAAAATGTGATTTTTCTGTGTTTTGTGTACCTGTTAGGTGTATATAGAACAAACATGGTGTGCCCTGTAGACTACTGCAGACAGGGCCCAGTCAAGTGTTACAGTGGAAAATAGAGACTGCTTTATTCCCCCCTGCAGTCACGACCATGTTTCCACAGGGACTGTGGCTTGGTCATGTGATAAGCCCGTAGGGTGAGTGGGGTAAGTTAGGCCACTTTTTACATTCAGTATCACTCCATTAAGGGAAATAAAGTATTATTTCTAACAAAGATATCTACATATATATATTTCAGGATTAAAGGGCACTAACAAACATGGTCCTCCAAAACTGTGTTATGTTCAATAGTAGGCCTAAGCTTTTATTAAACACTACAGATTAACCACACTCATTTTGTCTCTCCTACAGAGGTTTATATTGTTACACAACAAATAAACTGACACAGTTAACATGGGGACAGTGAGACAGGGGTAGGCATGGCGAACAAAGCCTACCACCTTTATAACTCTTTACAAATGTCCGGACAGGATTTGAAATGTGGAATCATACTGATGAATAGAAAGTGGTTTGTGTGAACTGTCCATTGAGAAATGTTGCATGGAAGAGGAATAAATTAGGAGACAATAGGGAGATTTTTCACTGACCTTTCACCCCCAGGTTGACAAAGGTCTCCTGGTTCCTCTTTCTGGTGCTGGTGTAGCACTTGTATCTTCCCTTGTCCTGAACTTTTATCCTTTTCAGGAGGAGCGATGCATTGCCATGTGCGATCTGGGAGTTGAACAAGCATGTCCTTCCATTGAAGTGCTTATTCTGCAGTCCATACTGGTCCTTGTTGTAATAGTAGCTGTGAACAGGGATCTGCTGTTTGTACCAGTGGATGACCACGGCACCAGTGGGTTTAAAGCTACAGGGAAGCATGCAGTCCTCATGGAATAAACAAGTCACATAAGCCTCTGAAAAGAAATGTTTGAAAATGAGAAAGTAGTGGTTTTGAAGAACACTTACAGTATACCTCAGCATCCATGGATGAGGAGAACATTTCCAAACAGTAAGATGACCAGAATATCAGAATGTTGATTAAAGTAAAATACATGCAATTGACTGGCCTTTTCAGAATATTACAGCATATTTAGTGTTCTAACTTCTAAACTATCAATGACCAACAGCAAATACCCAAAGATGCTTTCCACCCAAACAAATCATGTATCTTGTGTTATTTATTAACATGCAGTCTCTTCTCACAGCAGAGACTTGACAAAATGTATATGAATCTACGTACAATTATAATCAGATGTGGGATAAAAGTCCATGACAGCATATTACCATCTATCGATCGTTTGTTTCTCTGGTGATGTTCAATAAATACATTCAGGAAGGTTAGATGAACAAGTAACTACATTTAGTTTCTTGCTATTACCTGAATCGTCGTTCCGAAATAAATATCTCTTATCTTTGCTGCCGTTAGGACATTCTATGGATCACCAAATGGATACGTAAAATGCTCTAAAACAAGAGATACACATACTGGCGAGCCCCAATAACAGCACCTCCTTAGAGCTTGGTTACAGTAGATCAGACAGTTCTCCCCTGAAATAAATAAATATATCTATATATCTATATATCTATATAGAGAGAGAGAGAGAGAGAGAGAGAGAGAGAGAGAGAGAGAGAGAGAGAGAGAGAGAGACAGAGGAGGTCAAGTAATACTGTACCTTTGGAGTCAGTCATAGACAATGTCCACAGAAAGATCAGGAGCACAGTGGCCGATCCATGTGTCAGTGCCATCGCAGAGGGTCTGTGTTCAGATCTTAGTCTGTATCTGTTAGTATTGTGTGTGTGTGTGTGTGTGTGTGTGTGTGTGTGTGTGTGTGTGTGTGTGTGTGTGTGTGTGTGTGTGTGTGTGTGTGTGTGTGTGTGTGTGTGTGTGTGTGTGTGTGTGTGTGTGTGTGTGTGTGTGTGTGTGTGTAATGAGCTGTGTCTGTGTGAATCCATGTCAAAGTGGCTGTTACATTGATGAAACAAGGACATATTAACCAAGCAAGTAAAACTTTAACCTGCCTAACCATGAGTAGTCATTAGGTTAGTCTGATTAATCAGGCTTTAATACAAAAGTAATTGGTATATACAGCCTGAAACATTTGTGTGCAAAATTGTGTAAATGTACATTGAAAGCCAGAATATTGAATAAAATTACATTTGAACTTACTTTGCTCAGATGGTTGTTTTTATGTTTCGGTTTGGCACTGAGGTAAAGTTCGTTTTATATTTTTACTTTTTATTAGGATTTCAATAAAAAAAAGCTAATTGTTCTCCACCCTCTCCTCATTCAGAATATACTATTTTCATTGTCCTTGCAGACTTGGTTACAGGAGGCTGCTGAGGGAAGAACGGCTCATAATAATGGCTGGAATGGAGTTAATGGAATGGTATCAACCACACGGAAACCATGTATTTGATGTGCTCGATTCCATTCCGTTGATTCCGTTCCAGCCATTACTATAAGACTGTCCTCCCCAATTTAGGTGCCACCGGCCGCCTGCGGTGTACACTTTGTACAACTATTCATGCAGTTGTTCCAACAACCTGCACACCACCCAGGCCAACCTCCTGCTGTCTGCTTCATTACACATTACTCCATTAAGCCAGGCCACAGTAATTGAGTTCACAGACTAATCAACCATACAACTTGTGCCATAAAACTGTGCCTGAGAGTAAGTGTGTGTCTGGCCATTGTTGACATGTAAAAAATATTGCTGGCATCTAACCCCTCTCCCAAAGTGTAAATTCATCCATGTGAAATCACTCCACAAATATATTATTCATTTATGCACTGAGTATACAAAACATTAAGAACACCTGCTCTTTCCATGACATTTGAATCCAGGTGAAAGCGATAAACCCTTATTGACTTCACTTGTTAAATCCACTTAAGTCTGTCTAGATGAAGGGGAGGAGACAGGTTAAAAAATGATTTTTTAAATATTTGAACGGGGTATGATAGTAGGTGCCAGGCTCACCGGTTTGTGTTAAGCACTGCCGCGCTGCTGGGTTTTTCACGTTCAACAGTTTCCCGTGTGTATCAAGAATGATCCACCACCCAAAGGACATCCAGCCAACTTGACACAACTGTGGGAAGCATTGGAGTCAACATGGGCCAGCATCCCTGTAGAATGATTTCGACACCTTGTAGAGTCCATCCCCTGACGAATTGAGGCTGTTCTGAGGGAAAAAGGAAGGTGTTCCTAATGTTCGGTATACTCAGTCTATATAGTTCCACAGGGACTGCCACAGAAGTGTTGACACTGCAGGAATCATCCACAGCATGTGATCAGCCATCACGTTGGTTACACCTGTAATTGGAAATATCATGGTCATTTTACTTTTGATATTCATCCTCCATATCTTTGATTGTTCCTCCTACATGTTACCTGCAGTGGGTCGTCTGGCTGTGATGTTGACCTGGGTTTGCACCATGTGTCTCCTCTGGAAGCCTGTGACTGTACAGGTGTATGTTCCTGTTTGTTCCTCACTCTCTGGGTTGTGAAGAAGGAGGGATCCTTTACTCATCAGAACCTGGTCCTGCTCCAATCCAGCACGGCCCTCCCAGAGGTTGGAGGTAAGTCTGTTTCTGCTGTCATAGATGAGGATTACTGTTGTATCATTGGTTCTGGTGAAGGTCCAGGTGAGGGAGAAGTTTTGGAGGTTCTGTGGAGCGATGCAGGGTATGGACAGCTCTCGCCCTGCCTCTCCAATCAATTCCTCTGAAATAGAGACACATTCACCCAAAGTGTGACTGGCTGGTTTTGTCCAACTTTTTTGGCCTTTATATTGTTATGGTGGACTTTGATAAATGGGTGAAAGATCTGAATACCTGTCTTCTTTATGGAGGTGGTCCACACCTGGGCCTTGTCTGCAGAGATGACAGAGCAGAAGTAGGCGTGGTCAGAGACATTACCCAAGATCCTCACTGTGCTCTCCACTGTGTACAGACCCTTGGAGTCTAGGCTTTTGACGGTGGAGTTCTGTAGTGTTTCTGGGCCAGACAATGGGTCTGTGGACCATGCCACCTCAGGGGCAGGATAGATGTTCTGAGATGAACAGGAGATCACCTCCCCAGTTATCTCCATTCTCACTGACTGAATGAGAGCTGCAAAAAAAGAAATAAGTGTTCAATAAATTGTCACAATAGTTTAAGGCCCAGTGCAGACAAAAAAAGTGATTTTCCAGTGTTTTGTATACAATACATCACCAAAAGTATGTGGACACCCCTTCAAATTAGTGGATTCGGCTATTTCAGCCACACCCGTTGCTGATAGGTATTTAAAATTGAGCACACCGCCATACAGTCTCCATAGACAAACATTGCCAGTAGAATGGCCCCTACTGAAGAGCTCAGTGACTTTCAATGTAGCAACATCATAGGATGCCACCTTTCCAACAAGTCAGTTCACCAAATGTCTACCCTGCTAGAGCTGCCCCGGTCAACTGTAAGTGCTGTTATTTTGAAGTGGAAATGTCTGGGAGCAACAACGTCTCAGCCGCGAAGTGGTAGGCCACAAAAGCTCACAGAATGGGACCGCCGAGTGCTTTAGTGCGAAGCGCTTTAAAATCATCTGTCCTCTGTTGCAACACTACCAGGTTCCAAACTGCCTCTGGAAACAACGTCAGCACAAGAACTGTTCGTCTGGACATTCATGAAATGGGTTTCCATAGCCGAGCAGCCGCACACAAGCATAAGATCACAATGCGCAATGCCAAGCGTTGGCTTGAGTGGTGTAAAGCTTGCCGCCATTGGACTCTGGAGCAATGGAAACGCATTCTCTAGAGTGATAAATCACGCTTCCCCATCTGGCAGTCCGACCGACACATCTGGGTTTGGTGGATGCCAGGAGCACGCTACCTGCCCCAATGCATAGCTCCAACTGTAAAGTTTGGTGGAGGAGGGATAATGGTCTGGGGCTGTTTTTCATGGTTCGGGCTCCTTAGTTCCAGTGAAGGGAAATGTTAATGCTACAGCATACAATGACGTTCTAGACGATTATGTGATTCCAACCTTTTGGCAACAGGTTGAAATGTTTCAGCATTGCAATGCCCCCGTGCACAAAGCGAGGTCCATACAGAAATTGTTTGTTGAGATCGGCGTGGAAGAACTTGACTGGCCTGCATAGAGCCCTGACCTCAACCCCATCGAACACCTTTGGGATGAATTGGAACGCCGACTGCGAGCCAGGCCTAATAGCCCAACATCAGTGCCCGGCCTCACTATTGCTCTTGTGGCTGAATGTAAGCAAGTCCCCGCAGCAATGTTCTAATATCTAGTAGAACGCCTTCCCAGAAGAGTGGAAGTTGTTATACAGCAAAGGGGGGACCAACTTAATATTAATGTCCATGATTTTGGAATGAGATGTTCGACGAGCAGATGTCCACATACTTTTGGTCATGTAGTGTATATTTACACACTATGAGGTTGGAATAATACTGTGAAATTGTCAAAATTATGATCATGACATTTTAGTATAAGAGCTGTTTGAAAATACAGACATTTCAGCCTGGGGTTGAGTTTTGGCCTTCCTGGTGAATGTTTTGCATGTCATCAATCAAGTTTTCAAGATCCAATATATCATGTGCTGGTCAGAACTTGGAAACTCAGAAATGTCTGACTTACTAGCTGTAGTTAAACATGTGCCGTGTTCAACGAATCAGCAAGTGAGAAATGTCATTGTTTCCTAGTTCTGACTAGTTAACTTTCAAAATGCAGAAGGTACATTTTGCATTGTATGATGCTGCGTTTTGCATCTTATTTTTTTATTTAACTAGGCAAGTCAGTTACGAACAAATTCATATTTTCAATGATGGCCTAGGAACAGTGGGTTAACTGCCTGTTCAGGGTGAGAACGACAGATTTGTACCTTGTCAGCTCAGGGATTTGAACTTGCAACCTTTCAGTTACTAGTCCAATGCTCTAACCACTAGGCTACCCTGCCACCCCAATGATGCAATATGCACCATACTGGCTGTATTTCTGTACTTTGAAATCTGCTTGTTGACATGCAAACAAAATGGGACTATATCAACAATGGACTAATGAAAGATAGTTTTTGTGGTGGGATTTTCCTTTAATAGACCAAAAGAAGGAGTTCCAAAACTCTCTGCCAATAACCGATTTCTGTTTTCCAGTTTTCTGTTTTCCCCTCCTCACTCAGACCGCAGCCAAATAGTACTAGCAAAATTCTTCCTTGAGAAATTGCTCTTTGCTAAGAAGCTGTTTTTGTTTCTTGTTGACCATTTGAATTTAAATAAATAACCGTAAGGGACTTAATTGTTACCCAGAAAATATCTGATATTGATACAAAAACGGCTGCATTGGACCTATTAATTAGCCTGACGAAACAAAGCACCACTTAATTAACACTTAGTGAGCTTCAAAAGTATTGGGACAGTGACACATTTGTTGTTGTTTTGGCTCTGTACTTCAGCATTTTGGATTTGAAATGATATAATAATTTGAGGGTATTTTCATCCATATCGGACGAAACGTTTAGAAATTACAGCACTTTTTGTACATAGTCCCCATTTTAGTGTACTTAACGTATTAAAGTAGTCAAAGTTAAGTATTTGGTTCCATATTCATAGCACGCAATGACGACATAAAGCTTCTGACTCTACACACTTGTTAGGTGCATTTTCTGTTTGTTTGATTGTTTCAGATTATTTTCTGACTTTCTGATATCTGCTTCACTGATTTCTGCTCATGTAAAAGCCTGGGTTTTCTGTACGTTAACACTTGAAGCTTATTACCTAAAATGGGTCAATTGAAAGTGTGGGTTCACAACTCCAATCCAGACGTGTTGGTCATTACTGAGACATGGTTAATTAGGAAGAGTGTTTTGAATACTGATGTTAACCTTTCTGGTTATAACCTTTTTCAGGTTATAACCTTTTCCAAAGGTGGGGGAGTGGCAATCTTTACCAAGGATCACCTTCAGTGCTCGGTTGTCTCCACCAAGTCTGTCCCCAAACAATTTGATTTGCTTCTTTTAAGTATTAAACTTTCAAATAGCTCTTTATTGACTGTTGCTGGGTGCTATCGTCCTCCATGAGCCCCGGCCTGTACCCTACCTGCCCTAAGCTCTCTCCTGGCCCCTTACACTAAGTCTGAATTTGTCCTGCTAGGTGACCTAAACTGGGACATTCTTAAACCACCTGACCAAGTCCTAAAGCAATGGGACTCCCTAAATCTTTCTCAGATTATTACCAATCCCACAAGGTATGACTCCAAACACCCAGAAAAGGCTACTCTTCTTGATGTTATCCTCACAAATAATCCTGATAGGTATCAGTCTGGTGTTTTCTGTAATGACCTTAGTGATCACTGTTTTACAGCCTGTGTTCGTAATGGCTGCTCAGTGAAACGACCTGTCCTGATTTGTCATAGACGCTTGCTAAAAAAACTTTAATGAGCAAGCCTTCCTTCGTGAACTGGCCTCTGTATAATGGTATAGAATCAGCTTGATCCCCTCTTTCGAAGACGCTTGGACCTTTTTATTTTATATTTTCTGAGGTATTGTTAACAAACACGCCCCCATAAAGGAAATGAGAATTAAAAGGTACGGGTTCAGCCCCTGGTTCGACTGTGATCTTGCAGAGTTACTCCACCTCAAGAGTTGCATTTGGCGAAAGCCTCGGCACACGCAAATTCAGGCTCTTGTTCAGGCAAATGAAAAAAAAAGTGCACTCAGGCTATACGGACGGCCAAAGTTAGTTACTTTAAGGAGCAGTTCTCTCTTGGTGGGTCTAACACCAAGAAGTTCTTGAAAACGGTTAAAGACCTGGAGAATAAACCCTCCTCCTCACAGCTGCCCATGCCCCTTAAAGTTGATGATGTGGTTGTTACTGACAAGAAGCACATGGCTGAGCTCTTTCATCACCACTTCATTAAGTCAGGATTCCTATATGACTCAGCCATGCCTCCTTGCCCGTTCACATTTCCTCATCTCCCACCCCTTCTAATGCAACTATCCCCGATGCTTCTCCCTCTTTTTCCACTGCCCCGCTACAAAGTTTATCCCTGCAGGCAGTCACTGAGTCCAAGGTATTAAAGGAGCTTTTGAAACTTGACCCCAAAAATACAAACATCTGGGTCAGATGGTTTAGACACTTTCTTCTTTAAGGTTGCTGCCCCCATAATCCCCAAGCCTATCTCCGACCTCATTAACCTGTCTCTCCTCTCTGGGGAGGTTCCCATTGCTTGGAAGGCAGCCTCAGTTTGTCCTTTATTTAAAGGGGGAGATCAAGCTGATCCAAACTGTTATAGGCCTATTTCTATTTTGCCTTGTTTATCAAAAGTGTTGGAAAAAATTGTCAAAAAATCAACTGACTGGCTTTCTTGATGTCTATAGTATTCTCTCTGGTATGCAATCTGGTTTCCGCTCAGGTTATGGATGTGTCACTGCAACCTTAAAAGGTACTAAATGATGTCACCATTGCCCTTGATTCTAAGCAATGTTGTGCTGCTATTTTTATTGACTTGGCCAAAGCTTTTGATTCGGTTGACCATTTCATTCTTGTGGGCCGGCTAAGGAGTATTGGTGTCTCTGAGGGGTCTTTGGCCTAGTTGCTAACTACCTCTCTCAAAGAGTGCAGTGTATAAAGCCAGAAAATCTGCTGTCTCAGCCACTGCCTGCCACCAAGGGAGTACCCCAAGGCTCAATCCTAGGCCCCATGCTCTTCTCAATTTACATCAACAACATAGCTCAGGCAGTAGGAAGCTCTCTCATCCATCTATATGCAGATGATACGGTCTTATACTCAGCTGGCCCCTCCCTGGATTTTGTGTTATATGCTCTACAACAAACAAGCTTTATCTACCCTTAACCTCTCCCAACAGGTGTGATTACTACCTCTGAGGGTTTAGAGCTTGAGCTTGAGGAGCTTGAGGTAGTCACCTCATACAAGTACTTGGGAGTATTGCTAGATGGTACACTGTCCTTCTCTCAGCACAAAGCTGCAGGCTAAAGTTAAATCTAGACTTGGCTTCCTTTATCGTAATTGCTCCTCTTTCACCCCAGCTGCCAAACTAACCCTGATTCAGATGACCATCCTACCCATGCTAGATTACGGAGACATAATTTAAAGATTGCAGGTAAGGGTGCTCTCAAGTGGCTAGATGTTCTTTACCATTCGGCCATCAGATTTGCCACCAATACTCCTTATAGGACACATCACTGCACTCTATACTCCTCTGTAAACTGGTCATCTCTGTATACCCGTCGCAAGACCCACTGGTTGATGCTTATTTATAAAACCCTCTTAGGCCTCACTCCCCCCTATCTGAGATATCTACTGCAGCCCTCATCCTCCACATACAACACCCGTTCTGCCAGTCACATTCTGTTAAAGGTCCCCAAAGCACACACATCTCTGGGTTGCTCCTCTTTTCAGTTCGCTGCAGCTAGCGACTGGAACATGCTGCAACAAATACTCAAACTGGACAGTGTTTTCTCAATCTCTTCATTCAAAGACTCAATCATGGACACTCTTACTGACACTTGTGGCTGCTTCGTGTGATGTATTGTTGTCTCTACCTTCTTGCCCTTTGTGCTGTTGTCTGTGCCCAATAATGTTTGTACCATGTTGTGCTGCTACCATGTTGTGTTGCTACCATGTTGTTGTCATGTTGTGTTGCTACCATGCTGTGTTGTCATGTGTTGCTGCCTTGCTATGTTATTGTCTTAGGTCTCGCTTTATGTAGTGTTGTGTTGTCTCTCTTGTCGTGATGTATGTTTTGTCCTTTATTTATATATAATATTTATTTATTCTTTTTTTTTTAAATCCCAGCCCCGTCCCCGCAGGTGGCTTTTTGCCTTTTGGTAGGCCGTCATTGTAAATATGAATTTGTTGTTAACTGACTTGCCTAGTTAAATAAAGGTTAAAAATAAAAGACAAAAAATATATAGATATGTTGTGCCCCATTGAAATGAATGGTAAATAATGTATTGTGTCATTTTGGAGTCACTTTTATTGTAAATAAGAAAATAATATGCTTCTAAACACTTGTGGATGCTACCATGATTACAGATAATCCCGAATGAATCGTGAATAATGATGAGTGAGAAAGTTACAGACACACAAAGATCATACTCCCAAGAAATTATAACCTCTCACCTTTACAATAACGGTGGAGGTTAGCATTTTTTGGGGGGAGGCATTATGATACTTGTGCGTCTAACTTTCTAACTCATCATTATTCACAATTAATGCAAGATTATCCATAGTCATGGTAGCATCCACATTAATATAGAAGTGTTAAAAAACATTATATTCTTATTTACAATAAAAGTGACTCCAAAATGACACAATACGTTATTTCCCATTCATTTCTATTGGGCACTGAAACATAACCAAAACAAACTGAAAATTCATCCAACCAATGTATCGAGTCACAAGCTTGATTTAGTCATTGTGTGCTATGAATATGGTACCAAATACTTAACTTTTGACTACTTTAATACACATATAAGTGACTTTGTCCCAATACTTTTGGTCCCCTAAAATATGGGGAATATGTACAAAGAATGCTATAATTTCTAAACGGTTCACCCGATATGGATGAAAATACCCTAAAATTAAAGCTGACAGTCTGCACTTTCAGTCATTGTATCATTTCAAATCCAAAGTGCTGGAGTACAGAGCCAAAACAACAACAAATGTGTCACTGTCCCAATACTTTCACACAGCAACAGCAGGAACTAACCTTCCACCTTAACGTCCACAAAGGTTTCCTTGTTAACCGTCAAGGTGCTGGTGTAACACTTATATAGGCCCTCATCTGAAACATCTACCCTCTTTAGTAGGAGCGATGCATTTCCATGAACAAGCTGGTCTTTGAACAAATAGGTCCTTCCACTGAAATGTCCATTCTGCAGTTGTAACTGGTCACTTTGATAGTAGTAGCTATGGACGCATATTTGTTGTTTATACCAGTGAACCACCTCTTCTTCATTTGGTTTGAAGCTGCATGTCAGCACACAGTCCTCAGAGTAGAGACATTTCACCAGAGAGACTGGGAGGGAAGACATGAAAAATAGAAATGCCTAGATATTCTTTAATAGCTGTTTGGATTCCAGAGGTTAATGTTATTTTATTACAGTCAAACATTTCTGATAATAAATATATCTAGTATTCTTACCCGAAGTTACATTTCCAGCCAGTTGCAGGGTAAATAACAAGATGAGTAGAAAGGTAATTGACCCTGTTATTCCCTTGTTTCCTTTACAAGTATTCAACCATTCACACATCTAAGAGTAGAGGGGAAAATATTAGTGTACAACATTTTCAAAGTCTCTAAATATATTATCATCTTCTCATGCTATGCTTTCAACATCATAAGACAGTGATGTAGTTGAAGATACGGCGCCTTCAGAACGTATTCACACCCCTTTACTTTATCTACATTTTCTTGTGTTACAAAGTGGGATTAAAATGGATTTAATTGTAATTTCTTTGTCAACGATCTACACAAAATACTCTATAATGTCAGAGTGGAAGAAAAATTCTAACATTTGTAAAACATTCATAAAAAATAAATACTAATATATATTGATTAGATAAGTTAGTTACTTTATAGCCTTTTAACACAGCATGTGATGTCATATAGCTAGATGGCTTGCTACGTTTTTAAGAGAGAACTTTTCAGTTCTGTTTTCAGTCACAGGTGGGGACTGGATTAGGTGTGAGCAGTGCGGGAGGTGGGCTCATGAGTTGTGCTCAAATTTTACTGGGAATAGCTTTATTTGTGACCTATGTATAAATTTGAAACAATGGCAGAGCATAAGAACGTTGCCACATCAATAATACACAGTTAAAAGTGTTTGTTATTAAATGTTATATTCCAATGTTATTTAATGTTATTAGTTATATTCCATTCCAATATTATATTCCAATCACCATTTTTTGTATGAATTTGTCACGTTCCTGACCTTATTTCCGTTGTTTTGTATTTATTTAGTATGGTCAGGGCGTGAGTTGGGGTGGGCAGTCTATGTTATTTGTTTCTATGTTTAGGTTTGTTCGTTTGGCCTAATATGGTTCTCAATCAGAGACAGGTGTTTGTCATTGTCTCTGATTGGGAGCCATATTAAGGTAGGTTGTTTTCACTGGTTGTTTGTGGGTGATTGTTGTTGTGTCTGTGTTTGTTCGCCACACGGTACTGGTTCGTTCGTTCGTTCGTTCGTTCGTTTGTTCGTTCGTTCGTTCGTTCGTTCGTTCCTGTTCGTGCGTTCATGTTTTATATGTTCTCAAGTTCAGGTCTGTTCACGTCGTTTATTGTTTTGTAGTTTGTTCAAGTGTTTTTTCATCTTCGTTTAATAAACGATAGTATGTATTCAAACCACGCTGCACTTTGGTCCGATCCTTGCTCCTCCTCAGACGAGGAGGAAGACGAACGTTACAGAATTAAAAACAACTATTGAATACCTTTTGCTCCTGAATGTCATTTTAAAGACTGCTGGGATATAAAATCTTGCATTATTCAAATAATATTTAGTGCAATTGTACATAATGGATTGTATGGAAAAGGAACAATGAATAAATAAGAAAGAAAATGAATGTGCAGATGAGTTAAAAAGAGAGACTTTACATCATATCTCCTCATAGGGCAGATATTAATGGTGATATGTGCAACACCATTTCCCCCCATATTTTATTTAAATAATTAAAATAAGACAACTAGACATAGCTTTTAAGTATTACTTAAAGAATTTCTAAATAAAACTGATTAAATGGATTTTAACACACTTGTGTGAAACCCTATTCCATAATCTTCTACCGGGGTAAGTGTCGGGGGGGGGGGGGGAGACCCCTTTCCTAAAAACAATATTTCATGAAATATTTAACAAAGTGTACATTCTAGCCATTTATTTTCCTTTTATAGTTTATTCACCTCGAATTTCAATATTGAAACAATGTTGCAATTGTAGGACAGACAAACAGCAAGGTTATTACAAATCTCTGCTGTTGAAAACCAAATGTTATTCTAAAAGAAAGGGGAAAGAATGTCTAGATGCTTTTTACAGTGTAGACCTAGTACATAAATTGCCTGGCTGGGCTGATGAGACAGTGGCTTGCGCAGTCAGATGGAACAGAGTAAATGAGCATTTCAACGTCATAGAATTAACTGGTGGTAACATGTGGAATAGACACAGGTTGGAATGCGGTTTTAACCCGTTGTATAATGCTTATTGCACACAGAGTGAGTACATGCAACTTATTATATGACTTGTTAAGCACATTTCTATTCCTGTACTTATTTAGGCTTGCCATAACAAAGGGGTTGAATACTTATTGACTCAAGACATTTCACTTTTTCATTTAAATTGATTAGTAAACATTTTGAAAAACATAATTGCACTTTGACATTATGGGGTATTGTGTGTAGGCCAGTAACAAAAAAAGCTGAATTTTATCAATTAAAAAAATTAAGGCTGTAACATAACAAAATGTGGAAAAAGTCAAGTCAAGGGGTGTGAATACTTTCTGAATGCACTGTATGGGCGTGGTTTTGTAGAGACCGTTGAATGAGGGAGAACACTTTCTATGCCTATAAAACCTTTACTGTTACAGTATAAAGCAAATGTCAGAAAATCCATGCCAAAGACGTACGTGTTCATGCTTGTGTATCTTTTCACAACAAAAATTAAGTGCAGGTCTACTCAAAGGTGCAGCATAACCAGTATTAACCAAAATATAGTTCCATCACACGTTAAATTTCACACAAAACCTACCATTTCAGCGTCAGCGTTTTAAAAATGAAAGATTAAATTCAGGACGAAAATGTCACGCTCCATTACATACAGCACAGCAGTGTCTATTTCTGTTACAGTACTGTCATTAAATACCTTAGGCAGTGTCTATTTCTGTTACAGTACTGTAATTTGATACCTTAGAATGGTATAAGGCAGTTCAGAGTTGACAACTACAACTACAACTGCTACAATATACACTGTATTCACAACTTTAATGTAAATTATGTAGACTGTACAGTTATTCAATTGTCTAGAACACAGATGTGCTCCATTGTAGAACAGCACTCTCCAATTAAATCCCTGGAATACATCTCTGTGGTCGAATTTTCTCCCTGAAGCAAAAAATGTGAGTTGTGAGTCAAGCTACAAAGGAATGCTTGATTGATGACTTCAGGTCTGTGATTAGGAACAGTATGACTCATCTAGAAAGGCTTGTCAGGGTCTTTGCTATCCTGGATCCTTGGGATGTCCCTACCCCATTGAAGTTGACATTTAAAATGGTTACGGTAAGGGTTAGGGTAAGGACATCCCAACTCCCAAGGATCCCGGATAGCACTAACCTGCTTGTCAGTCAGAGCTTATTATAGCTATTGTTGTGGTCTTCTGTCAGCTGGCAGTTATCCATTGGTGAATCATCTGTCTTAACTGTGAGGGAGAGATGGAGAGGCCAATCAGTGAGGCAGGGCAGTAGATATTAGCCAATAAAGCAATTCTAAAGACTGCATTATTTATAACCAGTGTACTTCAACCATACTTGAATAAATAAGACTTTTAGTAGCTAAATTCATTCAAGAGTGATAGAAGAGTGGGAGTTTTATGAATGCTGTAAAGGCTAACGGTATCTGGGCTGAAGGTTACACAAGCCATTTTTGTTTTGCCCTTGCAGAATGGTAAAAATCTGATAAATGGATTTGATTATAATAGGACAAAAGCACAAAGGCCATATAATGAGGAGTCCTGACAATTGATAAAGAATACTTACTAGTTTCTGTTGGCTGCATCTCTGTGTCCTCCACAGTGGTCCCACCAGCCAGCTGTTGGTTGGCTAAGGAGTAAAAATGAGGCATCATTGTCACCTCAGTATGAGTACAGAATGCATGGTGCTCTGAAGTGATTCATTTACTCTCAGGTATTCTTCACGCTTGTCTTTTCTTACCAGCACTGACTTTCCTGATAGCTACTTTATTGAGGAAAATGTTACTTACTATGACTATGATAGATATGTGGTTGTCTCACCTAGTGTAACAGTATAACTTTAGACCGTCCCCTCGCCCCGACCCGGGCGCGAACCAGGGACCCTCTGCACACATCAACAACAGTCACCCCCATCGCTCCACAAAAGCCACGGCCCTTGCAGAGCAAGGGGAACCACTACTTCTAGGTTTCAGAGCAAGTGACGTAACCTTTTGAAAGGCTATTAGCGCGTACCACCGTTAACTAGCTAGCCATTTCACATCCGTTACACTAGCTACCTTAAAATGAGGCACTAATTGTGTCGCTGTGGATATATATTTAAGATAATGTTTGTCATTCTATTATTTATTGAAGGCGAGGCACCACACCCTATCTAACTTTTATTAATTTTTGTATTATAACTTTTCTGAAATATAGTATAAAAATATGCAAATGCAGTGATATCTCATTACATGAGATATCATCGCCAACGACCGGAAGGCCCTACAGAGGGACGGCCCAGCGCATCACTGGGGGGCGAGCTCCCAGCCTTCCAGGACGTACATGCCAGGCAGTGTCTGAGAAAGGCCTGAAATATTGCCAAAGACTCCAGCCATCCAAGACATGGACTGTTCTCCATGCTCGATACCGGTGCATCAAGGCTCAGACAAACAGACTCGTAAACAGCTTCTGCCTCCTGCTTCTGGCTAACAACTACTGCTCTCTCTCTCCCACAGACTATCCAAACTGACTCTATGCCCATCCACAGGTCTCTACCCACTGAGACACAACATACGCTGATGCTAAAATTATTATTGATTACCATAAGTATTTATCTATTTATCCTGCTACTGGTCACTATTACTCCTGTTTACATGTATATATTAACACTAGTATACAGCATTACCATAATTATTTATATATTCCTGCAACCAGTCACTTTCCAGCCCTGTTTACATGTATATCCTACTACCAGTCACTTGTTATGTATAAACCTACCTCAACCAGTCCAGTACCCCTGCACATTAAATAAGGCACTGGCACTGGCCTGTATATGCAGCATTTGCATTCTCGTGTTTCTTTAACTCACATCATAGTTCTTGTGTGGTTTTTATTCATACTTTTATTTTTTATTCTATTTTCTATTATTATCAAGGTAAGAATTTCACTGTACTGTTTTACACCTGTTGTATTCTGTGCACATGGCAAATAAACTTTTAAACTTGAAATATGCACATATTTGTATATACTGCAAATCTATTTTTCTGGAAACTGGATAAAGTCAGCCTTAATATTTGGGTTTCATTTTGTTAAGACACTCCAGGACCGGACTTCTGTAGGGCAGATTGTGTATATATACCTTTTCATATTTATTTCTGTAAAATACTAAAGATATGTACGTAAACTGCATTGTTGCGCATATTTCCAAAGAAAATATGATCTGGAATAAAAGTTAGAATACATCAACAATTTCCCTGATACAAGTCTGGGGAATATATCTAAGGATAACCACATAACATTTTAAGTCTGAGAACAATATGTTGGCATGTGGGAAGAGTCTGACTTTCGGGAAATGGCAGTTAAAGACAAGGACACTGAATTTAGCCTAAAAATTGCCAAATGCCTATTTAGACCCAATCACAATCTCTTCAAAGTAAGTTACTACATATAGTCCAGTTTGTAACATTCCCTATGAAATGGGCTTTTAAAGGGTGTATGAAATTAGGGATTTACAGTGCCTTCGGAGAGTATTCAGACCCCTTGACCTTTTCCACATTTTGTTATGTCACAGCCTTATTCTAAAATGAATTAAATAAAACAAATCCTCACCAATCTACACCCAATACCCCATAATGACATCACAATACCCCATAATGACATCACAATACCCCATAATGACATCACAATACCCCATAATGACAAAGGGAAAACAGGTTTAAAAAACTGAAATATCTTATTTACATATTTATTCAGACCCTTTGTTACGAGACTCGAAATTGAGCTCAGGTGCATCCTGTTTCCAGTGAACATCCTTGAGATGTTTTTACAACTTGATTGGAGTCCACCTGTGGTAAGTTCAATTGATTGGACATGATTTAGAAAGGCACACAGTGCATGTCAGAGCAACAACCAAGCCATGAGGAATTGTCCGTAGAGCTCAGAGACAGGATTGTGTCGAGGCACAGATCTGGAGAAGGGTACCAAAAAATGTCTGCAGCATTGAAGGTCCCCAAGAACAAACACAGTGGCCTCCATCATTCTTAGATGGAAGAAGGTTAGAACCACCAAGACTCTTCCTTGAGCTGGTTGCCCGGCCAAACTGAGCAATCAGGGGAGAAGGGCCTTGGTCAGGGAGGTGACCAAGAACCCGATGGTCACTCTGATAAAGCTCCAGAGTTCCACTGTGGAGATGGGAGAACCTTCCAGAAAGAAAACGATCTCTGAAGTACTCCACCAATCAGGCCTTTATGGTAGAGTGGCCAGACGGAAGACACTCCTCAGTAAAAAGCACATGCCAGCCCATTTGGAGTTTGCCAAAAGGCACCTAAAGAACTCTCAGACCATGAGAAACAAGATTGTCTGGTCTGATGAAAACAAGATTGAACTCTTTGGCCTGAATGCCAAGCGTCACGCCTGCAGGAAACTTGGCACCATCTCTACGGTGAAGCATTTAGGTGGCTGCATCATGCTGTGGGAATGTTTTTCAGCGGCAGAAACTGGGTCAGGGACTAGTCAGGATTGAGGTAATGATGAACGAAGCAAAGTACAGAGAGATCCTTGATGAAAATCTGCTCCAGAGCACTCAGGACCTTAGACTGGGGTGAAGGTTCACCTTCCAACAGGACAACGACCCTAAGCTGACAGCCAGAGCCCAGACTTGTCTCTGAATGTCATTGAGTGGCCTAGCCAGAGCCCGGACTTGAACCTGATCGAACATTTCTGGAGAGACCTGAAAATAGCTGTGCAGCAACGTTCCCCATCCAACCAAACAGAGGTTTAGAGGATCTGCAGAGAAGAATGGAAGAAACTCCCCAAATACAGGTGTGCCAAGCTTGTAGCGTGATACCCAAGAATACTCGAGGCTGTAATCGCTGCCAAAGGTGCAAAGTACTCTGTAAATGTTTCATTTGTTGTTCTTTTATAAATTAGCAAATATGTCTAAAAACCTGTTTTTGCTTTGTCATAATGGGGTATTGTGTGTAGATTGATGAGGATTTTTTAAATTGAATTCGTTCTAGAATTAGGCTGTAACGTAACAAGATGTGGAAAAAGTCTGAATACTTTCCGAAGGCACTGTATGTCTATTTGAATGTGGTTACAAATCCTGGCATTTTGATGACGGTAGTATGAAAAACCAAATTTTAAAAAAGTTTAAAAAATATATTTTTATGTTTACTTTTTGAAAATGCTAGTATTAAAGGACCAAAATACAAAAAAATCTCAAAATACAGAAGTAGATGCAAAACTATTTCAGCCTGTGGTGCCTCACCTCAACTATTTTACATGGGATAAGGCCACACAAAGGGACAGATATTATTACAGATACCTGTGATAATCGGAAGTACCCAAAAGGGTCACTAGATGTCTTGTGATAGAGTACATAAAATTCTTGAAAGGTACCAAAATTCTTGTAATTTACTGGTAAACGTCGAAAGTTTCTAGTAACTAGCAACCCTAGTTCTGTCTTTATCCTTTTACTAAATCAGGGTCACACAGTGTTACTTGGTCTTAAACAAATCTACTTTGAAACAACACATGGTTATGGGCAAAAAAAGAGGACCCCTGTACCATGTCAGATATAGAGTTGAAATGTATGACATTTTGAGTTTGTATCCCAAATTTTCACTTTATATACATAGCAGAAGACTGAAATATAACAAAACCGATTGGCATAGAAATAATGTTGATTAATAGGAAATTATGAAAAATATTAATAACATTCTACCCATGAGGCCACTAGAGGGTGATTTGGTAATTTGACTGCAAGAAGGCTACACTTACCTTGTAGTTTTCTATACAGTAGTAGTGCTGTTATTACTGCTGCAACCACCACTGCAACTACTACAACAATCACCAACATTTGGAAGTGACTTCCCCCTGTACGCTCAGCCTGGTCTGTAGTCTTTGGCATCTTTTCTAGATGTTTGGACAAGGTAAACATGTGAAAAATGCAGGATTATGAAATTATGTGAACACCTATCTTCAATAACCTTGTGTGTATAATGAGCTCATACTGTATACTATAAAAAAAATAGTACAGTATAGTTATTTAAGATGAAGGATTAATGTTTATGCACCTGTCACTGGTAACTGGGATCTTGACCTGATGTTGACCTGGGTTTGGACCACGTGTCTCCTCTGGAAGCCTGTGAATGTACAGGTGTATGTTCCTGTTTGTTCCCGACTCTCTGGGTTGTGAAGAATGAGGGATCCATCTCCCGTCAGAACCTGGTTCTGCTCCAGTCCAGCACGGCCCTCCCAGAGGTTGGAGGTCCGTCTGGTTCTGCTGTCGTAGCTGAGGATGACTGTGGGGTCATTGGTTCTGGTGAAGGTCCAGGTGAGGGAGAAGTTCTGGAGGTTCTGTGGAGCGATGCAGGGTATGGACAGCTCTTGCCCCGCCTCTCCCATCAACCCTGTTGATTAAATACTTTTATGGACTGTGAGCCATAAATATGTCTAAATATCACTGTCCTTTTGGGGCCTTACCGTTGTAGTCACTCTCTTAAACTCCAGAGGGCAGTGTGTGACACTGAATTCAATCTAACCAAGTCTGACTGGGTGTTGAGAGCTCCCGCATATAAATTTGTCAAAAAAAATGTTGTGGGTTTTTCTCTGGCTCTGCACTTAGACATCATAACAGTCACTGACAGCAGTTTGTCACTGTTTTATAAGAATTACTCAACTATAGACTATGCATCTGCAAAATGAGAGAGAGAGAGAGAGAGAGAGAGAGAGAGAGAGAGAGAGAGAGAGAGAGAGAGAGAGAGAGAGAGAGAGAGAGAGAGAGAGAGAGAGAGAGAGAGAGAGAGAGAGAGAGAGAGAGAGAGAGAGATTAAATGCTGGTTATGATGTACCTCTTTCTTGCAGTGAGCTCCTCCATGACTGTGATCCATATGTGGAGTTAACGGTGCAGATGTAGGTGAGGGTATTTTCAAACATTCTCAGCGTGCTCTGAAAGGAGTAGAGGCCTTCAGCGTTGGGTCCCATATGAGTGATGGGTCTCAGGTTGTCTTTCGGGGGCAGAGTGGACCACTGCACACGGGGAGCGGGAAAGATGTCCTTGGACAGGCACTGAATCTCTCTGTTCATACTCTTCTCCAGAGTAACCATCTTGATGGGAGCTGAAATAACAATAAGAGATAGCCAGGATTAGAGAGTAACAACCTTGAGTGGTTTCACTACAAACTGAATTTGAGAGCAAAAACCCTTTAAAATGTTTATGTACAGCAAGGTCACAAAACCAATAACAAGAGCAAATACTCTACTTTTGGCTTGATATCAATTTAGCCATTTGGCTCTAGGTCTAACAGCTCAAATACAGCTGCAGCTGGTTGATTCACGTCTTTTAACCTTCATGACACAGAGGGCATTTCACCACAAGCTACAGTGAAAGCATTTGACATGTGAAGTGGATACTCAGCTACATAATCAAGCCTCGATACAAGCCGCAGCGAGACTACTAACCCTCCACTTTCATGATGACAAAGGACTCCTGTTGTCCCAGAGTGCTGTTGACCAGACACCTGTAGCGGCCTCGGTCCTTGATGCCACACTGGCTGAGGTGTAGCGAGGCGATGCCCCGGGAGAGCTGGTCCTGGAGCAGGTACGTCCTGGTCCGGTGGTCCTGGGGAGGCTGGTCCCCACCCTGCTGGGATTGGCTGAGGAGGAGCACTTTGTGGAGGTACCAGTGGATGATCTCATTCCCACTGGGTTTGAAATTGCAGGGCAGCACACAGTCTTCAGAGAATAGGCATGTCACGTGGGCATCTAGGGTAAAAGTAGAGAGATGACAGTTTGGGAAATGTCACTTTTTTTTCTCAATATCTTTCTCTTTCAACCTACACACGTTAGAAATAATGTGCAGTACGTTCTTTCTATGTCAATATAACTCATATGAAGTGTCCTGCATTAAACACATCAGTCAACCTTTCTCCCCCTCTTTCCATCTTGCTATAGGTTGCGTTTGTCCACAACTCTGACGCATTTCCTACGTTTTGTCTTACCCAACCCCCCCCATTTTAACCCCCGCACGCTCCAGAGTGAGGTCCAGCACCATATGGTTATGGTGCATTCCTAAAGCCAAACATGACAGGCCATACATTACAATTGTTGAGTTAAATGCAGGGTTTGACTGGATAAGTATTAGATAATACCGTTGAAACTGGTAATCACACAGCCTATTCTCAACATGTGGCTTTTTCAGTCATTTGTTGTGCACAAAATGTGGTTACACAACAATATGTTGCACTGTAAATGGGTAAAGGTGACATCCATGTTGACAAGGGAAAAAATGGGCTTTTTACTGCCAAAATAACAACGACAGTGAAGTCCTTTATAGACAGGGCACCAACTCAGAGTCAAATATAATGCATGACAGGCCCATGCAGAGATAGGGCTCTAGGAGTACCTGAGCACCTGCACTTTTGCCCTCCTATGAGAAAAGTGCACTTTCAGATTGGTAGCATTTTTTTATCATTACATTTTTATTTTACTTTTTGACAATTTCTCTCCTGTTCTGTAAAGACTTGCCCATCCAACTAGCTAATAAAATGTTGGGGGTGAAATCCCCCCTCCCACATGCGAGCAGAAGCTGTGAGCAGGAGCTCGTTGTACAGAAGCTGCGAGCAGAAGCTGCGAAGCTGCGAGCAGAGCAGAAGCTATCGCAGTAGTATGAGTAGTGGCACACTGGCTACTTTTTGAGTTGTATGTTGTCTCTCACTTCCAGGCGCAGGGAAGAGTTCAATTGGACTGTTTTTAAGTAGGCCTACAAAGCAGATGTTAGCAGCAGGACAAACTCCAATCACAGGTAAAGAGTAGTTAAATTGTTACAACAGCATATCAAACAGCTAGCTAGCTAACTAGTTATCTGGTTTATATCAACTACATTCACTAAGATCAGCTGATAGACCATATATTTGCCCTCTCTGTAAGCTGTAGCCTAGGCTAGTAGAGAATTATGAATATAAGGTATTTGGGTAATATATATCTATATATATATATAAAGGTCTGTGTGTGAAGAGTCAGAGATGTCCCAGTGAGACTGTGAGCCTCTCCTCAGTAGACTTCTTTCCTATTCTCTGCAACATCCCAAACAGTAGCACACAGGAGGTTGGTGACACCCTAATTGGGCAGATCGGGCTTGTAGCAATGACTAGAGCAGAATTAGTGGAATGGTAACAAATACATCAAACACATTGTTTCCAGATATTTGATGCCATTCCATTTGCTTCGTTCTGGCCATTATTATAAGCCGTTCTACAGCAGCCTCCTGTGCAGGAGAGACAGTTGACCTGGGTCCCAGTTAGGTCTTGCCAGTCTAAACACTGGACAGGACAGCGGGACCCGGTCTCCGTAGTCTTCCAGACAGAACAAACAGAGCTGTGTGGAGGGCCAGCCGTTACAGACGCCGTGGGCCATTGGATTCCTCAGAGAGAACACATCTGGACCACATATTTCCACATGCAAAGCAAGGGAGGCTCAGCATTGGCTTGGATGTTTTCACATCATAAATCCTCAGAGACTTCAAAGGCAAGTTAGAGGGACAGTACACTGACAATATGTAACTTATGTTGTATAGGAATTGTTGTTTATATTCACAAAACTGCTGGCAAACCATCATCTCTTAACCATTGCGTTACACTGGATTTGTCTTGTGGAAAACCTCCTTCCTTTAGGATGGCAAGGAGACAGTCCAACCACAAAAAAATAGTTATTTTTCAGATGCCTGTCTAGTTTTTCCAAGAGGAAATACGGTTTGTTGTGCAGTAAAAGGAACACAAAATGCAAAAAGCTCCTGTTCCATGAACAAATAGACAGACATGTATTTTAAGATGAGATGAGAAGTAAGTATTCAAAAGACATACAGTACTCAGATTATTTGTTTCCTCACTCAGAGGGTCAGCATAGTCACATTAAAGACATCCAATGCTCTGCCTTGACCCTCTCCTGACAATTCATGCACTACTACCTTTCAAAGAGGCGAGAGAGATCTTATCCTTACCTGGGATCTTACACTTTGCCAAGGTGAGAATCCACAGCAACCTCAAGCAAGCTTGAACAAGTGCCTTTACCATTCTCATTCATTCACACGTACAGTTGTTGTTGACTCACGTCCTGATTCCAACGTGTGGCGATCTTAAAGCACCTAGCAGCTCTTCTGAATCTCAGTTGGTATGGTGCCTTGGTCTTTCTTTGATCTCATATTTCAGCCTCAAGGATGGTATGGATCGAAAGCTTTTTGCTGCCAGTTTAAAGGATCCAGGTGGACTATATCTTTGTAAACCCAAATGAGAGTTAATTAGTCTGAAACCCACCTGGAACCACTTGTGTCAGAGGAGAGAAGCTATTTCCCTGTTCATATCCCTGTCAGAGGAACCACTCGTGTCAGAGGAGAGAAGCTGTTTCCCTTTTAGAGCAACCAGCTCCTCTCACAGTGAGAAGAGAGGGAGTGTGAGAGGAAGAGAGAGAGAAGGAGGGAGCAGCAGGGCAGAAAGGTTAGTCTGAAATACATGCCCCTCTACAGAGACCTCGAGGCACAGTGGAATTATTGGTTACGTTGCCAAGTAACACGTTACACAACGTATCTTTCCATTTTACCTACCTGTCAAACCTCCCCACCCTTCTCCACCCCTCAAGCTCCGTGTCAAACCTCCCCACCCCTTCTCCACCCCTCACGCTCCGTGTCAAACCTCCCCACCCCTTCTCCACCCCTCACGCTCCGTGTCAAACCTCCCCACCCCTTCTCCACCCCTCACAATCAGTGTCAAACCTCCCCACCCCTTCTCCACCCCTCACGCTCTGTCAAACCTCCCCACCCCTTCTCCACCCCTCACGCTCCATGTCAAACCTCCCCACCCCTTCTCCACCCCTCACGCTCCGTGTCAAACCTCCCCACCCCTTCTCCACCCCTCACGCTCCGCGTCAAACCTCCCCACCCCTTCTCCACCCCTCACGCTCCGTGTCAAACCTCCCCACCCCTTCTCCACCCCTCACAATCAGTGTCAAACCTCCCCACCCCTTCTCCACCCCTCATGCTCTGTGTCAAACCTCCCCACCCCTTCTCCACCCCTCACAATCAGTGTCAAACCTCCCCACCCCTTCTCCACCCTCACGCTCAGTGTTAAACCTCCCCACCCCTTCTTCACCCCTCACGCTCCGTGTCAAACCTCCCCATCCCTTCTTCACCCCTCACGCTCCATGTCAAACTCCCCACCCCTTCTCCACCCCTCGCGCTCTGTGTCAAACCTCCCCACCGCTTCTCACCCTTACACTCAGTGTCAAACCTCCTCACCCCTTCTCCACCCGTCCCACTCAGTGTCTCATAGAATCGCTTGTCATCTGAATGATTTCTTTCCCTCTCACTCTGTATGTCACCACATTTCCTACTTCTCACACTATTTCACCTTCACTCTTTTCTGAGTAATAATTGCACACACACTTCTCCTTTTTATATTGTAGTTTCCACTGAAACAGTATCTTTTCTTGCATCTTGTATGTGAAAGGCAGCTGGGTCATTCCACCAATTCGGTGCCTTTTGAGAAGTATAACTAGTTTAAAAAAAGGTTGATTTCATCTCATTTTAACATTCTGTCTTAAAGAGCACATGTTCAACTTAAGAGGTAAAAAAGATATAATCTATTAAGTGCCAAATAAAGTAACAGGGTTGATCATAACAGGGTTCATGATTTAATCTTCAATCAGCCATAAATCCCCTGATGACAGGGGGAATGGAAGCTTGTTAAACATGCGTGTGTGTGTGTGTGTGTGTGTGTGTGTGTGTGTGTGTGTGTGTGTGTGCGTGCGTGCGTGCGTGCGTGCGTGCGTGCGTGCGTGTGTGTATTTGAGAGTGAGCCTATACACTTTGTGCAACTATTCAAGCAGTTGTTCCATTAACCTGCACACCACCCAGGCCAAGCTCCTGCTGTCTGCTTCATGACACATTACTCCAGGGCCAGGTATTAGATTCAGCCACAGGCCGATTTTTGTAGGGGCCGATGGTCGGGCGTCTGGAACATAATTATAATCTTTTGTATACTGCAAATTGACCACAGTTAAAACCAAAAATATATTTTATTTGAAATTACAATAATTTCACACCTTGATTACATTGAAAAATGATCACAGATACACTACTATTCCAAACTTTGGGGTCATTTAGAAATGTCCTTGTTTTTAATCAGCAACCATCACTCCTGTGTTCCAATGGCACGTTGTGCTATCTAATCCAAGTTTATCATTTTAAAAGGCTAATTGATCATTACAAAACCCTTTTTCAAACATGTTAGCACAGCTGAGAACTGTTGTTCTGATTAAAGAAGCAATAAAACTGGCCTTCTTTAGACTAGTTGAGTATCTGGAGCATCAGCATTTGTGGGGTCGATTACATGCTCACAATGTCCAGAAACAAAAAATGTTCTTCTGAAACTCGTCAGTCTATTATTGTTCTGAGAAATGAAGGCTATTCCATGCTAGAAATTTCCCTTCACAGGACAGCTCAATTGCCCTTCACAGAACAGCTCAAACTGGCCCTAACCAGAATAGAAAGAGGAGTGGGAGGCCCCGGTGCACAATTGAGCAAGAGGACAAGCACATTAGTGTCTAGTTTTGAAAACAGACATCTCACAAGTCCTCAACTGGCAGCTTCATTAAATAGTACCCGCAAAACACTGGTCTCAACGTCAACAGTGAAGAGGCGACTCCGGGATGCTGGGCTTCTAGGCAGAGTTGCAAAGAAAAAGCCATATCCCTGTCCAGTGCCTGTGTTCTTTTGCCCATCTTAATATTTTATTTTTATTGGCCAGTCTGAGATATGTCTTTTTCTTTGCAACTCTGCCTAGAAGGCCAGCATCCCGGAGTCACCTCTTCACTTCACCAGTTTTATTGTTTCTTTAATCAGAACATTTCTGATCAATTTGATGTTATTTTAATGGACCTGTTTTGTTTTTTGTCTTCTCAAAACAAGGACATTTCTAAGTGACCCCAAACTTTTTGTGTGTCTCTTTTTTAATTTGTGGGAATACTTGGGAACAGTTAAACTCTTTTTAGCAGAATTCCTGGTGAATTTAGAGCCTTTTTTGACTAAAAACTAAAAACTTTAGGGGGCCAATAATATATATGGTGGACACTTAATGGGCTCTTACTATATTGCCTGTTGCCAACCCCTGCATTACTCCATTAAGCCAGGCCACAGTAATTGAGTTCACAGACCAATCAACCGTACAACGTGTGCCATAAAACTAAGTGTGTCTGGCCATTGTTTACCATGTGAAAAAGGCTGCTGGCATCTAACCCCTCTCCCAAATTGTAAATTCATCCAAGTGAAATCACATCACATAAGCCAAAGTGAAAAAAAAATATTATTTCTTTACATAAAAATATATGTCAGTCAAAAGTTTGGACACACCTACTCATTCAAGGGAAGTTTTTCAATGGATAACATTAAGTGGAAAGTTCATTGTAATAGCCTACACATTCTTGCCTTGGAAAGCAGCACTTACATGTGTGTTGTTTGTCTTTGTGTTGTGTGTCTTTGTGTGGTGTGTCTTTGTGTGGTGTGTGTCCCTGTTGGTTGGAAATGGGTAATGGTCGTCGAGATTGTCTCCCTAGCATCTTCGGGGCGTTTTGCAATTCGTAGCTCGTCTTATAAATCATTAGCACGTTTTATATTAATTCATGCACACGTTTTACAAATTCATGAGCACATGTTTGTGAGCCTGTTTAAAACTTCTTATGGCTGCAGGGGCGTATTGAGTAGCCAGATTATATGTGCCCATTTCAAAAGGCGTCGTACTCAATTCTTGCTCGTACAATATGCATATTATTATTACAATTGGATAGAAAACACTCTCTAGTTTCTAAAAACGTTTGAATTATTTCTCTGAGTGAAACAGAAATCCTTCTGCAGCACTTTTCCTGACCAGGAAGTGAAATGTTAGAAATCTATGCTCTGTTCAACCTCATGCCTATACATGGGCATGTTACGTAGGAGTCTACAAACACTTCCTACGCCTTCCCCTGGTTGTCAAGATGCGGTGAGAGAAGAAATTTCGTGTCTATCTTGGTCAGAGGTGGAATAAAAGGTCTTTGTTTGACGTGACCGTCCATATCCTGTTTCTGGAGCGAGCGAAAGAGGACACGGATATGGCTTCTTTTTAGCTGTCATTATGATAGATGAACATCTGCGTCTTAGATTTGATTTGATACATGTCACCATATCATCGTAACGTATGTTTTTTCAATATAGTTTAATCAGATTATTCAAACTTTTTCGGGAGTTTTGCCGTGTTCCGTTTTCTAACATTGTTGACTTTGGAGTAATCCGTGTCACTTGGCAAGTGCCCATGCTATATGAAGAGGGATATTTGCCGTTCCAGATCAAAACAACGACTATTCTGGACAAAGGACACCTTATCCAACATTCTGACGGAAGACCACCAAAAGTAAGAAACATTTTATGATGCTATTTCTAATATCTGTCGTGCATGTTGACTGGTCGTGGGCGCCCAAGTGTTTCTGGCTATTGTCGCTATGCTAATATCACGCTACATTTTGTTTGCGCTGTAAAACATTTAATAAATCGGAAATATTGTCTAGAATCACAAGATGCCTGTCTTTCAATTGCTGTACACTATGTATTTTTCAGAAATGTTTTATGATGAGTAATTAGGTATTTGACATTGGTGTCTGTAAATATTATGGCTGCTTTCGGTGCAATTTCTGATTGTAGCTGAAATGTAAACTATGAATTATACCTAAAATATGCAAATTTTTCGAAAAAAACATATGCTATACAATAAATATGTTATCAGACTGTCATCTGATGAGGTTGTTTCTTGGTTAGTGGCTATTTTTATCTTTATTTGGCCGAATTTGTGATAGCTACTGATGGAGTCATAAACTGATGGAGTAAGAATATTGGTGTCTTTTGCTAACGTGATTAGCTAATAGATTTACATATTGTGTCTTCCCTGTAAAACATTTTAAAAATCGGACATGTTGGCTTGATTCACAAGATGTGCACCTTTCATCTGGTGTCTTGGACTTGTTAATGTGTGAAAGTTAAATATTTAAAAAAAATATCTTTTGAATTTCGCGCCCTGCACTTGAGCTGGATGTTGTCATAAGTGTACCGGTGTCGGGCTGCACCCCTAACAGGTTAAAAAAATCTCAGTCAATGTAATTTCCAGTGCGCCGTAGAGTCCTGCAGTGTCAACACTTTTGGTACTATACAGTACAAGTCAAAAGTTT
This sequence comes from Salvelinus fontinalis, assembly GCF_029448725.1. NCBI lineage: Eukaryota > Metazoa > Chordata > Actinopteri > Salmoniformes > Salmonidae > Salvelinus > Salvelinus fontinalis. The sequence continues at coordinate 3,643,949 of NC_074674.1, forward strand.
GGGCACACCTACTCATTCAAGGGTTTTTCTTTATTTTACTATTTTCTACATTGTAGAATAATAGTGAAGAAATCAAAACGAGGAAAAAACACATATGAAATCATGTAGTAACCAATATATTTTATATTTGAGATTCTTCAAAATAGCCCCCATTTGCCTTGATGACAACTTTGCACACGCTTGGAATTCTCTCAACTAGCTTCATGAGGTAGTCACCTGAAATGCATTTTAATTAACAGGTGTGCCTTGTTAAAAGTTAATTTGTGGAATTTCTATCCTTCTTAATGCGCTTGAACCAATCAGTTGTGTTGTGATAAGGTAGGGGGTATACAGAAGATATCCCTATTTCTTAAGTCCATTTTATGGCAAGAACAGCTCAAATAAGCAGCTCAAATAAGCAAAGAGAAATGACAGTCCATTATTACTTTAAGACATGAAGGTCAGTCAATCCTGAAAATGTCAAGAACTTTTAAAGTTTCTTCAAGTGCAGTCGCAAAAACCATCAAACGCTATTTTGAAACTGGCTCTCATGAGGACCGCCACAGCAAAGGAAGACCCAGAGTTGCCTCTGCTGCAAATCGTAAATTCAGTAGAGTTACCAGCCTCAGAAATTAAAGCTCAAATAAATGCTTCACAGAGTTCAAGTAACAGACACACCTCAACATCAACTGTTCAGAGGAGACTGCGTGAATCAGGCCTTCATAGTCGAATTGCTGCAAGGAAACCACTACTAAAGGACACCAATAAGAATAAGAGACTTGCTTGGGCCAAGAAACACAAGCAATGGACATTAGACCGGTGGAAATCCAATTTTGAGTCGAATTTTGAGATTTTTGCTTCCGACCGCCGTGTCTTTGTGAGACGCAGAGCAGGTGAACGGATGATCTCCGCATGTGTGGTTCCTACTGCGATGCATGGAGGAGGAGGTGTGATTGTGTGGGGGTGCTTTGCTGGTGACACTGTCAACGATTTATTTAGAATTCAAGGCACACTTAAACATACGCCATCCCATCTGGTTTGCGCTTAGTAGGACTGTCATTTATTTTTCAACAGAACAATAACCCAACACACCTCCAGGCTGTGTATCGGCTATTTGATCAAGAAGGGGAATGATGGAGTGCTGCATCAGATAACCTGGCCTCCGCAATCACCCGACCTCAACCCAAATGAGATGGTTTGGGATGAGTTGAACTGCAGAATGAAGGAAAAGCAGCCAACAAGTGCTCAGCATATTTGTGCTGGTGCTTAAAGTTAGTGAGGGAGATATAAGGCTCCAGCTTCAGTGATTTTTGCAATTCGTTCCAGTCATTGGCAGCAGAGAACTGGAAGGAAAGGCGGCCAAAGCAGGAGTTGGCTTTGGGGGTGACCAGTGAAATATACGTGCTGGAGTGCGTGCTATGGGTGGGTGCTGCTATGATGACCAGTGAGCTGAGATAAGGCGGGTCTTTACCTAGCAAAGACTTATAGATGACCTGGAGCCAGTGGGTTTGGCGACAAATATAAAGCGAGGGCCAGCCAACGAGAGCATACAGGTTGCAGTGGTGGGTAGTATGTGGGGCTTTGGTGACAAAACGAATGGCACTGTGATAGATTACATCAAATTTGCTGAGTAGTGTTGGAGGCTATTTTGTAAATGACATCACCAAAGTCAAGGATCGGTAGGATAGTCAGTTTTACGAGGGTATGTTTGGCAGCATGAGTGAAGGATGCTTTGTTGCGAAATAGGAAGCCGATTCTAGATTTAATTTGGGTTTGGAGATTCTTAATGTGAGTCTGGATGGATAGTTTACGGTCTAACCAGACACCTAGGTATTTGTAGTTGTCCACATATTCTAAGTCAGAACCATCCAGAGTTGTGATTCTGGATGGGCAGTCAGGTGTGGGCAGCGATCGGTTGAAGAGCATACATTTAGTTTTGCTTGCATTTAAGAGCAGTTGGAGGCCACAGAAGGAGTGTTGTATGGCATTGAAGCTCATCTGGAGGTTTGTTAACACAGTGTCAAACGAAGGGCCAGAAGTATACAGAATGGTGTCGTCAGCGTAGAGGTGGATCAGAGAATCACCAGCAGCAAGAGCGACATCATTGATGTGTATAGAGAAAAGAGTCGGCCCGAGAATTGAACCCTGTGGCATCCCCATTGAGACTGCCAGAGGTCCGGACAACAGGCCCTCCGATTTGACACGCTGAACTCTATCTGAGAAGTAGTTGGTGAACCAGGCAAGGCAGAGAAACCAAGGCTGTTGAGTCTGCCGATAAGAATGCGGAGATTGACAGAGTCGACAGCCTTGACCAGGTCAATGAATACGGCTGCACAGTATTGTATTTTATTAATGGCGGTTATGATATTGTTTTGGACCTTGAGCGTGGCTGAGGTGCACCCATGTACATCCTGTGCCAGCTCCTCGCACTTGCCGTGCGAAGTGTGTTAAAGTTCCGGTACGATTGATGCCGGCTATATGCACCAGGTCTCCGGTGCGCCTTCACAGCCCTGTACGTCCTGTGCCAGCTCCATGCACCAGGCCTCCAGTGCGCCTCCCCAGTCCGGTACGTCCTGTGCCTGCTCCCCGCACTCGCCCTGAAGTGCGTGTCACCAGTCTGGCGCCATTTGTTCCCGGCTCCACGCACTAGGCCTCCAATGCGTCTTCCCAGTCAGGTGCGTCCTGTGCCTGCTCCCCGCACTCGCCCTGAGGTGTGTGTCACCAGTCCGGTGCCACCTGTGCCGGCCCCACGCATCAGGCCTCCAGTGCGTCTCCCCAGTCCCGAGCTTCCTGCAACAGATCCCAGTCCAGAGCTTCCGGCGACAATCCCCAGTCCAGAGCTTCCGGTGACGGTTCCCAGTCCAGAGCTTCCGGTGACGGTTCCCAGTCCAGAGCTTCCGGCGATGAGTCCCAGTCCAGAGCTTCCGGCGACGATTCCCCGTCCAGAGCTTCCGGCGACGGTTCACAGTCCAGAACCTCCAACGACGGTCCACAGTCCGGAACCTCCAACGACGGTCCACAGTCCGGAACCTCCTGAGACAGTCCACAGCCCAGAACCTCCAACGACGGTCCACAGTCCAGAACCTCCTGAGACAGTCCACAGTCCGGAACCTCCTGAGACGGTCCACAGTCCGGAATCTCCTGAGACGGTCCACGGTCCGGAATCTCCTGCGACGGTCCACTGTCCGGAACCAACCTCCAGCTCCATGGCAGGAGCCCTCCTCAGCGCCGATGCCCAGTCCAGACATGGCGTCCAGTCCCGCTCCATGGCAGGAGTCTTCCTCTGCACTGATGTCCAGGCCAGGGCAGATGTCCAGTCCCGCTCCATCGCAGAAGCCTTCCTCGGCATCTAGGTCCAGTCCAGGCACAGTGTTCAGCCTGGGTCCATGGCTGAATCCGCAGGATGAGCGGGTTCTTCGGCCCACACCAGAGCCGCCACCGACACTAGACACCCCCCCTAACCCCCCCTTTTGGTTTCAGGTTTTGCGGCCAGGGTCCGCACCTTTGGGGGGGGGGGGGGGGGGGGGGGGGGGGTACTATCACGTCCTGACCATAGAGAGTCCTTATTTTCTATGGTGAAGTAGGTCAGGGGGGTTAGTCTAGTTTATATTTTCTAAGTGGTGTTCTAGTTTTGTTTTCTATGTTGGTGTTTGGTATGATTCCCAATTAGATGCAGCTGGCTATCGTTGTCTCTAATTGGGGATCATATTTAAGTAGCTTTTTTCCACCTGTGTTTTGTGGGATATTGTTTATGTGTAGTTGCATGTTAGCACTCCATTGTCGTCACGTTTCGTTTATTATTTATTTGTTTTGTTGTGTGGTTCCCTTACTTTAAATAAAACAGATGTGGAACCCAGATCACGCTGCACGTTGGTCCTAGTATGCTTCCAACGATCGTGACACCAGCAGTGCTATTTTCAGAGTTAACTCCAGGTAAATGTTGCAATTCTTCAGCCATTCCTGAACCTGCGACCAAAAACAAACTGCAAATGGACAGTACCAAAAAACAAATGATGTAAGGATTCTGTCTCTTCACAGCAACATCTGCAGAGCTGGGATGGTTGTATCCCCCAAATATATGACATCCTATTGGTTGCAAGAATTTTGTATAATGATCTAAAATGTAAAACTCAAATGTAAAACTCAAACGAATCCGCCATCGTTTTGTCTATCAGTTCATAAACTGCCATGGAATCGATACATCAAAAATCTCTTCCTAACTATTTTGCAATATGTATGGCACAGCTGTACTATTTTTGGTGCTTAAATGAAACTGGTATACTTTTATCACAATTTTCTTTAACCAATTCTGGTCTTTATAGCAGGGCTGACAACCAAGTTCCTTACTTTCTCCCCCTTCCACTTGCCATTTTTGCAGTAATGCTGCAAAAGTTTTGGAAAAAAGTTTTGTAGTTTTGGATAGAGCAGACATTTCCATGTATTTTTGTTAGATGCATGTGTGACATAACTCCGGCAGGCCTATATATGATATCATTTACAAAGATTACACAGTGTCCAATTTCTTTTTCCAAAAACATTTTTTTAATCAATTAGTATATTTGAGTTTCGGCATACGAATACTGAGTATGTCCACTTCACCGTCAGTCCATTTTATTGGTAAACTACACAGTAATGTAAAACTTGTATTTTTCAGTGATCCAATACGTAATATAGTACACTTATAATTTGGTTGTAATCCAGAGGGGTTAGAAAAATTATTTAGATCCTATATAAGATTATGGAGGGATCCAAATTGTGGATTTAAATAAAACATGAATCAGCAGCGTACAATGACGCCTTTGTTTTCAAGCCCTGGATTTCGAGCCCCTTGATATTATTGGTTGGATCTTATTTTAATAGCTAACAGACAACCTTGTTTTACTCCTCTTGACAGTTTTTTTAATTAAATGTTTTCCTTTTTCTCCCCAATTCCAAGATATCCAATAGGTAGTTACAGTCTTGTCCCATCGCTGCAACTCCCGTACGGACTTGGGAGAGGCGAAGGTCGAGAGCCATGCGCCCGCCAAAACACGACCCCGCCAAGCCGCACTGCTTCTTGACACACTGCTCGCTTAACCCGGAAGCCAGCCGCACCAATGTATCAGAGGAACACCGTACAGCTTCCTCTTGACAGTTAAATACTTTTCTGAGAAGTAGACATTATTTACTATTTTACACCTATGGTTACTATACATAACTTTAACACCTTGTATAAAATATTATCCAAAATGTAAATAAATTCCAGTCATACGTTATCAAAAGCCTTTTCAAAGTCAACTATGAATACCAGGCCTGGTTTCCCAGATTTGTCATAGTGTTCTAATGTTTCCAGTCTTATATTATCTCTTGTTTTTATGGTTGGCCTGGCTGCTTCGGGTCAGGCTGTGAAGTAGTGGTGATGGTCTCTGGGTGCTTGTCTAGGCAGAGAGGCATAGAGTGGAGGTGCCTGCAGTGGATGAGTGGCTGTGGTAGGAGGGAGCCTCAGCAATAGCAATGGATCCAGGAACAGGTGAGGAATGAATGAGGGGGGACGACACACAGATAAAGAGAGAGAGAGACATACACACGGACGGGTACAGTACTGTACTACAACAAGCAGGCTTAACATCCTCGTCCCCAAAACACACACACACATGCTATATGTATTCACGCAAGGCTCCATGGAAAATGAAATGTGTAAGCCTTTTGACTCCCTTTTGAGAATTGTTTTGAAGTTGACTATCAGTCTGCAACTAATATAAGACGATCACATTTTCTTTCTTCCCAACCTGTGATGTAAGATACCTGCAATTTAATCTTCTCTCCCACCTTCTCTATCACAGTATTCCTCAACTCCAGTCCTCGAGTACCCCCAACAGCACACGTTTTTGTTGTAGCCCCCAGACAAGAACACCTGATTCAACTCATTGAGGACTTGATGATTAGTTGACAAGTTGAATCAGGTGTGCTTGTCCAGGCTACAACAAAAATGTGTTCTGTTGGGGAACTGGAGGACTGGAGTTGGGAAACACTTCTCTAACAAAATAGAGGTTAGGTTAGTCAAACAAATCAGTGATGTGACTGAGGGGTGAGTAGCAATATTTCCCCTGAGGGGTAAGAAGGTATGGCAACACAGAGGAGGAGGAGAGATGTCTTCCACTGTTCTGTTCTCGCCACAACATGTTCTCCCGCACATTCATACACACATTCCTCGCTGCTGTAGACCTTAGCCTGAGTCCCAGTCTGTTTGTGCCATCATGCTAAACTCCTTGTCACTCCTGGGTGATGACAAAAGTTTGGCTTGACAATGACAGCAATAGAGTTGGCAAGAGCACAAATCTGGGACCAGGTTACAGACACCTAGGCCCTATTCCTGTAGCCAATTCGCACTGCACCACAAACACACACACTAACTAGGAGCGTAACTGTGTGGGTCTCTCAACCCCGCCCCTCTCAGAACCTCATCACGCCGGAACCTGTCCGTCACTCCCAGATCCCTGAACTCCCATTGGACAGCAGCCTGCTGTTTCAGTTCCTGCTCTTTCTTTACCTGCTGGTGGCGCTGTTTGTTCAGTACATCAACATCTAAAGGAGCACACACACACACGGGTACAAACACACACAGTACATTTATATCTACAGGACCGTGTGGTGGTAATCCTATAGTCATCCAGCGGCCTCAACGGACTCAATGTGTGTCTGGAGTATTACACACCCGCACGCAGTCACAAACACACACACAGACACTCACTCACTCTAATCTTAATTAAGGTCACAGTTATGAAAACTTAGGACACTGAAGAGGCCTTTCCACTGACTCTGAAAAACCCCAAAAGAAAGATGCCCAGGGTCCCTGCTCATCTGCGTCAACGTGCCTTAGGCAAGGAGGCATGAGGACTGCATATGTGGCCAGGGCAATAAATTGCAATGTCCGTACTGTGAGACGCCTAAGACAGCCCTACAGGGAGACAGGACGGACAGCTGATCGTCCTCGCAGTGGCAGACCACATGTAACAACACCTGCACAGGATCGGTACATCCGAACATCACACCTGCGGGACAGGTACAGGATGGCAACAACAACTGTCCGAGTTACACCAGGAACGCACAATCCCTCCATCAGTGCTCAGACTGTCCGCAATAGGCTGAGAGAGGCTGGACTGAGGGCTTGTAGGCCTGTTGTAATGCAAGTCCTCACCAAACATCACTGTCAACAACGTCGCCTATGGGCACAAACCCACCATCGCTGGACCAGGCAGGACTGGCAAAAAGTGCTCTTCACTGACAAGTCGCGGTTTTGTCTCATCAGGGGTGATGGTCGGATTCGCGTTATCCTCGAAGGGATGAGCGTTACACCGAGGCCTGTACTCTGGAGCAGTATCGATTTGGAGGTGGAGGGTCCGTCATGGTCTGGGGCGGTGTGTCACAGCATCATCGGACTGAGCTTGTTGCCATTCCAGGGAATCTCAACGCTGAGCGTTACAGGGAAGACATCCTCCTCCCTCATGTGGTACACTTCCTGCAGGCTCATCCTGACATGACCCTCCAGCATGACAATGCCACCAGCCATACTACTCGTTCTGTGCGTGATTTCCTGCAAGACAGGAATGTCAGTGTTCTGCCATGGCCAGTGAGGAGCCTGGATCCCATTGAGCACGTCTGGGACCTGTTGGATCGGAGGGTGAGGGCTAGGGCCATTCCCCACAGAAATGTTTTTATTTATTTATTTTTTATTTTACCGTTATTTTACCAGGTAAGTTGACTGAGAACACTTTCTCATTTGCAGCAACGACCTGGGGAATAGTTACAGGGGAGAGGAGGGGGATGAATGAGCCAATTGTAAACTGGGGATTATTAGGTGACCATGATGGTTTGAGGGCCAGTTTGGGAATTTAGCCAGGACACCGGGGTTAACACCCCTACTCTTACGATAAGTGCCATGGGATCTTTAATGACCTCAGAGTCAGGACACCCGTTTAACGTCCCATCCGAAAGACGGCACCCTACACACAGGGCAGTGTCCCCAATCACTGCCCTGGGGCATTGGGATATTTTATTAGACCAGAGGAAAGAGTGCCTCCTACTGGCCCTCCAATACCACTTCCAGCAGCATCTGGTCTCCCATCCAGGGACTGACCAGGATCAACCCTGCTTAGCTTCAGAAGCAAGCCAGCAGTGGTATGCAGGGTGGTATGCAGGGTGGTAACATCTCACAGAACTGGCAAATCTGGTGCAGTCCATGAGGAGGAGATGCACTGCAGTACCTAATGCAGCTAGTGGCCACACCAGATACTGACAGCTACTTTTGATTTTGACCCCCCCCCCCCTTTGTTCAGGGACACATTATTCAATTTCTGTTATTCACATGTCTGTGGAACTTGTTCAGTTTATGTCTCGGTTGTTGAATCTTATGTTCATGCAAATATTTACACATGTTAAGTTTGCTGAAAATAAACGCAGTTGACAGTGAGAGGACCTTTCTTTTTTTGCTGAGTTTATCTTCATCACTGATGCCGGCCAGGAAACTTGTGTGAACCTTAGTGTCAGCGATATATCTATAGTGCATTCGGAAAGTATTCAGAACCCTTTACTTTTCCACATTTTGTTACGTTACAGTCTTATTCTAAAATTGATTAAATTAACCATTTTCCTAATCAACCTACACACAATAACCCATAATGACAAAGCAAAAACAGAAATACCTTATTTACATAAGTATTCAGAGCCTTTGCTATGAGACTCGAAATTGAGCTCAGGTGCATCCTGTATCCATTGATCATCCTTGAGATGTTTCTACAACTTGATTGGAGTCCACCTGTGGTAAATTCAATTAATTTGACATGATTTGGAAAGGCACACACCTGTCTATATAAGGTCCCACAGTTGACAGTGCATATCAGAGCAAAAACCAAACCAAGAGGTAAAAGAATTTGTCTGTAGAGCTCCGAGACAGGATTGTGTCGAGGCACAGATCTGGGGAAGTGCATCTTTTCTGCAGAATTTAAGGTCCCCAAGAACACAGTGGCACCCTGTCACGTTCGTTGATGGAAGAATCAGACCACGGTGCAGCATGGTAAGCGTACATCATTATTTTTGATGATCACGAAAAAACAATAAACTACAACCGAACGTGAAGCTACATGCAGTGCAGAAAGCAACTACACACAAACAAGATCCCACAAACTAAAGGGGGAAAAAGGCTGCCTAAGTATGATCACCAATCAGAGACAACGATAGACAGCTGCCTCTGATTGGGAACCATACCTGGCCAACAAAGAAATAGAAAAACTAGAATGCCCACCCAAATCACACCCTGACCTAACCAAATAGAGAAATAAAAAGGCTCTCTAAGGTCAGGGTGTGACACATCCATCATTCTTAAATGGAAGAAGTTTGGAACCACCAAGACTGGCCTAGAGCTAGCCACCCAGCCAAACTGAGCAATCGGGGGAGAAGGGCCTTGGTCTGGGAGGTGACCAAGAACCCGATGGTCACTCTGACAGAGCTCCAGAGTTCCTCTGTGGAGATGGGAGGATCTTCCAGAAGGACAACCATCTCTGCAGCACTCCACCAATCAGACCTTTATGGTAGAGTGGCCAGGCGGAAGCCACTCCTCGGTAAAGGGCACATGACAGCCCGCTTGGAGTTTGCCAAAAGGCATCTAAAGGACTCAGACCATGAGAAACACGATTCTCTGGTCTGATGAAAAAAAGATTGAACTCTTTGGCGTGATTGCCAAGCGTCACATCTGGAGGAAAACTGGCCCCATCCCTACTGGTGAAGCATGGTGGTGGCAGCATCATGCTGTGGGAATGTTTTTCAGCGGCAGGGACTGGGAGACTAGTCAAAATCGAGGGAAAGATGAACGGAGCAAAGTCCAGAGAGATCCTTGATGAAACCTGCTCCAGAGCGCTCAGGACCTCAGATTGGGGACGAAGGTTCACCTTCCAACAGGACAAAAAACATGCAGCCAAGACAATGCAGGAGTGGCTTTGGGACAAGTCTTTGAATGTCCTTGAGTGGCCCAGCCAGAGCCCGGACTTGAACCCGATCTAACATCTCTGGAGATACCTGAAAATAGCTGTGTAGCAATGCTCCCTATTCAACCTGACAGAGCTTGAGAGGATATGTAGAGAAGAATGGGAGAAACTCCGCAAATACAGGTGTGCCAAGCTTGTAGCGTCATAAGCAAGAAGACTTGAGGCTGTAATCGCTGCCAAAGGTGCTTCAACAAAGTACTGAGTAAAGGGTCTGAATACTTATGTAAATGTGATAGTTCTGTTTTTTATTTTGAATACATTTGCAAATATTTCTAAAGAACAGTTTTTTCTTTGTCATTATGGGGTATTGTGTGGATTGATGTGTTGTGGGGGTGCTGCATAACTTTGTTAATGAAATAAATAAAATAAGTATCCTTTTTTGGGGTTATTTGTAAACTCAGGTTCTCTTTATCTAATATTAGGTTTTGGTTGAAGATCTAATAACATTCAGTAGCAAAAATATGCAAAAATAGAGAAAATCGGAAAGGGGGCAAAAACTTTTTCATGGCATTGTATGCTAATCCAATTGTTTTTGGTAAATCATCCAGTCCAAGTATGGGACACATCAGAAGATTGTATACATATCTCCTTTCAAATAACAAACTGCTGTTTTCCAACACTATGTAATGCTACAACATACTGAACTGGACTTGGGATAGTAACTCATTGTCCTCAAGGTTCTTATATCAAGTTGTGGGCATATCATGGCAGTGGCTCGTTCTGGTTCTGTCTGAAGAGTCACTGTCAGGTCCAGCTGTTTCTAGTACATACAGTACATTAACATGATGTAATGATGTGCGCTGAGAGTCAAGTGCAGTCACATTGGATTATGATTCTTTTTTCACATGGCACTGAGGTGGGGGTGTTTCTTTCATTTGGAATAAGCTTCTATTTTAATATTTACCCCTGTGGCAGTACAAGTAGAATTGACACAAATAGGAGAATGGTTAAATTAGCATTATTTAGCCCCCCCCCCCCCCCTTAAAGCATCCAGGGCTCTGTAGGAATCATCCACAGCATGTGATCATCTTATTTTATTTTTTAATGGCCCCTTTTTGTGTTGATCAGCCATCACCTTGGCTACACCTGTAATTGGAAATATCATGGTCATTTTACTTTTAATATTCATCCTCCATGTCCTCCTATATATTACCTGCCATGGGTCGTCTGGCTGTGATGTTGTCACACGAAATGCCTCATAGAAACCATATGACCCCACCCCTTCCACTCAGAGCCTCATAGAAACGCTTCCCACTGGGCACACCACGTCATTTCAACGTGGATAATTGGGTAATATTTGGTTGAGACGTTGATCAATGACAATACAACCTATATTCACCCACTTAAAAACACAGCCACAAGTTAGTTGAATTTCCAATATGTTATCACTATGCCTTCAACCAACTAAAATCCGAACCAAATTCCAATGGAATAAAAAAAAAATATTTTTGCTTTAGTTGTCACATAACCATTTAAAAGCACAGGAAAGTTCAAATGGGAATACAACGTCAGATATTTTGTTTATTTATAAAACAGATGAATCACTGTGCTTTATCTAATAGCAGAACCAAATGACCTGGATTGCAGTTGAGATTACATTAAAAGTACATGGGCAGATTATTACACAATTGTGAAAATCTCCACTGACCTGCGATGACCTATGCATGCTATCTTGAACTTGATTACACAAGAAGACATTTATACTTACAGTAACCTCAAAATGTAGCCATGAATGTGTTACTCATTTTAAGGTTGAATGTTTTTTTGGTTTTTTTTTAGGGGTGGATCAGCTTAGTATTGCGGAAAGAATGTTGCTTCCAATGTAATTGTCTGCATCATTTCCATTCCCCCATATTTTTTTGGGTAAATATATATATCCATACACGTATGCATACATATACACATATATACATACACATACCTATATAGACATACATACTTTTTTAAAGAATATGCCTTTATTATTATTCCCCGCGACCCTACCACCAATCCCCCAATTGGAGTAAACTTATAAACACTTCTGCTTTTACCTTCAATTTCTACATCTTATACCTATCTTACAGACACAGTCCACTTTACAATAGTTCTCTCTTATTTGTTCTTAGTCCTTCCTCTATTTCTGTTGTCCATCCAATTTTATTTCCACTTGTAACTGTGCTATTTCACAAAAGCTCCGCACCTATACACATTTCACAGATCCCGTATGCCCTATATTATTTATCTTGTTATTAGTCCCACCCTTCAGGTCCACCCAACCCCTCCCATCTATCTTCCAACATCATCCATTTCGGATTTCTATTTGCCATACATTTCTCAATTGTGCTGTGATGCTTCACAAAAGACCTGAACCTTCCTATTCTCATAGCTTCTACAGATTGTAAATTAAAAATAAACATCTTTGCCAAAATAATTATTATATTATTGATTGATTGACTATGGCTTTTCAAATCCCCCAGTATTGCTATCTGTAGCGTTAGTTTTAGGCAAATGTTGCAATTCTTCAGCCATTCCTGGACCTGTGACCAAAAACGAGCTACATATGGACAATACCAAAATAAATGATCTAATGACTCTGCCTCCTCACAACAGAATCTGCAGAGCTGGGAAGATTGTATACCCCATATATATAACATTCTATTAGTTGCAAGAATTTTGTACAGTAATTTATATTGAAAAATTCGAAGTTTTGAATGCAACATGTTTTGCGTATCAATTCATAAACCATGTGCCATGGAATGGGTACATCGAAAATCTCTTCCCAACTATTTTGCAATTTGTATGGCACAGCTGTTAGTTTTTTGGTCCTTAAATGAAATTGGTATATGTTTTTATTTATCACACTTTTCTTTAACCATTTTTGTTCTTTAATACAGGGCCGACATACAAGTTCCTTACTTTTTTCCCCTTCTACTTGCCTCTTCCATTTTTGTGGTAATGCTGCAATTAATTGGTTGTAATTTTGGGTAGAGCAGACTTTTCCATATGTCTGTGTTAGCTGCATGTGTGACATAACTCCACCAGTCCTATTTATGATATCATTCACAAAAATTATACCTTTTTTAAACATTTCTTCGATAAATACAGTTTTTTTATCAATTATTATATTTGAATTTAACCACAATATTTGTTGTACTATTTGTTCCGTCCCTTCAGGTGGCTTAAACTGAAATTGCAACCAACTTTCTAAGGCTTGTTTAAAGAATAAGGATATTTTGGAGATCATTTCCTTTTCAAACAACCGAAAATGAGCAGGTGTAATCTGAATAAAGGGAAAAAGGCCCTTCTTGAACATAGGATGAGACATTCGTACCAGTTTACTAGAGAACCAGTTTGGGTTTAAGTATAACTTTTGTATGACCGATGCCTTTAGTGAGAGGTCTAATGCTTTAATATTTAATAATTTCTGCCCTCCGAATTCATATTCGTTATATAAATAGGCCCTTTTAATTTTATCTGGCTTGCCGTTCCAAATAAAATTGAATATTTTTTGTTCATATAATTTAAAAAACAGGTCACTAGGAGTAGGCAAAACCATAAGCAAATAGGTAAACTGTGATATGACTAAAGAGTTAATTAGGGTGATTTTTCCACAAATAGACAGGTATTTTCCTTTCCATGGTAGCAAGATCTTATCTATTTTTGCTAACTTTCTATAAAAATTTATTGGAGTGAGATCATTTCTTTCTTTTGGGATTTTTATACCGAGTATGTCCACATCTCCGTCAGACCATTTAATTGGTAAACTACATGGCAATATAAAATGTGTATTTTTTAGTGATCCAATACGTAATATGGTACATTTATCATAATTTGGTTTTAATCCAGAGAGGATAGCAAAGGTATCTAGATCCTCTATGAGGCCCTGGAGAGACTCTAGTTGTGGTTTTAAAAGAAAACATGAATCATCAGCGTACAATGACACCTTAGTTTTTAAGCCATGGATTTCTAATCCTTTAATATTAATGTTTGATCTAATTTTAACAGCTAACATTTCGATGGCAATAATAAATAGATATGCCGATAGTGGACAACCTTGTTTTACTCCTCTAGATAGTTTAAAACTTTCTGAGATGTAGCCATTATTTACTATTTTACACCTAGGGTTACTATACATAATTTTAACCCATTTTATAAGAGATTCCCCAAAATTGAAATATTCTAGGCATTTATATATAAACTCCAGTCGTACTTTATCGAAAGCCTTTTCAAAATCAGCTATGAAAACCAGGCCTGGTGTCCCCGATATCTCATAGTGTTCTATTGTTTCCAGTACTTGCCTTATATTATCTCCAATGTATCGTCCATGTAAAAAACCTGTCTGATTAGGATGAATAATATCTGACAAAACTTTTTTTATTCTATGCGCCAAGCATTTTGCTAGGATTTTTGCATCACAACACTGAAGTGTAAGAGGTCTCCAATTTTTTAATTGGACTGGATCTTTATATATACCACTTGGGTCCTGTTTCAGTAATAACGATATCAGACCTTCTTGTTGTGTGTCTGATAATCTACCATTTATATAGGAGTGGTTAAAACAAGTTAATAATGGTCCTTTGAGTATATCAAAAAACGTTTTGTATACTTCCACTGGTATGCCATCCAGCCCTGGAGTTTTCCCATCTTTAAAGGCCCCAATTGCAACAAGCAGTTCCTCCTCTGTAATTTGGCCTTCACATGAGTCTTTCTGTTCAGATGTTAATTTTACATTATTAATAGGAAAAAAATCCATACAATTAGTTTCAGTTAGTGGAGATGGAGGAGCCTGAAACGAAAACATATTCTTAAAGTACTTTACTTCCTCTTTCAAAATATCATTTGGTGAATCATGCGTGACTCCATCAATTGTCACAAGTTTTAATACATTTTTTTTTGGTAGCATTTCTATATTGAAGATTGAAAAAGAATTTGGTGCATTTTTCCCCATATTCCATCCAGTTCGCTTTATTTTTATAATATATTACACTGGATCTTTCTTGAATAAGTTCCTCCATTTCTTTTTGTTTTTCCTCTAAATTATTCTGTGCCTCTATGGTACCGTTTTTATTGCTATCTAACTGTACTGTTAGTCCTTCAATTTCCTTTGTTAATATGGACTCTTTTGATCTAAATTGCTTTTGTTTTATAGATGAGTACTGAATTGCATGGCCTCTAAAGGCACACTTAAAAGTGTCCCATACAATAAGGGGATCTGCTGTACCTATGTTATGTCTGAAAAAGTCAGTTATAAAATCTTCTGTCCTAGTTCTAAACAATTTATCATCTAGTAGACTTTGATTAAATTTCCAATATCCTCGCCCACGTGGAAATTCTGTAAGAGAAATATATATGCCAATTATGTGATGATCCGACCGCATTCTATCCCCTATCAACACTTTTTTAACTTTTGGTGCCAGAGAGAATGGAATAAGAAAGTAGTCAAGACGACTAGCTTGATTCAGCCTCCGCCATGTATATCTCACTAAATCAAGGTATTTAAGTCTCCATATATCCACTAATTCCAATATATCCATGACATTCATGATTTCCTTAAGTGCCTGAGGGTGATAATTTGTAGTGTGATTTCCTTTCCGGTCTATAGAGCTATTTAAGACCGTATTAAAATCTCCCATTATAATAATAGAGTCTAGTGTTGCTTGTAGAGTTGATAAGTTCTTATATATATTTTCAAAGAAGCTTGGATCATCATTATTCGGACCGTATAGGTTAACAAGCCATATTTGTTTATTGTCCAATAACATATTTAAAATAATCCATCTACCTTGAGGATCTGTTTGGACAATTTGCACATTTGGATCAAAATTATTGTTAATTAAGATCATCACCCCTTTTGAATTTCTTTGCCCATGGGAGAAATATATTTTGCCCACCCAGTTCTTTTTCCACAAAACTTCATCTAAAACTGTTGAATGGGTTTCCTGTAAACAATAAATATTATAATCCTTCTCTTTTAGCCAGGTAAATACTGATCGTCTTTTCTTATTATCTGCTAAGCCATTACAATTGTAACTGGCTATACTTATTTCACCACTTACCATGAGACACACCTTTCATTCTTTTAATCAGAATATATTTTTGTAAACGTACTATTAAAAAGTAACATAATGATTGAGTGTCTATATAGTTGTACCATGATATTTGCATTTCTACTAAGTAAACCTCCAATTGGTCCCTACTATTCCACCCGCTAAAAGGCCTCATCTCGAGATGGCTTGTCATCCCAATGCCCGGCAGACCACCCTCGACCCCCTGTATCCCATAGCCCTGAACCGACTGGGATCCATTCTTTGAAAAGAGCATACAGTTCCATTTACCGAATTGAAGTAAATCAATTGCCATATGCATTTCCATTGCCGTCACCTCGATTTGTATTATATATAGCTGTGGATCATCCTCTATTGTACCTTACATCTTTTACTTCTTCTTTCGCAACAGTTGTGGGATACACACATACACACTCAGCCCTTACCCCCACACAACCATAAGCTCACTTTCTCAACAGTTGCACCATCCCAGAGCCCAACTCAAGATGGGTCATGATTTCCAAATGCCATTGCAGTTGCAGCTGCATGAGAAGGCCTGCAAGACCGCGCAAAAAAATAAGCAAAAATTGAAATTTATTTACCATTGTCATATCCTAGATAATGGCCGTCAAATGTACACCCTATTCCTGAAAGAAACACCCACAATACGGCCACCAGTCATGACCATGTCCCCACGCATCTCCATGCAGTCCGACCTTGATTCTGTGCCACCAGGGCCACAATAATATACCCCCTCTCTGAATGTCCGAGTGTGACCCCCTCCCCATGGGTTACTGCAGCTAGTGTTGCCAGCACTGCCACTGCCTGGGTGGGGGTACCCCACCGGAATCCCCACCGGCTAGGTACAAGGTCGTCAAGGTTCTCATTAGCAGCTTTGAGAAATTCCTTGTATATTTTCCTCTCCCTTTAGGGGGCTTTGGCTTTGCAGGACCAACCCTGCCAAGCAGGCTCAGAATCTTGAGGGGGCAGTGCTGCTCTTGGTCTCTGACCTCATTTTAGCTGCATATAGACCGCTTACAGCGGTTGAATGTTACAAGGTTGAATGTTACATTAGTTTGTAAGATTTACTTTATTTCAAAAGTAATATTGAATTGAGGGGATGGCTGCCGTTTTACAGGCTCCTAACCAATTGTGCTATTTGTTGTGTCTTTTTGCATTGTTTTTAACTTTTTTGTACATAATGTCGATGCTACCGCCTCTTATGACCGAAAAGAGCTGCTGGATATCAGAACAGTGATTACTCATCTCGAACTGGAGGAAGATTTTTTCTTTAAAGAGTCTGACAAGAAGATATAATGTTGCTCCCAGACAAGTACCAAATCCCCATCATTCACATGAAGAAAAGAAGGAGATACTGGGAGCGCAGACCAGGGTGCCTTGTGAGAATTTGGCGGCGAGTAGGTAACCCGCCTTTTCCATCCATTCTATTGGTCAACGTGTACTCAATGGATAATAAACTGGATTAGCTCCATTCGAGACCATCCTACAAACAGAACATTAAAAACAGTAATATATTATGTTTCACCGAGTCGTGGCTGAACGATGACACAAATAATATACAGTTTGCTGGGTTTTCTGTGCATCGGCAGGACAGAACAGCTACGTCTGGTACGATGAGGGGTGGGGGTGTGTGTCCTTTTGTCAATAACAGTTAGTGTGCAATGTCAAATATTAAGGTAGGCTCAAGGTATTGCTCGCCTGAGGTAGAGTAATTCATGATAAGCCGTAGACTACATTATCTACCAAAAGAGTTTTCGTCTATATTTTTTGTAGCCGTCTATTTACCACCACAAACCGACGCTGGCACTAAGACCACACTCAACGAGCTGTATAAGGCCATAAGCAAGCACAATCTGACCATAATTGATTCCTGCTTACAAGCAAAAACCAAAGCAGGAAGTACCAGTGACTCACTCAATTCAGAAGTGGTCCCCTTTCAAGGAGCGGTACACTAATCCGGGCGCTTATAAGAAATATGCCCTCAGACAAACAAAACAGGCAAAGTGTCAATACAGGACTAAGATTGAATCCTACTACACCGGCTCTGATGATCGTTGGATGTGGCAGGGCTTGCAAACTATTACGAACTACAAAGGGAAACCCAACCGCAAGCTGGCCAGTGACGCAAGCCTATGGGCTAAATGCCTTTTATGCTCACTTCGAGTCAAGCAACACTGAAGCACGCATGAGAGCACTAGCTATTCTGGATGACTGTGGGATCACGCTCTACGTAGCCGATGTGAGCAAAACCTTTAAACAGGTCAACATTCACAAGGCTGCGGGGCCAGATGGATTACCAGGACGTGTACTCAGAGCAGACCAATTGGCAAGTATCTTCACTGACATTTTCAACCTCTCCCTGACCGAGTCTGTAATACCTACATGTTTCAAGCAGACCACCATAGTCCCTGTGCCCAAGAAAGCGAAGGTAAGCTGCCTAAATGACTACCGCCCGTGGCACTCACGTCGGTAGCCATGAAGTGCTTCGAATGGCTGGTCATGACTCACATCAACACCATTACCCCAGAAACCGTAGACCCACTCGAATTCGCATACCGCTCCAACAGATCCACAGATGATGCAATCTCAATCGCACTCCACACTGCCCATTCCCACCTGGACAAAAGGAACACCTATGTGAGAGTGCTATTCATTGACTACAGCTCAGCATTCAACACTGGGACTAAACACCTCCCTCTGCAACTGATCCTTGACTTCCTGAAGGGCCGCCCCCAGGTGGTAAGGGTAGGTAACAACACATCCGCCACACTAATCCTCAACACTGGGGCCCCTCGGAAGTGTGTGCTCAGTCCCCTCCTGTACTCCCTGTTCACTCATGACTGCATGGCCAGGTACGACTCCAAAACCATTATTAAGTTTGCTGATGACACAACAGTGGTAGGCCTGATCACCAACAATGATGAGACAGCCTATAGGAAGGAGAGAAGGTCTGAGCCATGGCAGTGTGGTGCCAGGATAACAACCTCTCCCTCAACATGATCAAGACAAAGGAGATGATTGTGGACTACAGGAAAAGGAGGACCGAGCACGCCCTCATTCTCATCGACGTGGCTGTAGTGGAGCGAATAAGAGCTTCAGGTTCCTTGGTGTCCACATCACCAACAAACTATCATGGTCCAAACACACCAAGACAGTTGTGAAGTGGACACGTCAAAGCTGATTCCCCCTTAGGAGACTTGGGATGGGTCCTCAGATCCTCAAAAAGTTCTACAGCTGCACCATCGAGAGCATCCGGAGTGGTTGCATCACTGCCTGGTATCGCAACTGCTCGGCCCCCGACCGCAAAGCACTACAGAGGGTAGCACATATGGCCCAGTACATCACTGGGGCCAAGCTTCCTACCATCCAGGACTTCTATACCAGGCGGTGTCAGAGGAAGGCCCTAAAAATTGTCAAAGACTCCAGCCACCCTGGTCATAGACTGTTCTCTCTGCTACCGCACGGAAAGCAATACAGGAGCGCCAAGTCTGGGTCCAAAAGCTTCTTAGCTTCTACCCCCAAGCCATAAGACTCCTGAACATCTAATCAAATGGCTACCCAGACTATATGCATTGTCGTCGTCGTCATCCTTGTCCCCCCCCCCCCCCCCCTTTTTACGTTGCTGCTACTCTGTATTTATGCATAGTCACTTTAACCCGTTCTGCCAGTCACATTCTGTTTAAGGTCCCTATGCTATTGGTCCCTATGCTATTGTCTATGCCCAATCATGTTTGTACCATGTTTTATGCTGCTACCATGTTGTGTTGCTACCATGTTGTTGTCATGTTGTGTTGCTACCATGCTGTGTTGTCATGTGTTGCTGGCATGCTATGTTGTTGTCTTAGGTCTCTCTTTATGTAGTGTTGTGTTGTCTCTTGTTGTGATGTGTGTTTTGTCCTATATTTATATTGTATTTATTTAATTTTTTTAATCCCATGCCCCCGTCTACGCAGGAGACCTTTTGCCTTTTGTTAGGTCGTCATTGTAAATAATAATTTGTCCTGAACTGACTTGCCTAGTTAAATAAAGGTCAAATAAAATACTTAAAAAAAAAAAAAGATTAATAGAGAAATTATTCATTCTGTGACACGTTTACATACTCAACTGTAGTTTTAAGCACCTGCCATTTTCCATTTTGCTAGCTAAGTCTCTTACGGAAGGACGGAGGGAGTGATGTTACCAGTCAAACAGGTTTATTCAGTCATGTGAGAGTGAGACATTTTGCACTTTGTCTTGCACACAAGCACCCCCCCCCCCCCCCCCACCCCACACACACACACACACAATAAAGGTTAAATAAAAATGAAAAATATAAAAGAACTCTACCTAATGTACCTCGACTAATCTGTGCCCTCGCACATTGACTCTGTACCGGTACCCCTGTATATAGCCTCCACATTGACTCTGTACCGGTACCCCTGTATATAGCCTCCACATTGACTCTGTACCGGTACCCACTGTATATAGCCTCCACATTGACTCTGTACCGGTACCCCCTGTATATAGCCTCCATATTGACTCTGTACCGGTACCCCCTGTATATAGCCTCGCTACTGTTATTTTACTGCTGCTCTTTAATTATTTGTTATTTGTATTTTTATTTTTTATTATCTATTTTTTACTTATCTATTCTTAAAACTGCATAGTTGGTTAAGGGCTCGTAAGTAAGCATTTCACTGTTGTAATTGGCGCATGTGACAAATAAAATTTGATTTGATATGATATTATTGGTTAACTTGACAGGTTAATAGACTATTTATTATATTTCAAAAGGGATATTGAATTGTGTTTGGTTGTCAAGGAAACCAAATATCAACATTCAAAACACATCATTATTATTACAATTATTAGTATTTGAAAGAGATGTATCTTCTGCTTGGAAAGATCCATCTGTGCAATTGATTTAGTCAGGCTTTAATTCCAGTTTGTCTACAACTTAATAATTGATACATTAGGGCAGAATGAAGATTTCCGCCTAAATATGCATACCAAGAAGTAATGATTTTTCATGAGATGGCCATAAACAATAACTTATAATGTTGAATAGTTTTAGAAAGTTCTGGAATTCACCTTTCTGGTCAAAACTTTTTGTTATAAATGGCTGAGGTGTACTCACTTTTGAGGACACAAGTTCTTGACTTTTGTTAAAAAAAAAAATATATATATATTCTCTACATTACCAAAAGTATGTGGACACGTTGTCGAACATCTCATTCCAAAATCATGGGCATTAATATGTAGTTGGTCCCCCCTTTGCTGCTATAACTCTTCTGGGAAGGCTTTCTACTAGATACTGGAACATTCATGCAGGGACTTGCTTCCATTCAGCCACAAGAGCATTAGTGAGGTCGGGCATTAATGTTGGCCGATTAGGCCTGGCTCACAGTCGGCATTCCAATTCATCCCAATGGTGTTCGATGGAGTTGAGGTCAGGGCTCTGTGCAGGCCTGTCAAGTTCTTCCACACCGATCTCGTCAAACCATTTCTGTATGGACCTCGTGTTTGTGCACGGGGGCATTGTCATGCAGAAACAGGAAAGGGCCCTCCCCAAACTGTTGCCACGAGTTGGAAGCACAGGATTGTCTAGAATGTCATTGTATGCTGTAGCGTTAAGATTTCCCTTCACTGGAACTAAGGGTCCTAGCCCGAAACATGCAAAACAGCCCCAGACCATTATTCATACTCCACCAAACTTTACAGTTGGCACTATGTATTGGATGCCAGCAGAACGCTGGTGTGGATGGACAAAATCAACAAAAGCGCGATGGTGCATGAGGATGCACGCCCGTGCCCAGTGTAGTCAGCTTGTGACGCATATTTTTTTTAGGGAAGGGGGGGTCCAGAGAAACTACCCTACAGCATTACATGCTGACGAGCCGGCTCCGCGCATGCACCATCGTGAGTGTGGGATTTTGTCTATCCTCAACAGACGAGTTCATGACATGCAGGTTAAAATACCAAAACCATCTGTTAAGCAACTGTATTAAACACACATGAAACATTCATGGACATAAATTGTCCTGAAAAATGAACAATGGGTTGTTATTTTAACTGAAATGCATATGGTCCTGGATCTCTGTAGAATTTTGACCCATACAAAATCGTGTGTTCTCAAAATATTTAACATATTTTATACAAGGTTTGCCTATTTTGACATTTGGTTATCATGATGACATAATCCTGTGGTAGAAATTTCACCATCAAAACAACAGTTTACGTTGATGACTTTAAAAAATATATATTATTTCCCATGTCACAATGCATTGACAAATTGAGTTGAAACAACATTGATTCAACCAGTTTGTGCCAAGTGGGTTGACATCTGATTGATTTCTTTCCATGTCACTCTGTCAACCAAATTCCTACTTCTCACACTATTTCACAGTTGTCACTAGTTACCACAGCCACAAATGGCGAAACCCTGCCTATTTCTATTAATAAAATGTATCTTAATAAATTTATCTTAATAAAATCAGATTTGAAATCTAACCTTAACCACACTGCTAACCTTATACCTAACCCAAACCTTAAATGAAGACCAAAAAGATAATTTTTGTTTTCATGAATTTTGAAGACGTAGTCAATTTTAACTTTGTGGCTGTGGTAACTAGTGACAAGCCGATTTCACCTTCACTCTCTTCTGAGTAATAACTGCATACACAGTTAGTTCTCCTTTTTATATTGTGGTTTCCAATGAAACAGTATATTTTCTGGTATCTTGTAGTTCCGTAAAAGGCAGCTTCCTTTTTCTCTGAAACCTTCAGTACAGTCATTCACATCAAAGAGAACTGGTCTGGATGAGAAAAGCCACAGTGGGATGTCACAGTGCAGGCAGGCATGAGGCAAGAAGTTGATTTCATGTGTACTACGATTTCCTTTCATGTGTACTATGGCAACAAAAAGATGAATAACAGTAACACATACAGGAAACACATTTCAATAAGATGAGATACAACAAAATCAAAACGTCAGGGCGTTGAGGCAATATTGGAACCTCAGGGAGTGTCACGCCCTGGCCGTAGAGAGGTTTTTATTCTCTATTTTGGTTAGGCCAGGGTGTGACTAGGGTGGGCATTCTAGTTTCTTTATTTCTAAGTTTTCTATTTCTTTGTGTTTGGCCGGGTGTGGTTCTCAATCAGAGGCAGCTGTCTATCATTGTCTCTGATTGAGAATCATACTTAGGTAGCCTTTTCCCCACCTGTAGTTGTGGGTAGTTGTCCATGTAGAGTTGCCTGTGAGCACTACGTTGGCGTCACGTTTTTGCTTTGATGTTTATTGTTTAGTTGGCGACATCTTATAATAAAGAAGTATGTACGCTCACCACGCTGCACCTTGGTCCTCTGACAGGGAGAAGAGATCAGCTCAGGGCCAACCATATCTCAATGTCAAACAGATTCAGTCACAGTGGTCATTTTTCTCCCATTAGGTGCTACTGCCGCTGTAATATACCCCCACGATCACAGACCCCACTAACCAACCCTGAATCCTAGTCTATTTCTTGTTGTGGCTGCACATATGAACTTTAAGTTTCTCAGCAAAATAGGACTCCATTGGCTCCATATGAGTATGCGATGTCTTGGTGGGCACGGGTTAGCCTACACCAAGCCCACACCAGTCCAAAATGTGCAAGCACGTCATAAGCTGGCCCACAGTAGCCCAAGATGGGCCAGCCCATACCAAGCCCAACGCGGGCTAGCCCACAACAAGCTTAACATATGCTAGCCTACAGCAAGCCCACACCAGCCCAACACATGCTAGCCTACAGCAAGCCCACACCAGTCCAACACATGCTAGCCTACAGCAAGCACACACCAAGCCCAAGATGGACCGGCCCACACCAGCCCAGGAAGGACCAGCCCAAACCAGCCAAACACAGGCTAGCCCACAACAGCCCAACACGGGCTAGCCCACACCTAGCCCAATGTAGGCTTACCCACACCAAGCCCAACACAGGCTAGCCCACACCAGCGAAACACAGGCCAGCCTACACAAAACCCAACACAGGCCAGCCCACACCAAGCCCAACACGGGCCAGCCCACACCAAGCCCAACACAGGTCAGCCAACACCTAGCACCAACACAGGCTAGCCCACACGAAACCCAACACGGGCTAGCCCACACCAAGCCCAACACAGGCTAGCTAGCCCACACCAGGCACAATACAGGTTAGCCCCCACAAGCCCAACACAGGCTAGCCCACACCAAGCCCAACACGGGCCAGCCAACACCTAGCCCAACAAAGGCTAGCCCACACCAGCCCAACACAGGCTAGACCACACCAAACCAAGATGGACCAGCTCACACCAGCACAGGAAGGACCAGCCCACACCAAACCCAACACAGGCTAGCCCACACCAGCCCAACACAGGCCAGCCCACACCTAGCCCAACGTAGGCTTTACGACACTAAGCCCAACACAGGCTAGTCCACATCAAACCCAAGATGGACCAGCCCACAGCAGCACAGGAAGGACCAGCCCACACCAAGCCCAACACAGGCTAGCCCACACCAGCCCAACACAGGCTAGCCCACATCAGCCCAACACAGGCCAGCCCACACCAAGCCCAACACAGGCTAGCCCACACCATCCCAACAAAGGCTAGCCCACACCAAGACAAACACAGGCTAGTCCACAACAAACCCAAGATAGACCGGCCCACACTAGCACCGGAAGGACCACCCCACACCAAGCCCAATACAGGCTAGCCCACACCAGCCCAACACAGGCTAGTCCACACCAAACCAAGATGTACCAGCTCACACCAGCACAGGAAGGTCCAGCCCACACCAAACCCAACACAGGCTAGCCCACATCAGCCCAACATTTGCTAGCCCACACCAGCACAACACAGGCCAGCCCACACCAAGCCCAACACAGGCTAGCCCACACCAGCCCAACACAGGCTAGTCCACACCAAACCCAAGATGGACCAGCCCACAGCAGCACAGGAAGGACCAGCCCATCCCAAGCCCAACACAGGCTAGCCCACACCAGCCCAACACAGGCCAGCCCACACAAAACCCAACACAGGCCAGCCCACACCAAGCCCAACACAGGCCAGCCCACACCAAGCCCAACACAGGCCAGCCAACACCAAGCCCAAGACAGGCTAGCCCACACCAAACCCAACACGGTCTAGCCCACACCAAGCCCAACACAGGCTAGCTAGCCCACACCAAGCCCAACACAGGCTAGCCCACACCAGCCCAACACAGGCCAGCCTACACAAAACCCAACACAGGCCAGCCCACACCAAGCCCAACACAGGCCAGCCTACACCAAGCCCAACACAGGCCAGCCAACAACAAGCCCAACACAGCCTAGCCCACACGAAACCCAACACGGGCCAGCCCACACCAAGCCCAACACAGGCTAGCTAGCCCACACCAAGCACAATACAGGTTAGCCCACACCAAGCCCAACACAGGCTAGCCCACACCAGCCCAACACAGGCTAGTCCACACCAAACCCAAGATGGACCAGCCCACAGCAGCACAGGAAGGACCAGCCCATCCCAAGCCCAACACAGGCTAGCCCACACCAGCCCAACACAGGCCAGCCCACACAAAACCCAACACAGGCCAGCCCACACCAAGCCCAACACAGGCCAGCCCACACCAAGCCCAACACAGGCCAGCCAACACCAAGCCCAAGACAGGCTAGCCCACACCAAACCCAACACGGTCTAGCCCACACCAAGCCCAACACAGGCTAGCTAGCCCACACCAAGCCCAACACAGGCTAGCCCACACCAGCCCAACACAGGCCAGCCTACACAAAACCCAACACAGGCCAGCCCACACCAAGCCCAACACAGGCCAGCCTACACCAAGCCCAACACAGGCCAGCCAACAACAAGCCCAACACAGCCTAGCCCACACGAAACCCAACACGGGCCAGCCCACACCAAGCCCAACACAGGCTAGCTAGCCCACACCAAGCACAATACAGGTTAGCCCACACCAAGCCCAACACAGGCTAGCCCACACCAGCCCAACACAGGCCAGCCAACACCTAGCCCAACAAAGGCTAGCCCACACCAGCCCAACACAGGCTAGACCACACCAAACCAAGATGGACCAGCTCACACCAGCACAGGAAGGACCAGCCCACACCAAACCCAACACAGGCTAGCCCACACCAGCCTAACACAGGCCAGCCCACACCTAGCCCAACGTAGGCTTTATGACACTAAGCCAAACACAGGCTAGCCCATACCAGCCCAACACAGGCTAGTCCACACCGAACCCAGATGGAACAGCCCACAGCAGCACAGGAAGGACCAGCCCACACCAAGCCCAACACAGGAATGGCTCACATCAGCCCAACACAGGCCAGCCCACACCAAGCCCAACACAGGCTAGCCCACAGCAGCCCAACATAGGCTAGCCCACACCAAGCCAAACACAGGCTAGTCCACCACAAACCCAAGATGTACCGGCCCACACCAGCACAGGAAGGACCAGCCCACACCAAGCCCAACACAGGCTAGCCCACACCAGCCCAACACAGGCTAGTCCACACCACACCATGATGTACCAGCTCACACCAGCACAGGAAGGACCAGCCCACACCAAACCCAACACAGGCTAGCCCACACCTGCACAACGCAGGCCAGCCCACACCAAGCCCAACGCAGGCTAGCCCACACCAGCCCAACACAGGCTAGTCCACACCAAACCCAAGGTGGACCAGCCCACAGCAGCACAGGAAGGACCAGCCCACCGAAGCCCAACACAGGCTAGCCCACACCAGCCCAACACAGGCCAGCCCACACAAAACCCAACACAGGCCAGCCCACACCAAGCCCAACACAGGCCGGCCAACACCAAGCCCAAGACAGGCTAGCCCACACCAAACCCAACATGGTCTAGCCCACACCAAGCCCAACACAGGCTAGCTAGCCCACACCAAGCCCAACACAGGCTAGCCCACGCCAGCCCAACACAGGCTAGTCCACACCAAACCCAAGATGGACCAGCCCACAGCAGCACAGGAAGGACCAGCCCACCCCAAGCCCAACACAGGCTAGCCCCACCAGCCCAACACAGGCCAGCCCACACAAAACCCAACACAGGCCAGCCCACACCAAGCCCAACACAGGCCAGCCCACACCAAGCCCAACACAGGCCAGCCAACACCAAGCCCAAGGCAGGCTAGCCCACACCAAACCCAACACGGTCTAGCCCACACCAGCGAAACACAGGCCAGCCTACACAAAACCCAACACAGGCCAGCCCACACCAAGCCCAACACAGGCCAGCCCACACCAAGCCCAACACAGGCCAGCCAACAACAAGCCCAACTGTGGGCTGGTCCAACACAAGCTAGCCCTCACCAAACCCAACATAGCCTAGCCCACACCAAGCCCAACACAGCCTAGCCCACACCAAGCCCAACACAGGGTAGCCCACACCAAGCCCAACACAGGCTAGCCCACGCCAAACCCAACACAGGCTAGCTAGCCCACACCAAGCCTAACACAGGCTAGCCCACACCAAGCCCATGCCTAGTCCACACCAAGCCCAACATGGTCTAGCCTACACCAAGCCCAACACAGGCTAGCCCACATCACGCCAACACAGGCTAGCCCACGCCAAGCCCATCACAGCCTAGCACACACCACGCCCAACATAGCATAGTCCACACCAAGCCCAACACCTAACCCACACCAGCCCAACACAGCCTAGTCCACACCAAGCCCAACACAGGTTAGCCCACACCAAGCCCAACACAGGCTAGCCCACACCAAGCCAACACAGGCTAGCCTACACCAAGCCCAACACAGCCTAGCCCACACCAAACCCAACACAGCCTAGCCCACACCAAGCCCATCACAGCCTAGCCCACACCAAGCCCAACACAACCTAGCCCTCACCAAACCCAAGATAGCCTAGCCCACACCAAGCCCAACACAGCCTAGCCCACACCAAGCCCAACACAGGGTAGCCCACACCAAGCCCAACACAGGCTAGCTAGCCCACACCAAGCCCAACACAGGCTAGCCCACGCCAAACCCAACACAGGCTAGCTAGCCCACACCAAGCCTAACACAGGCTAGCCCCACCAAGCCCATGCCTAGTCCACACCAAGCCCAACATGGTCTAGCCTACACCAAGCCCAACACAGGCTAGCCCACACCAAGCCCATCACAGCCTAGCACACACCACGCCCAACATAGCATAGTCCACACCAAGCCCAACACAGCCTAGCACACACCAAGCCCAACACAACCTAGCCCACACCAAGCCCAACACAGCCTAGCCCACACCAAACCCATCACAGCCTAGCCCACACCAAGCCCAACACAACCTAGACCACACCAAGACCATCACAGCCTAACCCAGCTAGAGGCGTGGGCTCATTCTAATATTTGTGGGAGCACACCGATTGTTTTTGTGCAACCATTATTGAGAGTGTCATTCCAGTTTAAGTGTTTGGTGAATGTCCTTTTGTAAAATTTTGTACACTGCCAATGATGAAGTCTTTAAATATACTTAAATAAGTGAACGTGACTTATAAGAAACTTAACAGTTTATCTTATAAGATTATATGTCTGATATTAACAACAATGTCTTTCTGATACAATGTATCACATTCCCTAAATATCCGTAAGGCTTGAAAATGATACAATTTATGCATTGAGTTTGTTGAATTAATATTATGATGAGAAGTGTCCCACAGACCAGTCATCCCATAGGGGTTGATAAACAGAGAGAAGCGCTGAAGAAATGCACAACAATTTCGCAGCAGAATTGTATGATGTATGTATGTCAATAATGAGTGGCTATGGTTTTAATATATTAAAGTATATGTCTGTCATAGCAAGCATGTTTAAGACTGGATGCCTCACTCTCTTGCCATGGTTTACCAACAGTGAGCACTAAACTAGAGGGTGTGTTTGCGAGATGGTACTGTAATTTAATCCACGTGTACATGTCTCCTTTATGGTCCCTAGGAGGCGCGTGTGAGAGAAAAACCTGGCTCCATGTGCATGCCTTAAAGATGGCAGCGCTTCTCTCTGTCCTCAGTCAACGCTAATCCCAGATTAAAGGAGAATGCCACTGGACTGGGATTATGCTGTGGGCGCTTCCATTTTATCATTGATTCTTTACCAGTCTCTTTCTGTCAAATTTGTAGACGTCCTATATGGTTTTGTTATTTTATATTCATGTGTGTTTACTCATCACTATAATGTCTGTTTGTTTTGTTTAGATTTTTCTCTGTGTAATATGGTTTAATTCTGCTTACATTCCAATGATTCAACCTTGTATCTATCCATTCCCGGGTGATCTTATCCATGAATATTACCAGCAGTTATCCAAACCCCTTGTGGTGACATTAGCATACATTCTGGTTGTTAAAAGCCAACATTTAACTGACCTGACAATCATGGTTGGCCTACATTAGTCAATGTACACCTTGAAAAGGAAATTGTTCTTTTAAATGACTGGAAAATATGCACAGCCTGGTTTAAACTGTAGACATTACACAGCCAATGCCTAATAATAGAAAAGCAGCTGTGAGACCACAATTTTAGTCCAACCTTAAAATCAATACAACCAATACAGCAAAATGAAGAAGACATACTAATTTTTGTTCCTTTCATGGATATATTCTATGAATGATGACGATTGTAGAAGAGCAATGTTACTGTTACTAGTACTATTCCTGTAATAATCCACCAATTCAGAGGTGTCTGTTCCTCTCTAAATATCCTGCTTATCATCTCAACTCTGATTGCTCTACCTCACCTCATTTTGTCACACAGATGCTCAACTAATCTAGTGGCATTAAACATTTGATGGTTGTCATTTGGCTATCTATCTTCATAGCTCCAGATTAGCTGGATGTTGACTGTTGATGCTTTGCAGATGTTAAGAGGAGGATTTAGGAGGATGAAGTGATATGATAAAAAGATTTGAGGGTAGCAGAGTGCATGACTGTGAGGTTAAGATGAATGACTGGCATATGGCAGACACTGGCATTCAACTGTATGCAACGGTAGGTTTATAGAGGTATAGTACCAAAGGGATAGTATTGTTGTGCTGACAGGAAAGCAATAACTGGACATACTGGCATTGACAGATAGTATAAACCTCTTTTATGGTCAATGGTTTAAATAAATCCATGGTATCTATCCAAAATGCACAGATGCTTTTCTAAAAATATGAATAAGCAAGTGGAACAGATATGTTGAAATCTGTTCCTGCTGACATCACAGTCACAAAGCAATTCTAGGGAAAACCCTGGATCCATACTCTGAATGTGGGCTACATGTGTTTTCTTTTTATCTGGGGAGAATCATGATTAGAAACTGTTGGTTGTGTTATCCCCACCCCGCCCTCCCCTGGCTCCAGTTTGTAGGTTACTGAAAGATTTCAGCGACCACACATAAGAAGATTAGAGAGGAATTAACGTCATTCCTTTGTCATTATAGGAATAAATTGATATTTGGTTTTAATCAGAGGGAGGGGAGCGAGGAGAGCAGGGAGAACAGGATGTGCCCTGAGTAGCATAGAAGCACGAGCCAGAGGGACTGGCACTAGGACACGGGCAGGCGAAAACACAAGCTGGAGGAACGTTTTGTGGCACTGGAGCTGACAGTTGGATGCCTGGATCAACGTGCAGCATGTAACAGAGGACGAGAGGGTTGTATAACACAGATCTCTCAGAGCTCTGCGTGTCCGCTGTGAGGTGGAATGGGTGCTGCTGGGATATGGATGAGCCACCGGACAGGGACAGTCAGGGCGTCCCACTGACCTCCTGGAAGATCTCTGAGAGATAGACTCAGACGCATTGGAAAGACTTCCTGGTTGCTCCAGCTCTTCCAGACCCAGGCATGAACCTGGTGCTCCTGGCCTTCAGGCTGATGTGCCTGGCCTGGCTGTGGCCTGTCACACTGCTCAACGGCAGCCAACGACCCAACAAGAGGAGGCACAAGGACGTGTACCTTGGGGAGAACACCAAGAACCAACATGGAGGGTGAGCCAGAGTCTAGGGGTGTGTCCCACTGGAGTTGTGTTATGTTCTTGTCAAGGGTTGTGTTTGCTTATCTTTCCTGTTTGGTTTGAAGCTGGTTTGTGTTTAGTTCTGGAAGCAATGTTTCATTTAGTACACACACCACAGGATGTTACTGTTCTGTTGATCTTTTGTCTGATTGATATGGTTAAAAGGTTATTTTGGGGAGGAGTTGCATTGTTTAACATGGAATGCTATTCATAGATTCAATGCATCAATCCAATCTCTATGAATTTTCAAAAACACTGATGGTGAATTTACCATGGTCGAGTGAATGATCTCCAATGTGTGCTGAGACAGACGTCATTACTGCAGTGCATTGTGGATAAAGGGCAGGGCAGGTGAGGTAACCACAGGGACTTAGAGGTAATGTCAGGGGACCCGTGTTTGGGTGGGGACACCTCGTAAGAGAGAAGCAGTCATTTGTGGGTAATGATGGAGAGGGGTGTTGATAAGGTGTTTGAGTGTACGCCAGAATCATTTGTACAAATAGAGTTGTTTGTGTTTGTGTAGTATGGGTATGATTAGTTTGATTGTGAAATGAGAATATCAGTTGACTGAAGATTTGTATGGTGCTATTTAGAGGCTTTGCGAGTGATGATGCAGGGTGTGTTGTCACCCAAATTGGGGGGATTCATAAATCATGTAATTTGACCCTCTACTAACTGTAATGTGATTTTAATAAGACATATAAAGTGAAATTAATCATTCTTAACAGCTAACACCCCAGAGAAGATGTTGCTGCCTTAATAAGAGAGTATTTGTCTCTCCGTGTGTTCGTGTGTGTGTGTGTGTGTGTGTGTGTGCGTGCGTGCGTGCGTATATGCGTGCGTACGTACGTGCATGTGTGTGTGTGTGTGTCAGTTGGTGTGAGTGTGTATTTCTTAGGAAAAATTACATCTGATATGCTGATCTGTGTCTGCTTTGCTCCTCAGACGAATAGACTTTAAGATGAAAAAGTCTGACAGCACCAAGTCCCTGCTTATTAAATCTGAACAGCTGCTCCGTATCGAGGACCATGACTTTGCAATGCGGCCTGGCTTTGGAGGTAAGACCATCCCCCCAGTCTCCTTTGGCTTGGTGGGCATACAACATATTTGCATGTGGTTGAACTATGACAAAGTGTAGTTTGGATGTGACTGTGTGTGCTTTTACCAGCACCTGATGGCTTTGACTCATTAATTAAGAGTGAATGGGGAAGTCAAGGGTCATTCGAGGGAGGGAGGGAGGGAGGGAGGGAGGGAGGGAGGGAGGGAGGGAGGGAGAGGGAGGGAGGGAGGGAGAGGGAGGGAGAGAGAGAGAGAGAGAGAGAGAAAAAGAGAGGACAATGAAGCTTTACCTACAGTAATTTGTTTTATAGATAGTCTATAACGTGCCACACAGCAGATGTGACAGATTAGGTATAATTCAGGTTTAGGAAGAGGCAGCATTAACGCTAGTACTGTGGCTTGTATGCTCTCTCCTGGAGCAGAAAGTAGGTTACAGTGTCATCTTTTGTAACACCCCATCCTGAAAAAAATCACTGACCCAGATTGTCTGCAGAGCCTAGCAGACATAGACAGCCTGCGGCCGAGAACACAGATGTTAGAACTATAGTAATCTGGATTACGGTCCATGCTTTCTGAAACAATACCAAATGCTAAATCTTACTGGGCAGTCCAGAGCAGCAAAGAGCAGACATACTACCGCAGTATAGTCATTAGGTGTTCAGAAAGTGTTCGATTGAACTACAGATCGTGTGTCAGTGTTTGGGATCCCACTGTAAACTGTCGCTGCAACATGTATTTACATAGCAGTCATACTGAAGGCTATAATGACAGTTCAGCTACACATTTCTAAATGTGGTGTGATGGCACGTTATGGATTTATGTGCATTTAGGTTTCCATCTGGCTGTTTTCCTATCTATTCCAAACTATCCCTGTGTTTTGTCTGTGTTTGTTTCTGTGTTGTCTAGGCAAGGTGGGGTGGGGTAGATGGAGGAAGTTAATCCCTGTAACGTTGAAATGAGATTGGGCAGGTCACAGAGAAGGGTACATTTGGTGGAATTGAAATTAGGAAACAATTTTTCCCCGAAATTGCTTATCTTTCAAAGAACTCATTTTGATACTGCCATGAGCACTTTAATCCTACCAAGGCAGATATGTAACTCAGTCTGTTAGCTCTAATGACACGTGTGAGACAGGGGCAGTCCAACTCAAACCCCTGTCATGTATTTTGAGGGAATATGGAATTGCTCCTCCTTCATAGGGTATGTCAGAACGGTAGATGGATGTATCTTGATTCTAGATGGATGTATCTTGATTCTAGATGGATGTATCTTGATTCTAGATGGATGTATCTTGATTCTAGATGGATGTATCTTGATTCTAGATGGATGTATCTTGATTCTAGATGGATGTATCTTGATTCTAGATGGATGTATCTTGATTCTAGATGGATGTATCTTGATTCTAGATGGATGTATCTTTTTTCTAGATGGATGTATCTTGATTCTAGATGGATGTATCTTGATTCTAGATGGATGTATCTTTTTTCTAGATGGATGTATCTTGATTCTAGATGGATGTACACTACTGTTCAAAAGTTTGTGGTCACTTAGAAATGTCCTTGTTTTTGAAAGAAAATTTTAAAAAGTCTGTCCTTTAAAATAACATCAAATTGATCAGAAATACAGTGCATACATTGTTAATGTTGTAAATGACTATTGTAGCTGGAAACGGCAGATTTTTTATGGAATATCTACATAGGCGTAGAGGCCCATTATCAGCAACCATCACTCCTGTGTTCCAATGGCACGTTGTGTTAGCTAATCCAAGTTTATCATTTTAAAAGGCTAATTGATCATTACAAAACCCTTTTGCAATTCTGTTAGCACAGCTGAAAACTGTTGTTCTGATTAAAGAAGCAATAAAACTGGCCTTCTTTAGACTAGTTGAGTATCTGGAGCATCAGCATTTGTGGGGTCGATTACATGCTCAACATGTCCAGAAACAAAGAACTTTCTTCTGAAACTCGTTAGTCTATTCTTGTTCTGAGAAATTAAGACTATTCCATGCGAGAAATTGCCAAGAAACTGAAAATCTCGCACAATACTGTGTACTACTCCCTTCACAGAACAGCGCAAACTGTCTCTAACCAGAATAGAAAGAGGAGTGGGAGACCCCGGTGCACATCTGAGCAAGAGGACAAGTACATTACAGTGTCTACTTTGAGAAACAGATACCTTACA
Source organism: Salvelinus fontinalis (assembly GCF_029448725.1). Lineage (NCBI taxonomy): Eukaryota > Metazoa > Chordata > Actinopteri > Salmoniformes > Salmonidae > Salvelinus > Salvelinus fontinalis. The sequence continues at coordinate 3,678,243 of NC_074674.1, forward strand.
AGTCCTCAACCGGCAGCTTCATTAAATAGTACCAGCAAAATACAAGTCTCAACGTCAACAGTGAAGAGGCGACTCCGGGATGCTGGCCTTCTAGGCAGAGTTCCTCTGTCCAGTTCCTGTGTTCTTTTGCCCATCTTAATCTCTTCTTTTATTGGCCTGTCTGAGATATGGCTTTTTCTTTGCAACTCTGCCTAGAAGGCCAGCATCCCAGAGTCGCCTCTTCACTGTTGACGTTGAGACTGGTGTTTTGGGGGTTTTCTAATGATCAATAGACTTGGATTAGCTAACACAACGTACCATTGGAACACAGGAGTGATGATTGCTGATTATACTGTAGATGGATGTATATTGATTATAGATGGGTGTAACTTGATTATAGATGGACGTATATTGATTATAGATGGACCTATATTGATTATAGACAGATGTATCTTGATTATGATGTAGATGGATGTATCTTGATTATAGATGGATGTACATTGATTATAGACGGATGTAGTTGGTTTGATATGATAAGGACTTATATAATGATAGGAGATATGGAGAGAAGCCATTTATTAGTTTGGTGACACAGCGTCTCTTGGGTCCCTGAGTTATGAGGATGCTGTGTCTTTGGGGAGGGGAGGGAGGTGTGGGATCATCCGTGTGTCTTTGGGGTTATGTGGGGCCCTCTAGCCTGCAGCAGTGTTCAGCAGGGAGAGTGATGGACAGCATAATCACAAAATAGGGCTTAGCTGACGAATATTCAGCGTGACCACAGTGTCACAGTATCTCTGTTGAGACCAAGCATAGCCCCAAGTTGCTCTTTGACCCCGTTGTAAGAGTTTCTCTCTTATTCACAATTTGTTTACCCTAAATTGCATTTCAAGTATAGTGTTTGGGTTGATTTACAAATATTTTGGTCTTAAAGAGAACATTTCTCACGAACTGTATAACTAAGGCTGCATGTGCAGACAGATGTGATATGTTTGTGATAGGTCTTGTGAACACACAGTGAGGCTAGGCTCTAAAATAGCTTTCAAGTTGAGTAGGGCATGCTAAAGCCTTGAGTCATGAATCTATATGACAGCACACTGCCAAAAACCTGACTTGACTTGCTCTCCCTGTCAAGATAGACATGTGAAATCTCAAGCTGTTTTTTCTCCCATGTAGGGGCAGCTATTCCTGTGGGCATAGACGTGCAGGTGGAGAGCATTGACAGTATATCTGAAGTCAACATGGTAAGTCTATAAACCTCTGTGTGTATGTGTGTGTTTTTGTATGTGACCAACACACTGAAACTCACTTTCACATAATGAGACAACCCATATATTCTGTCCCTAATCCTTAAAGGGATAGTTCACCCAAATTACAAAATGACACATTATTTTCCTTACCCTGTAAGCAGTTTATGGACAAGTAAAAAAATGCTAATATCAGTACCATGACTTAAATGAGATTTGTGCTATTAATGCTAAAATGTTAGCATTTGGAAACAGTGCCAGACAAACCAAAGCATGGATTGCTGTCATACCTTGTCCATAGACTACTTACAGGGTAAGGAAACCAATGTGTCATTTTGTAATTTGGGTGAACTATCCCTCTAAGTGTTGGAACTCTATTCTGACCAATTTAATGTTGAGGCATAACAGTCAACTCAAATATTGATTTTAAACACTTAGAACCTGCATTACCCTGTCTCTCGACCTACTGTACATACAAATACTTTTTGTGAACCATTATTGACATACAATTACTCTCTTGATAATGTGCTAGTTTGTCTATTGGGCCTAAGCGTTGGTGTGTGTTGGTGTGTTTGTATAGGACTTCACCATGACTCTGTACCTGAGACACTACTGGCAGGACGACCGGCTGGCATTCCCTTCCAGCAGCAACAGGAGCCGGACATTTGACGCTCGGCTGGTGAAGAAGATCTGGGTGCCGGACGTGTTCTTTGTTCACTCCAAACGCTCCTTCATCCATGACACGACCATGGAGAACATCATGCTGAGGGTGTACCCTGACGGCAACATTCTCTACAGTGTCAGGTACACGGCGAATAGGCCTCCTTTACCACAGGAAGCATAAGGCCTTTAGGATAGGGTACCATCCTATACTATTGCTGCTTTATACACATAGGAGATGTGGGGAGTTGTTTTCTGCTGCTGTTGTATTGTGGAGCATATTATTGATTGTGCTCTTCGTTTCAGGATCACTGTAACTGCTGTATCATTAACTAGGCCCTGTGTTTCAGGATCACTGTAACTGCTGTATCATTAACTAGGCCCTGTGTTTCAGGATCACTGTAACTGCTGTATCATTAACTAGGCCCTGTGTTTCAGGATCACTGTAACTGCTGTATCATTAACTAGGCCCTGTGTTTCAGGATCACTGTAACTGCTGTATCATTAACTAGGCCCTGTGTTTCAGGATCACTGTAACTGCTGTATCATTAGCTAGGCCCTGTGTTTCAGGATCACTGTAACTGCTGTATCATTAACTAGGCCCTGTGTTTCAGGATCACTGTAACTGCTGTATCATTAACTAGGCCCTGTGTTTCAGGATCACTGTAACTGCTGTATCATTAACTAGGCCCTGTGTTTCAGGATCACTGTAACTGCTGTATCATTAGCTAGGCCCTGTGTTTCAGGATCACTGTAACTGCTGTATCATTAACTAGGCCCTGTGTTTCAGGATCACTGTAACTGCTGTATCATTAGCTAGGCCCTGTGTTTCAGGATCACTGTAACTGCTGTATCATTAACTAGGCCCTGTGTTTCAGGATCACTGTAACTGCTGTATCATTAACTAGGCCCTGTGTTTCAGGATCACTGTAACTGCTGTATCATTAACTAGGCCCTGTGTTTCAGGATCACTGTAACTGCTGTATCATTAACTAGGCCCTGTGTTTCAGGATCACTGTAACTGCTGTATCATTAACTAGGCCCTGTGTTTCAGGATCACTGTAACTGCTGTATCATTAACTAGGCCCTGTGTTTCAGGATCACTGTAACTGCTCTTTGCGCCATGGACTTCAGTAGTTTTCCGTTGGACACACAGAATTGCTCTCTGGAACTGGAGAGCTGTGAGTATAAAACAATAAGGGTATATGGGTGTAATGCGATATATTGTATATTAGCTCACGTGTATTCATAGAACAGAATGAAAACATAATATGGAACAGTTGGCCCTCCTCTTTTCATATAGATAAAATCAAATTCGTAATCCACGGTCAGGTCAGTTTGTGTCCATAATACATGTCTTTTTGATGCAGGATTTACCAGGGATTAATAGTCCTGTTCATCTTTATAGGAACAGCAGCTGGGTCGTTCCATGAAATGAGTGCCATTTGCACCCCTTTGATATTCTAAGTAGAAATTGTGCAAAGATATTTAATTTGAAAAGCTTGTTTTATTAAATGAAGTGTCCTTTAACGTAGCACACAGGGACAATTAAATAAATCCGTTTTTTATATGAATAAAGACTTGCTAAAGTACAAATATTCTGCATTTTGACATGTCCGTCTATGCACCCTCTGTGTACCCTCTGTGTACCCTCTGTGCACCCTCTGTGCACCCTCTGTGTACCCTCTGTGGCATCTAGGAAGACCCACTTAACCCCAACAAGTTCACTATTATTGTAAAGCCATGGTTATTTTGTTGCTTTGACAAAGTCATTTACGAAGATGTTTATTTATTTAATGTTATTAGTGATTCATTTTAAAGTTAAAAAATTAAAAGAATTCTTCCCACCACGATACACTACTCAAAAGGCACCTAATTGGTGGAACACACACACACACACACACACGCACGCACGCACGCACGCACGCACACACACAGCATGGCCCTGGTCTCAGAGAAGAGATGGTACTACTGAATCTCAGTGTCTCCTCTCCTCTGAGGGACATAGCCCATGATTCTTCTAAGAGAGGCTACATGAAGGAGTCACCTTCTACCCTGTTCTCTCCTCTCTTGAAGACGCGTACAATGAGAACGACCTCATGCTCTACTGGAAGAACGGGAACGATTCATTAAGGACTGACGAGATCGTGCTCTCGCAGTTTTTTATTGAAGAATTTCACCCTTCCTTCGGGCTTGCCTTCTACAGCAGCACGGGTATGTGTGGTTGTGTTGCACCCTGATGCATAGGGACATACAGTGCTGCTACTCTGTCCTACTCCTCTGCTACTCAGCTTATTCTTACGTAATTTAACTGCTCTGTAAGAGTCAAAGCCAACATCCCAAACCCTCCTGCTTCTGATTCCACTCTGCCAGTCTGAGGAGAGCGAGAGTTTAGGAGATTTTCCTCCACAGAGTGTCAGTATGGAATCCTGCCCAAACCTCAGTAATAACTTGTCCATTGCATCATAGCCATGTGATGTGCCATGTGACTATAATTGTGACTAGATTCCTTCCTGTGTCATAATGAGCTCTGATTACCCAGAGGGATGGTGATGAACTGTTCCACCAATTATGATTATCTTTCTCTTTTTCTCTCTCTCTCCCCCCCACCTATCTCTTCCCCCACCCATCTCTCCCCCAACCCCTCTTCCCCCTCCCACCCCTCTCTCTCTCTTCCCACACCCCTCTCTCTCCCATGCTTCCCCCACCCATCTCTCTCCCACGCTTTCCCCACCTCTCTCTCCCCCACCCCTCTCGCTCCCTCCCTCTCTCCCTCTCTCTCTCTCCCCCCCACCTCTCTCTACCCCCACTCCTCACTCTCTCTCCCCCCTCTCTCCACCCCACCCCTCTCTCTCTCTCCCCCCTCTCTCTCCCCCCACCACTCTCTCTCTCCCCCACCACTCTCTCTCTCCCCCACTCCTCTATCTCTCCCACACCCCTCTTTCTCTCTCTGTCCCCCACCTCTCTCTCCCCCACCCCTCTCTCTCCCCCAACTCTTTCTCTCCCCCCACCCCTCTCTGTCCCCCAACTCGCTCAAGCCAACCTCTCTCTCCCCACCTCTCTCTCTCTTCCCCACACCTCTCTTTCTTCCTCCACCCTCTCTCTCTCGCTCTCTACCACCCTTCTTCTCTTTCTCCCCCAACTCTCTCTATCCCCCCCACCTATCTCTTCCCCCACCCCTCTCATTTCTCTCTCTCCCCACACCTCTCTCTCTCTGTCCCCCAACTCTCTCTCCCTCACCGGTCTCTTTCTATCCCCCACCCCCCACCTATCTTTCTCTCTCCACCACCCCCTCTCTCCCTCTCTGTCCCCACCTATCTCTCTCTCTCTCCCCCACCTCTCTCTCTCTTCCCCTATTTCCCCCCACCTCTCTCTCCCCAACCTCTCTCTCTCCCCCACCTCTCTCTTTCTTCCCCCACCCCTCTCTCTCTCTATCCCCAACCTCTCTCTCTCTCTCCCCCCACCTCTACCTCTCCCACCCCACCTCTCTCAACCCAACCTCTCTCTCTTCCCCCACACCACTCTTTCTCCCATCCCCTCTCTCTCTCTCACATCCCCTCTCCCACATCCCCTCTCTCTCTCTCCCCAACCCCTCTTTCTCTCCCCACCTCTCTCTCTCGCTCCCTTCCCCATTTTCTCTTTCTCCCACATTCCCCCTCTCTCTCACTCCCATCCCCTCTCTCTCTCCCCCACCTCTCTCTTCCCCCACACGTCTCTCTCTCCCCCCACCCCTCTCTCTCACTCTCAACCACTCCTCTTTCTCTTTCCCCCACCACTCTCTTTCTCTCTTCCCCCACACCTCTCTCTCTCCCCAAACCCCTCTCTCTATCCCTACCTCTCTCTCTCCCCACCTATCTCTCTCTCTCTCCCCAACCTCTCTCTTCCCCCCACCCCTCTCTCTCTTTCTCTCTCTCCCCCCACCTAACTCTCTCACCCCAATGCTCTCTCTCCCCCACCTCTCTCTCTCTGTCCCCACCTCTCTCTCCACCACCCCTCTTTCTCTCTCTCCCCCACCTCTCTCTCTCTCTCCTCCCACCTCTCTCTTCCCCCCACCCCTCTCTCTCTTTCTCTCTCTCCCCCCACCTAACTCTCTCACCCCAATGCTCTCTCCCCCACCCCTCTCTCTCTCCTCCCATCCATCCCTCTCTCTCTCGCTCTCTACCACTACTCTTTCTCTCTCTCCCCCACCTCTCTCTTCCTTCCCCCACCCTTCTCGCTCTCTCCCCCCACTGCTCTCTCTCCCCCACCCCCCTCTCTCTCTATCCCCACCTCTCTCTCTATCCCCCACCCCCTCTCTCTCTCTGTCCCCACCTATCTCTCTGTCCCCCTCCTCTCTCTCTGTCCCCCACCTCTCTCTCCCCCACCTCTCTCGCTCTCCCACATCTCTCTGTCCCCCCACCTCTCTCAACCCAACCTCTCTCTCTCCCCACCTCTCTCTCTCTTCCCCAACACCACTCTTTCTCCCCCATCCCCTCTCTCCCCCACCTCTCTCTCTCGCTCTATCTCCCCCACCCCTCTCTCTCCACCCCAGGTTGGTATAACAGGCTCTACATAAACTTCATCCTCAGGCGGCACATCTTCTTCTTCATGCTGCAGACCTATTTCCCCACCATGCTGATGGTGATGCTCTCCTGGGTGTCCTTCTGGATTGACAGGAGGGCTGTGCCCGCCCGGGTCTCTCTGGGTACAGTACTGATACTCTCACTGCTAGTATGAGGGTTTTTGAAGGAATCTCCAGAAAATAACCTAAGCTCACAAACTGAGCAGAGAACCCTCACAAGGCCATCAGTATTTTCTGTACAGTATTCTTGGTGCATCTCCATAAATTAAAGTTGGTGCTTCACCTTTCTCTTCCTTGTCACACCCCTGTTATTACCGCCAGGGGGACGGTTGTGCACCAATTTCCTATTGTGTTCCTGCTGTGAATGGACAGGTGAATATGAGCCTACTGCTTTTGACAGTTGCCAGAGCATAACTAATTAACCCAGAGAGAGAGAGAGAGTAGCAGTTGGGGTGGACACATCATCTCCCTCTCATCAGAGGACAACTGAAACTGAACACAGTGACAAAGAATGTTAAGTTCTGCACATGACTACAGTCACCTGCACCAGGCGAGATCCCTTCAGGCAGTGTGGTGTATGTCTGTGAAAAGTTGTTTGTGTTGGAAAGAAAGAGAAAGGGAGGGAGAGGGAAGAGCAAGAGAGAGAGAGAGCAAGAGAAACAGAGAAAGATGTGAATAATGTTGACTTTGCTAATGCAGCAGTGTGAGGAGTTTGCTTCACACTGCGAGCAGCGCAGGTCTTTAGAGGCTCAAACCGTAACAAAAGCTGGCGTAATTTCACTCTTCAGCTCAACAAAACATGTCAACCCCATTCACAGAGAGTTTGTTTTACACACTGATATCTATTGTTATAAATGAAACCTATCTTCCCACTTCAGAGGAAAAGAGGAAATGTACATGTACAGCTAGCTGCTCATGGAAGTCGAGCTCAAAGTACAGACTCCTACACCATTTCTTGTTTTACTTTCCATCCATCTATGCTAAACCTCCACACAGTAATACACCTCACTATTCTTCCATACGTTTGCCTCTCTCTTTTTATTATCGAAGGCTGTCATGGTACAAAGAGCTTTTGGGGTGAAAGAAGGCTTAAAAAACAAATTGATCGAGAATGATACCTTAACTCAATAATCTCTCTTTCTCTCCCTTTCCCTCTCCAGGCATCACCACAGTTCTGACCATGTCCACCATCATCACAGGCGTGTCAGCCTCCATGCCCCAGGTCTCTTATGTGAAAGCGGTAGATATCTACCTGTGGGCCAGCTTCCTGTTTGTCTTCCTGTCCGTCATCGAGTACGCCACCGTCAACTACTTCACCACTGTGGAGGAGATGAAGAAGCTCAAGGGGGGAAAGGTCACTGACACTTATGGAGTCTATAGGGTCAAAGTTCATGGGTTAGATAAGTCACAGAGTGAGGGATCATGTACATGGGTGTATTATGAAATATGGAATATGCTACCACTGTCAGAGCCACAATATGAGCGCCAAAGTAGGTTATAACAACAACTATGACTGTGTCTCCCCCTATTAGTCATAATGTATTCTCCCATCGGAAGATCATTGAATTTAAACATTTAAATTCCCTTCCTCCTCTCTCCTCAGATCCCTGCCAATTTCAATGCCACTCAAACTATGGCCTTTGATGGCTGTTACCATGACAATGACATTGACCTGATGCCATTCCCAGAGCTGCCCAGCACCCCCAACACAGAGCGGAGTCGGACGGCCACATTGAGGAACTCGAGGAACTTTGCTGCAGAGCCCCCGCCCACGGAGGGCACCAGGCTACGACGCAGAAAATCCATCAAACACAACCTCAGCTTCATCATGAGTAACAGCTACATGATCGACTCCTACTCCAGAGTCATCTTCCCCATGACCTACCTGCTGTTCAACATCACCTACTGGAGCTTGTACTCCAGTAGGTGAATAGACCGTCAACAGTCTACTAACAGTTCATCATGCAGTGGATTATTGGAGTATGTACACCTAAAGCAGGATTGTCTAATGACTACTGAACAATAGTACTACTGTATATTATCTGTTAGGTTATTCTCACTGAGAACAGCATCATCGTCAAGGCGTTGTATTCTGCCACCCACTGGATTATGACCTTAACCATTGGTGTCTACCAGAGTGCATTGTGGGAGTTTTGGACAGTCAAGCCCTACTGAAGAAGAGATACTATTGAGTAAATCTGCTTTTTATTGGAAACCTGTTGGAATCCGGGTTCAGGTGTGAAGTTGCTGGTGCTGTTCATGGAACTGCTTCTGCTGGAAAGCACAGATGCTTTCCCCCCCACTGGTTTAAACATTTAGTTACTGTATATAGTATGAATTTAAATGTGCATGAAAATGAAGGTGCGTGTGTCTTTTATATCAGTGAATATCAGAATAATACAATATCAGAGTAGCTTAAAATAAAACATTTCATTTTATTTATACAATTGTTATTGGTGAAATAACATTTAATTACACACCCATTGTTATGATACCTCTTTAAAACATATGTACATATATATCTCATGGACATATCTTGATTCTGAGTATAGTATAAAAGAGCTTTGCCTTTATTTTAAATGAAATCAAACCAGGTAGTGACAGAGTGTTAGTATGTGTCAGCTTATGCCTCTGAAGAATGCTGAGAAAAACGATAAAACATGTAGTATGAAGTCATAGGATGCAGCTCGTGAGGATCTACAGTAAGAGCTGGGTTTTTCCTCCGTGCTACTGTAGATACCTTTTCAGTACAGTACATGCATTGATATTCACAATCAAAGGTGCCAGCCTAGACGAGTTCATGATAGTATTGGTAGGTCAACTGGACGAAATCCATGAGCATGCTGGATCTTCAGTGATGTCCCATCTCTTTAGTGTGGTCTGTCACACACTTCCATTAAACTACAAAATGCAGCATTAACATTCAAATATTTCATATAAACATAGAAAATACTATGAAACACACTGTCTCACGTAAGTCCACTCCCCTACCAGCCTACACTAGTCCTAGTGTTTCACAGGACTCAGGCTGATCTCTGACTCTGAGTCCTGAATTGGCTGTTCACCTCATTGAGGACCACGTCTGAGTTGAGCTCCTCAAGGCCTGTGATGGTTCTGTCATCAAATAGACTTCCTGAAATGTACACATCAGAGTTACAGCTTATCCTGCACACAAGTTACTGCATTTAAATCCTTAGAGAGGTATTTCTGAGATGAACTCTACATTAAAGGACCACGTATAAGGAAAGTAGATTACGGTGGATACCCTTACAGCAAAACAACTTGATTTCACGTGTAGTTGTGTAACTTAGAGTATCTTATTTTCAAGGGCCAAATTATTCTGGTGATTCACTGTTTATAACTAAACGTATGAAATTCTTTCCGACCGTCTGGCAGCAGAAAGGATGAAGGGCCTTTTTCATGACCAAGAGCAGATAAACTAGCAACAGGAGAGCAGAGACACACGTGACTGTTGGAATCAGAGCCAGCTGGCAGCCAGCAGCTGAGCCAGGCACATGGGCGGGGGTACAGTTAGATACAGTCACTATTTGATTGGATGGGTTAAGCTGACTAAAGCCTGCTGTAGAGTGTCATACACAGACACACATTCTCACACACTGTTGTATACAAACACACACCAGTTACTGTGCACCATCAGCAAGAGGCTGAAAGAGGCGCTATAGACGTGGCCGGAGCTCAAACCGTACAGCTAGCTCCAATTCCGGGTAAAATGATGTTAAAGGGAAAAGGTAATCTCAGAGCCCTTCTCAGAGATTTCATAGGTTACATAGGTCGTCAGTGACATGGAGATGAAGGCTTGCTAAGCCATCCCCTGCTCTGATAACAGGGGTTTAATATTATGACATGCTTCCACTTTTATCAGGGGCAGAAAGTAGATCAGCATATACAAAAAGTATTTCTCTATTGTTGTCTGACCCATATTGGTTGTTATTAATCCCTGATCCCCCCCCCCCCCCGGATCCCCATGCCTACCTGTTGCTCCACTGGGCTGCTCTGGGGAGTCACCGGTCAAGAAGGAGGAGCTGGAGGTATGGTTGAACTGGGAAGAGTTGCCGGAGCGGAAGGACGTGGCTCTGGTCACTGACAATGACTTCTTCTCCGTCTTCTGTGTAGCCGTGCGGCTCCAGTCTGTGATGAAACAAGAGTTAATTAAAACGGTATACATAATTACATACAATATGTAAATGTAGTGAAGCAAAAGTCATTCCGCTACCCAATAATAGTAAAGCCCCTCTACTGGCTCAAATAGCCGACCAATCCTTAGTAAACCTTTGGAAAAAATGGTGTTTGACCAGATACAATGCTATTTTACAGTGAACAAATTGACGCCAGACTTTCAGCACACTTATAGGGAAGGACATTCAACAAACACGGCACTTACACAAATGACTTATGATTGGCTGAGAAATCGACGATAAAAAGATTGTAGGAGTTGTTTTGTTAGACTTCAGTGCAGCTTTTGACATTACCGATCATAGTCCGCTGCTGGATAAACACATGTCTTACGGCTTTACACCCCCTGCTATATTATGGATAAAGATTTAGCTGTCTAACAGAACACAGAGGGTGTTCTTCAATGGAAGCCTCTCCAAAACAATCCAGGTAGAATCCGCATTTCCCCTGAGCACCTGTCTAGGTCCCATACGTTTTAAAATCATTACTAATGACATGCCACTGGCTTTGAGTAAAGCAAGAGTGTCTATGGAGGCAGATGACTCAACACTATACTCGTCAGCTACTACAGCGAGTTAAATTACTGCAACACTTAAAGAGCTGCAGTCAGTTTCAGAATGGTGGCAAGAAATAAGTTAGTCCTAAATATTTCAAAAACTAAAAGCATTGTATTTGGGACAAATCATTCACTAAACCCTAAACCTCAACTAAATCTTGTAATGGACGTGGAAATTGAGCAAGTTGAGGTGACTAAACTGCTTGGAGTAACCTGGATTGTAAACTGTCATAGTCAAAACATGTTGATGCAACAGTAGCTAAGATGGGGAGAAGTCTGTCCATAATAAAGCGATGCTCTGCCTTCTTAACAACACTATCAACAAGGCAGGTCCTACAGGCCCTAGTTTTGTTGCACCTGGACTACTGTTCAGTCGTGTGGTCAGGTGACACAAAGAAGGATTTAGGAAAATTACAACAGACTATGAGAGGCGCACAGTACTACATAGAGCCATGACTATATGGAACTCTATTTCAAATCAGGTAACTGATGCAAGCAGTGGAATCAGATTTAAAAAACAGATAGAAATACACCTTATAGAACAGCGGGGACTGTGAAGAGACACACACAGATACAGACACACGCGCTATCACACCAGCTCTACACACACGTACATTGTAATATTGTTGTATGGTGGTGTTATACATGTTGTATTGTAGATATGTAGCGGTGTAATAATGTTATATGTTGTAGTGTTTTATCTTTTGTTTAATGTGTAATGAAGTGCCTTAATGTGTTCGGACTCCAGGAAGAGTTGCTGCTGCCTTGGCAGGAACTAATGGGGATCCCTAATAAACCCCAGGAAGAGTAGCTGCTGCCTTGGCAGGAACTAATGGGCATCCCTAATAAATACAAATACAAATACATGGAAGGTTCTTCTCTTCTTCAAACTACACATATGTTGTAAGATGTAGGTCAACAAGTCTTACCTGAGTTCTCTGCCAGTCTCAGTCTACCACAGCAGAGATAAGTCCTCCACTGCCTCCTCACGTTCTCCTTCACAGCGCAGTGGAACAAAAAGATAAAGAACCCTGCAAAAGAACACAAGCGTCAGGTAACTACACTTTTGTTACACACTTGGCAACAGGTTTCCCAAGAAACTCCTCAGGCTTTGTGTCGGTGTCTTCTCTGAGAACATTAATGGTGAATTCATTTTCAAATCACAAAACATCTGGAGAAGTTCTAAATCTCACCTTGAAAGGAGTTGAAGATGGCGAAGAGGTACATGAAGGCCAGGTTGACGGGCCCCCAGGCGAAGAAGGCAAAGCCCCAGGTGAGGCCCAGGAGTAGGGTGATCCCAACCACACTGCGCAGGTCCTGCAGCCCGTTACGGTGCCTCATGTTGTGGGGGTTCTGACTCTTTATCCGACACAGCTGAACCATCACCACCACAAACATGCTGAGGTTCAACAGGAAGATGACACAGAAGTAGGCCACCACAGATACGTAGAAGGCAATGTTGTTCTTCAGCCAGCAGCTGTGTGAGAGGAAAGGAGTAAAATACAGGAGACCAGCTATGAATTGACCAGCTATACTATTACGTAAATGTGAGTACTGGTATAAATGTCTAGATGCACAAACAAGCACTCCATACCAATGCTCCAACTGTAAATTGGCATGTTAAATATTGAACAAAATGCAAGGGACTTACAAGTCATCTGTAGGGGAGTTATCTGAGTACTTTCCGTAGCCAACAAGGCCGTAATTGTTCTTATCAACAGCAATAACGACGATGACCACAAGGAGTGGGACGCCTATGATGAGAGACAACAGACTACATTGAACTGTAAGTAACTGTTACCATTATAAGCACATGGTGGCTGTTTTTCACTCTGATGACAGTCCCAGAATCATTTTTCACTTACCCCAGCCGACGAGAGAGAACTTAAGCATATAGCGTTTTATATATGTGTTGAAGACCTTGACAAGGGCCAAGTACATGTGGACGGCCTCCAGGCCCATCCAGGTGAAGGAAGCCAGCAGGAAGTAGTGCAGGAACCAGGCGGTGGAGATGCACAGGCCCACAGCCTCAGTGTAGAGGGCCAGCCAGGCATCTACCAGGAACACCAGGTTTAAAAACAACAGCGCCACACACAGCTGGATCAGGATCTTAGATGGGATGTCCTTACGCAGTTTCCTAAAGGAATTAGGATTGGAATTAGGACTGGTATTACATTGATTACAGCTTGTTTATATGTCTTTGTATTTAGATCAGTTCTCCAGGTGGGTTTCATCAAAATCAAATCAAATCCAATTTTATTTGTCACATGCGACGAATACAACAGGTGTACCATGAAATGTTTACTTTACAAGCCCTTAACCAACAATGCAGTTTTCAGAAAACAGAGTTAAGAACAGATTTACTAAATAAACTAAAGTCAAAAATGTTTTAAAAGTAACACAATAATATAACAATAACAAGGCTATATACAGTGGGTACCAGTACCGAGTTAGTGTGTGGGGGTACAGGTTAGTCGAGGTCATTTGTACATGTAGGGGAAAGTGACCATCCTGCGCTGATCACAAGGGGCTCAGACTCACCCAAAGGCCAGGTAGGTGAGCAGAGTGACGGAGAGGAAGATGGCGGAGATACCACAGCCAATGTAGGTGATGTAGGTGAGGATTGTGGCCTGGAGATGATTGGTTATGCCCGTTCTGGAGATGTCCTGGGAGAAGAAATACCAAAAACATGTTGTACACGTTGAATTATTAAAAATAAGTCCTTGATTGTTGACAAACACTGAATGGGAGAGATCACATTGCACCCCTGTCTCAAGAAGTACTTACCAGTAGCACACCGAAGCTGGTGAGATGGTTACAGGCACAGACAGTCTCATTATCTGTGCTGTTCCTGACAGAGCAGCCTTTTCGGTTCCAGCCTCCTGAGCCATCTACAACAACAAAAAATATTCTTTAATGCCTGTCAATTGTCAGCGATAGTCTTCCTTTCTTTTGGGAGACACAAGAGGAATACTTACCATTCAAGCCAAAGTCCCAGAAAACACATGAAACCACAACATTTGCCTGTGTAGACAAATGATGAAGAGAAGACAGGGTGTTAAATACTTCTCAAGATGTCCCATCCTTGACATAGGGAAAAGGTCTTGACTAGATAAATGCACAGTGTGTGTTTGTTTGACTCACTGGGACGGGCTCAGTGTTTCTCAGGGTGATCACCACGTCCTCCTGCAGAGATTTGATTGACAGGTTGGCCACACTGGCTCCCAGGATCCCACTGTACAGCCTGCTATCTCCCAGGGCTCGGTCCTGAGGAACGGCATGGAAAAAATATGGCATTGTCTACACATTATTTTACTAGGGTTTCACAGTTCTTCATTTCTGACCGATTTATGTGACTTTTATTCATAGTCATCATATCTACATAAATAGCAAGGGCTGCTTAAGTAGCAATGAAGGTTTAGGCTTGGCAATAGGTTGGGACAGTACTGAATACAGAGGAGCAGGTAAGCACCTGGAACACAGTGGCCTTCTGGTAGAAGTTGAACTGGAGTCTGGAGGCTTGTAGCTGCTGCTCATGGGAGAGGTTCGCTGTGAGGGAGGAGGGGAACGTGATGGAGCCCTGGGGAAGGGAGGACGCCTCTGTTCTCACACTTCTCCTGGCTCTGCCATCTCCACGGATCTGGAGGGGACACATTTCTCTATGGTTAATACTTAGCAATAACCAGGAGTTATGTGTCTATCTACATAACAGACCCTACCAGACATAAGGCATAGTGCAGGATGTCCTACATTACTTCTGCATGTATTTTGACGGCAACTGAGGCTACAGTATTTACTATTCAGTGTTTCCTTACTGGAAGGTTACCTGCACATTGTTGGGGTCCGGGATGGAGAAAGATGTTTGCTGGAAATTAGTGCCGTCCACTGTTTTGACTGCGACAGCAACCGACTTGGTTAAAATTGTAGCCTCTTGCTGAACGACCAGCTTCAGGCCCACCGTATCAACAATCCCAATGATCCTGGTAGAAAAATCAACCGTTATTCTGACGTGCAGGCTGGTCAAGGCCATTGCTTGATTTCTTCCGGTTTTAAGAAAATGTTGTCACAGTCTCTTTACAGGCTTTATATAAGTAATCATTTCTGGCACAGCACAGCAAGCAGCATAACAGTAGATTGTTTATCTCCAGGCCGCTCACTTGGTGGAGGAGGAGGCCAGGGTGTTAGAGGAGGCACCCAGCAGGTTGCTAACGATTTTGACAGAGGTTTTCCCCAGAGCCAGGCTGACATTGGGCCCGGCCAACAGGGCCTCTAGCTGGGACACCAGCTGGTCCACCTGGGAGGAGTTGAGCTTGGACACGTTACTAGTCAGATCCAGCAGCTGATTGGCCTGCTCTTCACTACTGGCTGCTGTGGTGTTGGGCGCTGTGGGGAAAAGGATCCATAATAAAAACGAGGATGTTATCAGAGGGGAACTTTGACTTTGGGTCTATATTTTAAATGTAGATTAATGTGGCAGTACCAGCTATGACCCAGGTAGGTCAGAGATCAGCTTGGGTTAGTATCCTGAGGGTTACCTGCGGTGGTTGTTATAACAGCTGTCGTGGTGTACTTTGGGGAAGCTGTTGTGGAATTCACTGGTGGAATGATGGGCGTTGATGAGTTTGTAGTGGTATTACCCCGGGTTGTCGTGGCGATGGTTGTATTTGGAGCTGATGGTGTAGTATTTGGAGCTGTAGAAGTGGTGTTTAGTGGAGCTAATGTTGTGTTCAATGGGACGTAGGGGGTGTTTAGGTGTATAGTGACATTGGGTGGAGGAGGCAGTATTGTTGTTGCAGGTAAAGTGGTGTTGGCCATTGGGCTGGGTGAAGTAGAAGGAGGCATGGGGTCGCACGTTTCATTCAGGAGCACACACACATTTTTCCCTTGTTTGCTAAACAGAGAAAGGGACAGATAAATGTAGATCTTCAGTGCATATAGTCAATCATATATTTAAGCAATAAGGTCCAAGGGGGTGTGGTATATGGCCAATGTTCTTAAGCACAATGCAACGCGGAGTGCCTGGACACAGCCCTTAGCCGTGGTATATTGGCCATATACCACAACACCCGAGGTGCCTTATTGCTATTATAAACTGGTTACCAATGTAATTAGAACAGTAAAAATAAATGTTTTGTCATACCTGTGGTATACGGTCTGATACTCTACGGCTTTGAGCCAATTAGCATTCAGGGCTCGATTTATAAATAGCTATATAACATAAATGTACAAATAACAATGTGCATTTTGCTTACTCTCCATCATTTACAGTGTTTTACACAATTACAAAATGTGTAACAAAGTTTTGATGTCTTTGAAGCACACAAAGAGAGACTGAACTGACCAGCTGACGATGACAGTGGTCTTTTCAGCCTCGCAGAACAAAGTGGTGTTGAGGTTGATACTCTCCCACGTGAAGGTCGAATTCAATAGACCTCCACTGGATCTTGGGTAGCCACAAATGGCTGTGTGAAATGTATGAACACAAACAGTCAGAAACACATACTGTATAATGTATATGAATAAATACACAGATGCTGTCAGCTTCCACCATCCATGGTATGGCTACTCACCTGCTCGGGTCACCGTTCCATTATAGCCAATACCGTGCTCATCATTGAACACAGTCATCAATGCAGTACTAACTGCACATATAGGCACCGAATGGTTGAGGCGCACGATAACCCTGCAGCTTTGGAGACTGGTAATAAAACAGTAATGGTATAGTTATTAATAAGTTACACGACCATCATCACTCCACATAAAGCTCTGTCTTGAATGTACTGTAAAGGTTTTAGGCCTGCAAGGAGTACAGGAACTCACTTGGTATTTGCACCACTGCATTCCACATGAGCATCCTGTGTGAAAACAACACAGAATAGCTCATAAGGTTTCAAAGTATGTCTTTACAGAGCAACATAAAACAATGAAAGCTTATTGTGGGGTTGGGGTATCATCTCAACATAAAATCACCTGGTAGATAGTTGATATGATGGGCAGGGGACAGGGAGGACTGTAACAGAGAATTACGTCAGAAAAAATATCAAACCCAGTGTAGCAAGGTATGGTACTATATGTACTATTGCGGTTCATTTACGCTGTAAGGATCTAATTGAAAAGTGTGGGCATATTGATGCTAAGCAGAGAGAAAACTGTTTTATAACAGATGAAGAAATTAGGACATACTGTGTCTCTGAGGTGTTGTTGCAGGGTGGAGGAGTTTTTAGCTGATCAATCTGGGGAACACAGCGCGTACACACACACACACACACACACACACACACACACACACACACACACACACACACACACACACACACACACACACACACACACACACACACACACACACACACACACACACACACATATGCATACAATTACAAACACACACACACATATATGCACACAAACAGGTGACACAACAGAAACAACTCACCATATAGAAGATGTTTGAAATATTCATAGCAGGATCTTTGATCTGTATGCCCAAGGTATAGTATGCAGCTAAAAAGAGAGGGAAGGAGAGAGAGTTATCACATGGCGGGAAATGAAAAAGTGTAGCGGGTCCATCGCAGTATCAGTGAAATGAGCAGTTGATTTGTAAATATTTCATTTACCTGTACCATAGCATTAAGCGGAGCAGTTGATTTGTAAATATTTCATTTACCTGTACCATAGCATTAAGCGGAGCAGTTGATTTGTAAATATTGCATTTACCTGTACCATAGCATTAAGCGGAGCAGTTGATTTGTAAATATTGCATTTACCTGTACCATAGCAGTAAGAGGAGCAGTTGCAGACAATCTCCACATCTGAAAAGCAGGAATACGGTACTTATCAAGATAGAGGAGTTTACCATCGTTACAGTGTTAATATGTACAGTACCAGTCAAAAGTTTGGATACACCTACTCATTCAGGGGGTTTTATTTTTTTTTCACTATTTTCTACATTGTAGAATAATAGTGAAGACATCAAAACTATGAAATAACACATATGGAATCATGTAGGAACCAAAAAAGTGTTAAACAAATCAAAATAGATTTTAGATTTTAGATTCTTCAAAGTAGCCACCCTTTGCCTTGATGACAGCTTTGTACACTATATATACTTTATTTCAATTTATTTCTATTCTTTATTATTACTTTTACTGTTTTTATTTCACTTTCACCTGCATTGTTGGTGCTCGGAGCTTCAGATGTTCATTGTACCCTGTAATTACACCTGCCACCCTGTACTTCTGACTGTTTAAAACCCCCACTGAAGATTGAAATGGCAAATGAATGTGTCTGTCTGTTAAATGTCGATAATGAGTATTACACTATCACATGGGTAAATGAGCAAGGGTGAAAAAAAAATCTGAGTTTTTACCGATGGGAGGTTTAGTGGGCATACCACAGTCCATTTGGGTTTGATTCCCAAGAGGCACGTAAACAGTCCCTGCATGTCCACTGTAAGATACAACATGTTCGTATCAGAGGATGGATACCCTATTGATAATAAAGAAAAGCTACAAACACAGAAACAGCAGCATAGTATTAACTTTTCCAGAGTGACCTCCAACTGACCATGAGATATTGACAGGCCCTGGAGTGTGACACGTGTTTGGAAGAGGGAGAGTGCCATTCAGGAAGCCGGTGCACTTTGCAAAACCATTACTTGGAGGCAATTGGCCTGCACACAGACCCTTACCTACAAGTAACAAGAAACAGATGTTAGGCTCAGATAAATGTACATTCCTCTGAGAGATTTCAGATTCACATTAGGGTCAGATAAATGTACATTCCTCTGAGAGGTTTCAGATTCACATTAGGGTCAGATAAATGTACATTCCTCTGAGAGATTTCAGATTCACATTAGGGTCAGATAAATGTACATTCCTCTGAGAGATTTCAGATTCACATTAGGGTCAGATAAATGTACATTCCTCTGAGAGATTTCTGATTCACATTAGGGTCAGATAAATGTACATTCCTCTGAGAGATTTCAGATTCACATTAGGGTCAGATAAATGTACATTCCTCTGAGAGATTTCAGATTCACATTAGGGTCAGATAAATGTACATTCCTCTGAGAGATTTCAGATTCACGTTTGGGTCAGATAAATGTACATTCCTCTGAGAGGTTTCAGATTCACATTAGGGTCAGATAAATGTACATTCCTCTGAGAGATTTCAGATTCACGTTAGGGTCAGATAAATGTACACTCCTCTGAGAGGTTTCAGATTCACATTAGGGTCAGATAAATGTACATTCCTCTGAGAGATTTCAGATTCACATTAGGGTCAGTGCGACTCACCCACTCTCTCCACTCTATTTCCCACTATATAGGTTTGTATGGAGCTGTTCTCCTGACCCAGCCACAGGGCTCGCTGTAAACAACAGGGAAACATTGACTTCCTCGTCTTCAGCAGCACAGTGCAGTTAGTCCTCCTGGAGGGTTTTGGGCAGTATTAAGGCGTGGAGCGGGACAGAGGATGCTGAACTGTAGTATTGAAATTAGTGGAGGTATTTCCACCACAGGAGGCTGGTGAGGGGAGGACGGCTCATAATAATGACTGGAATGAGGTGATGTGTCGATACCATTCCATTAATTCCATTGCAGCCATTACTATGACCCTGTCCTCCCCAATTCAGGGGCCACCAGCCGCCTGTGAGTTCAACTAACCTGATCCCTGTTTTATTGACACACGTCACCTCAATGTCCTGTAAAGATAAGAGTTTTGATTCAACTCACATACTTTTACAGACAGAGAAAAAGTGCCCTCTAATGTTGACATGCACATTAAGGCAGGTTTGTCTGGAGAGAGATGTAGTCTTACTTGAAACAGGCTGGCAGCAGTCATATTTCCACCGTCATGCTCTTCACTACAGAACAGACAGTGAATAAACAGAGATAGCTTCAGAAGAGATTTTTCTTTTGATATTCAAACATCCTTTTCTGTACATCTACAGTATAAATCATAACAGGCAATAATGACGTGTGACTGAATACTTTACCTTGTGGTGCTATGGGGCCAGCTGGGAGAAAGAGTTGGCATGCTACGGTTGTGTGAGGGAGTACTAATACTATTGTAAAGCATAGTTGTCATGTTAGTTGTCAAGGTTGTCATGTTGAAGTTGGTGAAGTTCTGGGATAGTGTTGTCGTGGTGAAGTTGGTGAAGTTCTGGGATAGTGTTGTCGTGGTGACGTTGTATAACCATGTTGTCATGTTGTAGGGGGTGGGATATGTTGGACTGACAGAGGTGGTTTGCAGTGTGTCAGTCGAATTTGTGCCATTTGCTTGTTCAGGGTTGTAGGGCTCACAGGAATCCAAGAGAGAAGGAAATAGAGCCCTGAACTGAAACAGGAAAACAATGCTGTCACATTTCATGCATAACTAAACAAATGTACAGTTTCAACAGGATTCATCAAACATCAGTCAATCAAGTTTCATTCACTGTCATCTGGCCTACCCAGCCACTGATGTCGGATTCATTCTTCAGATCTCCAGTCACATCCACCGCAAGGACCATCCAGTAGTACACAGCTGTTAAACATACACATTACATCGTACATTTAAAATCAATCAATCAATCATACTTTATTTATATAGCATATTTCTTACCCCCCCCCAAAAAATGCAGTTTAACGTAAAGTAATTAACATAAATAAGTAAAATAACAGTGGACATGAAAGACTAATGCCTCAATATCATATATTCATATTATAAACATGATTCATTAAACGTACACTGATTGGCACAGAGCTGTGAGAAGTTACAATGCACCTCTGCTGACTCTGAAACAGAGAGGGTAGAGGAGATATGTGAGGATCAGTGCCAACCAATGCAACAGGAAATGCTAAGTTGTAGTGTATTCAAAGTTTAAAAATGCTTCATAATAATTCATATTTCCTGTTGCTGCAGGATTATTTTCCTGCTGTAGCAAACTGGCTCAAATTAAGATCGCACATCTATAGCTCCACACAAACTCCTCTGTTATATAGAGACAATATCACACATACAGTCAATAGTATGATTACTCACTGTGTTAAACCCCACCACTATAAATGAGGCTGTTGACTTACCTGTAGTGGCATTAGAGGTGACTGTTATTGGCACAGGAGTGGAGTGTCCTGGAGATGTGTCATTTTCAGAGGTCACTGAAATGGAGAGACAGGAGTCTATTAGCTTGCTGAGTCCGACTGTACAATGAGTGTCATTGAATGATGAGATTTGAACACACTATATAAGGATTATCTAACTTACTGTTGGTAGTGGACGTTATGATGGGCGAAGTCGAGTGCAGAATAGTGGATGGAGATGGCATGGTGGATGTCATTGGTTCCTTAGTCATGTTGGATGAGGCAGTGTGCAGTGGTGATGGGTGAGGGGTTGTGAGGGATGTGGGGGGTGGGTTCGAGGATGCATTAGACATGGGCACCAAGACTGTTGACGTGTTTGGAGTGTTAGATGAAGAAATGTCTGTAGTGGGTAATGTGGCTGTGGACAGGATGGCTGATGGAGCTGCAGGTGTTGTGGCTATAGCTGGTGTAGATGTTGTGCTACTATGTGACATGGTTGATGCTTCAGTATTTTGGGTGGTAGACACTGATGTGGTTGTAGTCTGTATAGTCTTTGTTATAAGCGGTGGACTTGGTGGAGTTGAGTTCGAAGGAGGCGGGGCAGAGGATGGAGAGAGTAAAACAGGTGGTGGTAATGATGAAGGAGAGGGTGAGAAGGGTGGAGGTTGAGATGTTTGTGCAGAGGTATTTCCTGAGAACAGAAACAGAGAAGTCAACATTGGTCAGTGTAATGACAACATTAGACACTCGGCCACTTCCCCAGATCAGGGAGCCCGACAGACAGTCTATGTTAACAAGATAAGTGAACAATGCCTAACACGTTCAACAGATTAACGCACTAGCCAGAATGGCCAGTAAAGCCTACTGTTAAGAAGTCGACTGGCTGTTGATAACAAGCCTTTTCCCATCCACTACAACAAAAACCTACCCAATCCTTCCTCTTTTCTCAACTGTTCCTCTTTTCCTCCTCTTCCTCCCTACCTCTCGGCCTTAGTGTGACTGTTTCCATCTCCAGTGTGTGTTGACTAACAACATCTTTGTCACAATTCTGGGTGTTTAGTTGCAGGTGAGACTCAAACCAGACCAGCAGGTTTTTCTATACTTAGGAGGTATGAGGCATTGTGTGTGTGTTGATGACAGGTAATGCTGAGTGACCGGCATGTCAGACTTCTCCAGCCTTACAGAAGGATGGGCTTTCTCAGATTCTCTCTGTAGACAGCTAAACAGACCAATGAGACATTCCTCAACGGCTTCACAGTACAACCTTTGGATTGTGTTCTGAAAAGGTGTGTTTCTGACGTACTGTGTGGTTTCCTGGTTGTAACGCCTCACCTCTGGCTACATGAAGAAGAAGGACCAGCAGGAATATCCGGAGCAGGATTGGATGTCTCCTAGTTCCCATGTGTTGGAGATCAGAGGCTCTGGTCATCGTTCTGTAAAACAACAGTTCACAGCATCAACGTTAACAACTCAGAAATCAATCCCAACACATTTCATTGTTAAAGCAACTCTGTATCAAGTCTGATGAGAATCCTTTACCACAAATGAAACAAAATACTTTTTTTATTTTTTATTTTTTTTATTTTTTTATCCCCTTTTCACCCCAATTTTCGTGGTATCCAATCGCTAGTAATTACTATCTTGTCTCATCGCTACAACTCCCGTCCGGGCTCGGGAGAGACGAAGGTCGAAAGCCATGCGTCCTCCGAGGCACAACCCAACCAAGCCGCACTGCTTCTTTAACACAGCGCGCCTCCAACCCGGAAGCCAGCCGCACCAATGTGTCGGAGGAAACACCGTGCACCTAGCCCCCTTGGTTAGCGCGCACTGCGCCCAGCCCGCCACAGGAGTCGCTGGAGCACGATGAGACAAGGAAATCCCTACCGGCCAAACTAACTGGTGGCGCAGTTAGCACTGCGATGCAGTGCCCTAGACCACTGCGCCACCCGGGAGGCCCGAAACAAAATACTTTGATTGCAGTACTGAGATAGTGAAGGTGTGGTGAGACCAAACGAACCCATGTCTAAAAAATAGATGATACTGTCTAGATTTAGCCCGGTCTAATTGAACGACCAAGAGATAAGATTTTACTGATGAGACAAGTACAAGGAACACACAGACCCCATACATCCTCTCTACAGTATTAGGAACACACAGACCCCATACATCCTCTCTACAGTATTAGGAACACACAGACCCCATACATCCTCTCTACAGTATTAGGAACACACAGACCCCATACACCCTCTCTACAGTATTAGGAACACACAGACCCCATACATCCTCTCTACAGTATTAGGAACACACAGACCCCATACATCCTCTCTACAGTATTAGGAACACACAGACCCCATACACCCTCTCTACAGTATTAGGAACACACAGACCCCATACATCCTCTCTACAGTATTAGGAACACACAGACCCCATACACCCTCTCTACAGTATTAGGAACACACAGACCCCATACATCCTCTCTACAGTATTAGGAACACACAGACCCCATACATCCTCTCTACAGTATTAGGAGCACACAGACCCCATACACCCTCTCTACAGTATTAGGAACACACAGACCCCATACATCCTCTCTACAGTATTAGGAACACACAGACCCCATACATCCTCTCTACAGTATTAGGAACACACAGACCCCGTACACCCTCTCTACAGTATTAGGAACACACAGACACCATACATCCTCTCTACAGTATTAGGAACACACAGACACCATACATCCTCTCTACAGTATTAGGAACACACAGACCCCATACACCCTCTCTACAGAATTAGGAACACACAGACCCCATACACCCTCTCTACAGTATTAGGAACACACAGACCCCATACATCCTCTCTACAGTATTAGGAACACACAGACCCCATACATCATCTCTACAGTATTAGGAACACACAGACCCCATACATCCTCTGTACTAGAACAGTCAAGATCTCATCTCGTATGTCTGATTGATAAGATTTATACATTAATATTAAAATCCACATGTTTTTCTCTGAATAAAATATTTTGGGTGTGTCTTCTGATCTCTCAGAAACAAAGGTTGTTTTCAATACCTGTGTTGATATCTTTGATGTTATTTCTGTGTGTCAGTTACAAATAGGTATTTGATACAATAGGGGAAGCATTCATGTGTTAATGCTATTGTCTTACATAACACTAATATGGAGTACATGACTCTAAAGTAAAGACAATACTGAGTGCCTGTTCCGACACACTTCAATTTACACTATCAGTTGTGTCCTGAAACGATATTACAGTTACTCTGGTCCATTCACCTGGAGAGCTGCAGAATATTTCTACTGGTTGATGTTTTTAAACATAAATTGGAAACCACACACACACACACACACATTCTGACACTGTTTGATCATTCCTATGTGGGATAATATTGACAGTCTGGCAGAGATGTATGTTCAAATCAACAATGCTACTATAGTTTATTATTGGTACAGATTAGATTGTATAAATGTGATTAGATCATGTCAATTGTCTTCCTATTTTCTGTGGTATTGAGCAAATGTGAAATCAGAATATGAACACCATATAGACCTAGCTACAAAAACATATATTGACCAATAACAACACTGTAAAATAATCTATATTAACCAATAACAACACTGTAAAATAATCTATATAGACCAATAACAACACTGTAAAATAATCTATATAGACCAATAACAACACTGTAAAATAATCTATATAGACCAATAACAACACTGTAAAATAATCTATATAGACCAATAACAACACTGTAAAATAATCTATATTGACCAATAACAACACTGTAAAATAATCTATATTGACCAATAACAACACTGTAAAATAATCTATATTGACCAATAACAACACTGTAAAATAATCTATATTGACCAATAACAACACTGTAAAATAATCTATATTGACCAATAACAACACTGTAAAATAATCTATATAGACCAATAACAACACTGTAAAATAATCTATAGACCAATAACAACACTGTAAAATAATTTACAGACCAATAACAACACTGTAAAATAATTTATAGACCAATAACAACACTGTAAAATAATTTATATAGGCCAATAACAACACTGTAAAATAATCTATATAACCAATAACAACACTGTAAAATAATCTATATAACCAATAACAACACTGTAAAATAATCTATATAGACCAATAACAACACTGTCGCATCATCTATCTCAACCTACTATTATTTTTGATCTACACATTTAATAATAGAAATTGCAACCATAACGGACGACCTATTCACCCTCAATGTCAATGGTAACGGTCAATCTCAAATCATTGACCGCCTGGATCTATAGCCTAAACGTAGGTAGGCTACTGTAGGTCTATGCCCTGAACAGCAGAGAAAGATTCTATGAGGAATATATTTTACCTGGTGAAGCACCGCATACGGACACAGCGCACTCCACCACACCACATAGCTGGCGCCTTGTCGGGGTTGTCCTCATCTCCATAAAACATGTATTTCTCATCAGGGATGCAACAATCCAGATTTAAGCTATTTTCAGCACTGACCCCCTGATAGATCAATTTAATAAATCAAGTTAATGATTGTTCTTCCCCTCTCAGACCGACGTAATACCAACAATGGTCCTTAAATAAGCAAATATACGGCACAAATAAAAGCGCAAATGTTTCCTTACTGTAAAAATAGTCCAGGCTACTAAACCAACGTGAAGATACTAGCTGTGACTTTCCCACCCTCATTAGGTGACATGTGGGACACACCCCTAAGACGTCAAATCCTGTTCTGAAAAATGTACTGTTCTCGTCATTGACTGTACCTGACCACAAAACTTTTATGAAAGAAAATTAAACAAGGCTTAAATACCTATTTTATTAACACATTCGACTTGTCACTCTTCTTACCTTTTTCAACTTTTTATCATTTTGTTTCTGCTTTTTTTAATAATTATTTTCTGGAATATAACAGGTGCAAGTTTGCAGGTGTAAACTGCTCAGTGAATCTGGCCTTTAGGCTACAGTTTATCCAGTTCTCACATGTTACTAGCTAGCCTGTTAATCTTGAATATTATATGATATTTTATTATATTTCTATATTAATGGTGTTGAAAATAAGTGGATTAAGTAATGAAGAGTTAGACCCAAGGGAGTGGCCAGATGCTTTCTGCAGTGTCTGTATTTTTAAGGTCAATCGACCTTAAGGGTTAATGTGTTTGGAGGTCAGATGTTTGGCCCAGATGGTTTCAGGGTCAGAAGGTAGAGCCTAGCTGTGTCTGTTGTTCTAAGGATAGTACTGTACTTGTCTAGCCTGGTGCCTGGGGATTGAGGTGTGCTCAGTGTGTTGCCATTGTGTGGAGCTAACTCAAAACCGGTCAGGTGTGTTTTTTTCTTTTCAGGGCTTCTTTTCAGCTTCTAAATTGCAAAAAGATTGTGGCTTCTATCAATGTCATTGTCTGCATCATTTCCAATCCCCCATATATATATATATTATATAAATATACAGTATATATTATTTGAAATATATATATATATTTTAAATATATTTCCCTTTATTTTTCCCCCTAATCCTACCACCCCTCCCCTAATTGGAGTAAACTAATGGACAACAACACTTAGGCTTCTACTTCCAGTTTATACATACTATATACAGTTGAAGTCGGAAGTTTACATACACCTTAGTCAAATACATTTAAACTCAGTTTTTCACAATTCCTGACATTTAATCCTAGTAAACATTCCCTGTCTTAGGTCAGTTAGGATCACCACTTTATTTTAAGAATGTGAAATGTCGGAATAATAGTAGAGAGAATGATTTATTTCATCTTTTATTTCTTTCATCACATTCCCAGTGGGTCAGAAGTTTACATACTCTCAATTAGTATTTGGTAGCATTGCCTTTAAATTGTTTAACTTGGGTCAAACGTTTTGGGTAGCCTTCCACAAGCTTCCCACAATAAGTTGGGTGAATTTCGGCCCATTCCTCCTGACAGAGCTGGTGTAAATGAATCAGGTTTATAGGCCTCCTTGCTCGCACACACTTTTTCAGTTCTGCCCACAAATGTTCTATAGGGTTGAGGTCAGGGCTTTGTGATGGCCACTCCAATACCTTGACTTTGTTGTCCTTAAGCCATTTTGCCACAACTTTGGAGATGTGCTTGGGGTCATTGTTCATCTGGGAGACCCAATTGAGACCAAGCTTTAACTTCCTGACTGATGTCTTGAGATGTTGCTTCAATATATCCACATAATTTTCCATCCTCATGAAGCCATCTATTTTGTGAAGTGCACCAGCCCCTCCTGCAGCAAAGCACCCCCACAACATAATGCTGCCACCCCCGTGCTTCACGGTTGGAAGCAATATAAGGAATACCTCACAACTTTGTGAATAGCAGGGATACCTCACAACTTTGTGAATATCAGGGATACCTCACAACTTTGTGAATATCAGGGATACCTCACAACTTTGTGAATATCAGGGATACCTCACAACTTTGTGAATAGCAGGGATACCTCACAACTTTGTGAATAGCAGGGATACCTCACAACCTTGTGAATAGCAGCGATACCTCACAACCTTGTGAATAGCAGGGATACCTCACAACCTTGTGAATAGCAGGGATACCTCACAACCTTGTGAATAGCAGCGATACCTCACAACCTTGTGAATAGCAGGGATACCTCACAACCTTGTGAATAGCAGGGATACCTCACAACCTTGTGAATAGCAGGGATACCTCACAACTTTGTGAATAGCAGGGATACCTCACAACCTTGTGAATAGCAGGGATACCTCACAACCTTGTGAATAGCAGGGATACCTCACAACCTTGTGAATAGCAGGGATACCTCACAACCTTGTGAATAGCAGGGATACCTCACAACCTTGTGAATAGCAGGGATACCTCACAACCTTGTGAATAGCAGGGATACCTCACAACTTTGTGAATAGCAGGGATACCTCACTGTCACGATCGTGTGGAGGATTGACGGACCAAAACGCAGCATTTGGAAAATACGCCATCTCTTTTATTGATGACGAAGGCAAAACGAAACAAAAACACTTACACACTAAACAAAACAATAAACGATCGTGAAGCTAATCAAACGTAGTGCATACACAGGCTACAAACGTATAACATAGACAATTACCCACAATCAAATGAAAGCCTATGGCTACCCTAAATATGGCTCCCAATCAGAGACAACAGAAATCAGCTGTCTCTAATTGGGAACTCATTCAGGCAACCATAGACTCTCCTAGACAACTAAACCAACATAGACACAGCTAGACACATGCACTCAACACAAACCCATACACTACACCCAACACCCCCTTTACCATTTAATCACCCAAAACCGACAAAACACAAACAATCCCCATGTCACACCCTGACCTAGCTAAAATAATAAAGAAAACAAATAATACTAAGGCCAGGGCGTGACACTCACGACTTTGTGAATAGCAGGGATACCTGACGACTTTGTGAATAGCAGGGATACCTCACAACTTTGTGAATATCAGGGATACCTCACAATTTAGGGAATAGCAGGGATACCTCACAACTTTGTGAATATCAGGGATGCCTCACAACTTTGTGAATAGCAGGGATACCTCACAATTTAGGGAATAGCAGGGATACCTCACAACTTTGTGAATAGCAGGGATACCTCACAACTTTGTGAATAGCAGGGATACCTCACAACTTTGTGAATATCAGGAATGCCTCACAACTTTGTGAATAGCAGGGATACCTCACAACTTTGTGAATAGCAGGGATACCTCACGACTTTGTGAATAGCAGGGATACCTCACAATTTAGGGAATAGCAGGGATACCTCACGACTTTGTGAATAGCAGGGATACCTGACGACTTTGTGAATATCAGGGATACCTCATGACTTTGTGAATAGCAGGGATACCTCACGACTTTGTGAATATCAGGGATACCTCATGACTTTGTGAATAGCAGGGATACCTCGCGACTTTGTGAATATCAGGGATACCTCACAACTTTGTGAATAGCAGGGATACCTCACAACTGTAACTGTGCATCAGCTACTGTAATGTAAAACTCATCATAAACTGTAATGTGGGTTATTATGTATGACATATGTGATCCAGTCCCAACTCTGAACCTATCCCCCTCTGACATAACAATAGCCCATGTTGCGTGTGCGTTTGTGTCCCTGTATGCACTTGAATGCACCTTTGTACTTTTCTTAATGTTATCACAGGTCCTCGAATTCAGGAATTCTGTGCCTCTCAAGTAGAGCACAAAGTCGCCACACCTGTTTATTGAGACCAAACAAAGAGAACAGAGGTGCTGGGAAAAGCATTCTGCTATCCACTTCTGCTATCAGGCTTTAACTTCTTTATTTAACCAGGACAGACCACAAACATTTTTCATGTTGATTACAGTATGTCAAGGAAGAAGGTACTAGAGAGATGGAAGGTAGGCAATAGTGAGTGAATGAGTGTGTGTGTGGTCCCGTGTAGCTCAGAGGTAGAGCATGCTGCTTGCAACACCAAGATCGTGGGTTTGATTCCCACGGAGAACCAGTATGAAAAATGCATGCGCTAACTACTGTAAGTTGCTTCGGATAAGAGCATCTGCTAAAATGTGAGTGGGTGTACTGTATGTCTTCCCTGATGTAGCTTACTGTATCCTGTTACCTATAATGAAGGGGAACAGTGGTATTCATTGACGTATTAAAAAGGGAAACAGAAACAGTTGGGCACTCCTTCAGTGACACATCATTACCATAGTGATAATAATATAAACAGGTAGGTTAGAAAGTGCTGCAACACACTGCAATACAGCTCTGTCATGTACTTGTCTAGTTGTGCCATTGTTTTGTATATAATACAGTGCAATCATGGAGGGAAACATTAATGAAAATGTAGGGAGCAATAAATGAATGGAATCTGTGGAATTTTTTTAATTTTATTATATCTATACTGAGCAAAAATATAAATGCAACACGCAACAATTTCAAAGATTTTACTGAGTTACAGTTCATATAAAGAAATCAGTCAATTGAAATAAATTCATTAGGCCCTAATCTATGGATTTTACATGATGGGGAATACAGATATGCATCTGTTCCTTGGTGTCCACATCAACAAACTAGAATGGTCCAAACACACCAAGATGGTCATGAAGAGGGCACGATTAAGCCTATTCCCCCTCAGGAAACTAAAAAATTTGGCATGGGTCCTGAGATCCTCAAAAGGTTCTACAGCTGCAACATCGAGAGCATTGTGACTGGTTGCATCACTGCCTGGTACGACAATTGCTCGGCCCCCGACCGCAAGGCACTACAGAGGGTAGTGCGTACGGCCCAGTACATCACTGGGGCTAAGCTGCCTGCCATCCAGGACCTCTACACCAGGCGATGTCAGAGGAAGGCCCTAAAAATTGTCAAAGACCCCAGCCATAGACTGTTCTCTCTACTACCACATGGCAAGCGGTACCGGAGTGCCAAGTCTAGGACAAAAAAGCTTCTCAACAGTTTTTACCCCCAAGCCATAAGACTTCTGAACAGGTAATCAAATGTCTAGCCGGACTATTTGCATTGTGTGCCCGACCAACCAGTGCTCCCGCACATTGGCTAACCGTGCTATCTGCATTGTGTCCCGCCACCCAACACCCAAACAACCCCTCTTTTACGCTACTGCTACTCTCTGTCCATTATATATGCATAGTCACTTTAACCATATCTACATGTACATACTACCTCAATCAGCCTGACTAACCGGTGTCTGTATGTAGCCTCGCTACTTTTATAGCCTCGCTACTGTATATAGCCTCGCTACTGTTATTTTTCACTGTCTTTTTACTGTTGTTTTTATTTCTTTACTAACCTATTATTCACCTAATACCTTTTTTGTACTATTGGTTAGAGCCTGTAAGTAAGCATTTCACTGTAAGGTCTACACCTGCTGTATTCGGGCGCACGTGACAAATCAACTTTGATTTGATCTGTTGGTCACAGATACCTTAATAAAAAGGTAGGGGCGTGGATCGGGGGCAGTGTAACGGATGTGAAATGGCTAGCTAGTTAGCGGTGGTGCGCGCTAATAGCATTTCAAATCGGTTACGTCACTCGCTTTGAGACCTTGAAGTAGTGGTTCCCCTTGCTCTGCAAGAGCCGTGGCTTTTGTGGAGCGATAGGTAACGATGCTTCGTGGGTGACTGTTGTTGATGTGTGCAGAGGGTCCCTGGTTCGCACCCGGGTAAGGGCGAGGGGACGGACGTAAAGTTAAACTGTTACATTGGGTCTCAGAGCAAGTGACGTCACCGATTGAAAGGCTATTAGCACGCACCACCGCTAACTAGCTAGCCATTTCACATCCGTTACACAGCGCAACACATCTCCTTCACATAGAGTAGATCAGGCTGTTAATTGTGGCCTGTGGAATGTTGTCCCACTCCTCTTCAATGGCTGTGCGAAGTTGCTGGATATTGGAGGGAACTGGAACACGCTGTCGTACATGTTGATCCAGGGCGTCCCAAACATGCTCAAAGGTTGACATGTCTTGTGAGTATGCAGGCCATGGAAGAATTGGGACATTTTCAAATTCCAGGAATTGTGTACATATCCTTGCGACATGGGGGCGTGCATTATCATGCTGAAACTTGAGGTGATGGTTGCGGATGAAGGGCACAACAATATGCCTCAGGATCTTGTCACGGTATCTCTGTGCATTCAAATTGCCATCGATAAAATGTAATTGTGTTCGTTGTCCGTAGCTTATGCCTGTCCATACCCCCCATACTCTGTTCACAACGTTGACATCAGAAAACCGCTCACCCACACGACGCCATGCACGTAGTCTGCGGTTATGAGGCCGGTTGGACGTTCTGCCAAATTCTCTAAAACGACATTGGAGGCAGATTATGGTGGAGAAATTAACATTCAATTCTCTGGCAACAACTCTGGTGGACATTCCTGCAGTCAGGATGCCAATTGCCACCTCCCTCAAAACTTGAGACATCTGTGGTATTGTGTTGTGTGAAAAACTGCACATTTGGCCTTTTATTGTCGCCAGCACAAGGTGCACCTGTGTAATGATCCTGCTGTTTCAATCAGCTTATTGATTATGCCACACCTGTGAGGTGGATAGATTATCTTGGCAAATGAGAAGTGTTCACTAACAGGGATGTAAACAGATTTGTGCACAACATTTCTGGGATCTTTTATTTCAGCTCATGAAACCAAACACTTTACATGTTGCATTTATATTTTTGTTCAGTGTATGTGGATCAGATATCCGTGTCCAAAAGGATGAACAGAGTGGATGGAAGTGGAAACAGATGGTAGTGACAGACAGCAGTGCCCTTACTTAGGGCCCAAAAAGGCTAGAGCCAGCCCTGATCAGATAGCATATACACTGCTCAAAAAAATAAAGGGAACACTTAAACAACACAATGTAACTCCAAGTCAATCACACTTCTGTGAAATCAAACTGTCCACTTAGGAAGCAACACTGATTGACAATACATTTCACATGCTGTTGTGCAAATGGAATAGACAAAAGGTGGAAATTATAGGCAATTAGCAAGACACCCCCAATAAAGGAGTGGTTCTGCAGGTGGTGACCACAGACCACTTCTCAGTTCCTATGCTTCCTGGCTGATGTTTTGGTCACTTTTGAATGCTGGTGGTGCTTTCACTCTAGTGGTAGCATGAGACGGAGTCTACAACCCACACAAGTGGCTCAGGTAGTGCAGCTCATCCAGGATGGCACATCAATGCGAGCTGTGGCAAGAAGGTTTGCTGTGTCTTAGTGTCCAGACCATGGAGGTGCTACCAGGAGACAGGCCAGTACATCAGGAGACGTGGAGGAGGCCGTAGGAGGGCAACAACCCAGCAGCAGGACCGCTACCTTCGCCTTTGTGCAAGGAGGAGCACTGCCAGAGCCCTGCAAAATGACCTCCAGCAGGCCACAAATGTGCATGTGTCAGCATATCGTCTCACAAGGGGTCTGAGGATCTCATCTCGGTACCTACTGGCAGTCAGGCTACCTCTGGCGAGCACATGGAGGGCTGTGCGGCCCCACAAAGAAATGCCACCCCACACCATGACTGACCCACCGCCAAACCTGTCATGCTGGAGGATGTTGCAGGCAGCAGAACGTTCTCCACGGCATCTCCAGACTCTGTCACCTGTGCTCATGTGCTCAGTGTGAACCTGCTTTCATCTGTGAAGAGCACAGGGCGCCAGTGGCGAATTTGCTAATCTTGGTGTTCTCTGGCAAATGCCAAACGTCCTGCACGGTGTTGGGCTGTAAGCACAACCCCCACCTGTGGACGTCGGGCCCTCATACCACCCTCATGGAGTCTGTTTCTGACCGTTTAAGCAGACACATGCACATTTGTGGCCTGCTGGAGGTCATTTGCAGGGCTCTGGCAGTGCTCCTCCTTGCACAAAGGTGGAGGTAGCGGTCCTGCTGCTGGGTTGTTGCCCTCCTACGGCCTCCTCCACGTCTCCTGATGTACTGGCCTGTCTCCTGGTAGCGCCTCCATGCTCTGGACACTACGCTGACAGACACAGCAAACCTTCTTGCCACAGCTCGCATTGATGTGCCATCCTGGATGAGCTGCACTACCTGAGCCACTTGTGTGGGTTGTAGACTCCGTCTCATGCTACCACTAGAGTGAGAGCACCGCCAGCATTCAAAAGTGACCAAAACATCAGCCAAGAAGCATAGGAACTGAGAAGTGGTCTGTGGTCACCACCTGCAGAATCACTCCTTTATTGGGGGTGTCTTGCTAATTGCCTATAATTTCCACCTTTTGTCTAATCCATTTGCACAACAGCATGTGAAATGTATTGTCAATCAGTGTTGCTTCCTAAGTGGACAGTTTGATTTCACAGAAGTGTGATTGACTTGGAGTTACATTGTGTTGTTTAAGTGTTCCCTTTATTTTTTTGAGCAGTGTATATAGAATAGCAATAAATTAGCAACAACTTCTCACAGCCCCATAAATTTTTTTATAGAATAGCAACAAATGTGCTATAAAACTGCAACATTTTCTCTCAGTCCAAAGGCAAAATATGTAGAGTTGCGGGAAATAAGCTATAAAACTGCAAATGTTTCTCTCTGCTCCATGGCAAAATGTGTAGAATTGCATGAAGTTAGCTTTAAAAAAAAAAAACTCTCCACCACCATGAGGGGGGCCTCCAAAATGTTGTTGTTCAGGCCCCCTGATGTGGTTAGTGCGACCATTGACACCCCTCTTCAGTTAATTGACACACACATTACTACATTATCACGGGAGCTCTATATCCCATCTCCAATAACGAAAAGTATGTGATATATAATATCATTTATCTTGTTAAATATCACAACCATAAAATAAAAATGTTACAAATATTCAATATACACCTCCAGGCTGTATTAGGGCTATTTGACCAAGAAGGAGAGTGATTGAGTGCTGCATCAGATCACCTGACCTCAACCCAATTGAGATCATTTGGACCGCAGAGTGAAGGAAAAGCAACCAACAAGTGCTCAGCATATGTGGAAACTCCTTCAAGACTGTTGGAAAAGCATTCCAGGTGAAGCTGGCTGAGAGAAAGCCAAGAGTGTGCAAAGCTGTCATCAAGACAAAGGGTGGCTACTTTGAAGGATCTGAAATACAACATATATTTCGATTTGTTTTAAACTTTTTTGGTTACTAGATGATTCCAAATGTGTTATTTCATAGTTTTGATGTCTTCACAATTATTCTACAATATAGAAAATAGTAAAAATAAATAAAAACCATTGAATGAGTAGTTGTGTTCAAACTTTTGACTGGTTCTGTATTGAGACATGATTAGTTCACCACCGGCAGAGAGCCCACATCAGAAGGGCTAATGATGGTGAATGATTTTCTCCCAAAAGTCTTGGGAACGTGATGTTTACCTTCATGGCTAGACTTATCCAGCGGTGTACTCTTCCAAAATGATGTTACCTGAGAATTGGTCATTCAGGTTCTACACAGAGACAAAACACAAACACAGTACAATATGCTAAAAACTCCCAATACAAATTGAACAATGTCAAATGCTTTATTCATGGCGCCACAAAAGACCGATCTAGGGGAAAGATGCAGGAAAGGTGGGGCAAATACAGTTAAAACAGAGAGGAAAGAGTTGTGACGACACACACAGGTGTGTGCGCTGTGGTGTAATGTTGCAATTAAAATTGCAATCTTATTAGGTGTATACAGCAGCTTCCCAGAATACAAGCATTGCTCCAGGTTGGAAGTGTCATTTCAGCAGCTTGATCAGCACATTCAGCAGGTAGCTTAGTGATTAAGAGCATTGGGTCAGTAACAAAAAGGTTGCTGGTTTGAATCCCTGAGCGGACCAGGTGAAACATCTGCCGATGTGCCCTTGAGCAAGGCACTTAACCCTAATTGCTCCTGTAAGTCACTGGATAAGAGTGTCTACTACAACATCATCATGTGGTTGGTAGATAACTTGATTGGTTCTCTACACCTCGAATAAAAAACTAAGGACACAATTTTACAGCGTCCGTAGACATCAGGAGCAGGGTAATCAAATGATTGAAGTTTGTGTTAACAAAGGGGAAGTTTTATTGAAATCAACATTTCTCATGGTAGAATGAATTTCAAAAGGAAGTACATGGGAAATGCAAGCAAATCTGTATTCAAAGTATTGAGTTTGCTCTTCATGTTTGCATTGGTATGATTCTGGACTTTCAGTAGAAAACCCCAAATTGTCTGTCAGTTGTGACTGCTAGCTAAGATATCTGATATACTCCTCTGAATCAAGAAAAACATTTTCTTCTCCAACTCATTTTTAATAGCAGGTAGTCACTGCTGAACAAAAAAGTATTTTGGATAAAACAGCATTTGGTGAAATTATATAAAATAAATACATTTAACAAAGCACCACAATATTGATCAAAGGCATGAAGTTGCACTGTGTATATGGGAAGCTACATTCAATTAAAATATTTAAATTTCCAGCACATGCACTAAACAAACTTAGAGAAAAATTCTAAACTGAATATGTAAAATAAGATCCAGCAGGAGAAGCTAGAGGTGCTAAATAATAAAAACACAATTCACATTAAAGCAGTACAAGCAAGAAACCGCCACAAAGGAGGGCCTTTTTCCCTTTGAAAAACACATTTGGACACTTCAGCCTCAATGGGCAGGGTCACACTTGGAAATGACTGGGAATCAAATCACACTCAAGCCAGTTAGCTACAACAAAAGAAGAAAAACAATCAAACGCACAGACATTCATTTGAAACTACGGCGAGCACATGTCCAATCACACAATCACAACCCAAAAGTATATTGTATGTTGGTGCTCTTTTAAGTCAAATTTGAAAAGTAACAACACCCTGAGGGGTAAGTGTACCAAAAGTGTTTAAATACTGGTCCCAGATCTGTCTAGGCTTTAGACCTCCGACTATAGCCTGGTCCCAGACTTGTATGATATTTAGCCAACTCCTCTGAGAATTGTAGCCCTGCTATGTATAAAACATGTAACATGTATGGCATGACAACTACACAACAGTCAGAGAAGTCTAAAACCTAGACAGGTCTGGAACCAGGCTATAGTTAGAAGTCTCAACCCTAGACAGGTCTGGAACCAGGCTATAGTCAGAGAAGTCTAAAACCTAGACAGGTCTGGAACCAGGCTATAGTCAGAGAAGTCTAAACCCTAGACAGGTCTGGAACCAGGCTATAGTCAGAGAAGTCTAAACCCTAGACAGGTCTGGAACCAGGCTATAGTCAGAGAAGTCTAAAACCTAGACAGGTATGGAACCAGGCTATAGTCAGAGAAGTCTAAACCCTAGACAGGTCTGGAACCAGGCTATAGTCAGAGAAGTCTAAACCCTAGACAGGTCTGGGACCAGGCTATAGTCAGAGAAGTCTCAAACCTAGACAGGTCTGGGACCAGGCTATAGTCAGAGAAGAAGTCTAAACCCTAGAAAGGTCTGGGACCAGGCTATAGTCAGAGAAGTCTAAACCCTAGACATGTCTGGAACCAGGCTATAGTCAGAGAAGTCTAAACCCTAGACAGGTCTGGGACCAGGCTATAGTCAGAGAAGAAGTCTAAACCCTAGACAGGTCTGGGACAAGGCTATAGTCAGAGAAGTCTCAAACCTAGACAGAGCTGGAACCAGGCTATAGTCAGAGAAGTCTAAACCCTAGACAGGTCTGGGACCAGGCTATAGTCAGAGAAGTCTCAAACCTAGACAGGTCTGGGACCAGGCTATAGTCAGAGAAGTCTAAACCCTAGACCAGTGGCAGTAGCCCTACACGGTCAGCCCCACAGCTCTCCCTGGAGGGCACACGCAAAAACAAAAACAACAGTCCAATTCAAAATATCCAACTAACAGAAATACAATCTCTTGTAAGTTCAGACATAAAATTATACAATTAAGATGTAAAAGGGGTTTAAGAGAGAGTTGGACATGGAAGGATAACAAAACCGTGTGAGTAGAGATGGGGGGGGGGGGGTCATCTCTCCCCTCAGTGCGACGGCGGACAATGGGGGGGGTGGACAGTTTTCACATTCCGGCAGGCAGCGTACGGAGGAGACCGGGGGGGCTCTTCACTTCTTCCAAACGGTGTAGAAAACCCACCTGAGTCAGCTCATTAAGGAGAATGCCATGTAAACAACAAGTAACCACATGTCTATGTATGAAAGTATGCCTGTGTGACCGTGAATGGGAGACGTGTCTGATAAGTGCAAGACTCTTTCCTTGAAGGATACAGTTCCATATAAGAGGGCACACACACCACCTCCTTGGAGAAGTCTACAGGACATGAGAGCCTTCCCAGCTGCTCCTCATAAAGAGCCAGTGTCTCAGTCAGATTGGCACTATTACCCTGATGACACGGGGTTAAAACATTGACCACACAGCAATTAGGGGACAAAAATGTCAACAAAAGAAACCCATCACACTAGGACAAACTTGTCTCTCATGAACAACAAAGATATACGAGACAGTTAATCATGTGTAGAGATGGTGATTTCAATATGAGCTGAAATCCACATAAGGGTGGGGTGACTGTATGAAGCACTCAGTGAATATGGGTCTCACCTGTGTGAAGTACTTCCCAGTAGGACGCAGTACTTTTATTGAGAGATCCAAGATAAGCTGTAGGAACTCCCATGTAGAGTCTGAGACAGAGTAAACCATCTTTCAACCAATTATGCAAGTGTTTCATACAAGCCCCGATTCACGAAACATGTTAAGATTACACTGTCCACATCCTAAAATCAGATCAATTCTTTGCAATGAGGTACAAGGCGGTGCGTCTTTTACAAGAGCTCTACCAGTATTCATCATTGCATACACCGTTAGAACGGAATGTCCAAGAAGACCCCATGAGAGAGCATTTGTCACTCACCCTCCTCTGGCGCTGTGGAGATGGGGACCGCTGTGAGGTCATTGATGACGTAATCAAACGTCTTCCCTTCCTCAACATACTTTTTTAGAACAGGAACGCAGTCCTCTACCAACACCTGGAATGAGATAAGAAGAGATGGAGGGGATGCAGGGAAATGTAGTTATGGAAACACCATGTAGTAACATCCAAGTGACACACGTTCCATCTCAACTAAGGAGAGGTGCAGTGGACAGCACTGTCCTGCTCACCTGGTAACATTCTCCCTTCAAGTTGTCCAGAACACTTCCACATGCCTTCCTCATGTGTGTTCTACACCCATCAATCACCATTTGGTCGATGTAACCACTTTGTCAAGGCATTACAAACCAGGCACAGGGGAAGACAGATGACAGACCAGATAATCCTACCGGGCTACGTCTCAAGAAAATGCTCATAAGAGGTTAGTGTTAAAATATTGTTGGTGCAAATCCCTGAAGCAATATGTTAACTGAGCGAAGTGAAAAGCAGGGTCCTGAAAGGATATCTCCACCATGGTGATCATCTTTGGCTTGAGTTTGACGGCCTCTGCGAGGATTCCTCCATCGCCGCCTCCTAAGATCAGCACCTCCTTCCCTGCATAGTTCTCTTGCCCTCTGCCCATGATGGCCTGGGTGTAGGGCAGGTCACTCTCTGACAGATCTGCCATATAATCACATTACAGTAGGCCCCTTCACTCTGACAGATCTGTCATATAATCACATTACAGTAAGCCCCTTCACTCTGACAGATCTGTCATATAATCACATTACAGTAGGCCTCTTCACTCTGACAGATCTGTCATATAATCATATTACAGTAGGCCCCTTCACTCTGACAGATCTGTCATATAATCACATTACAGTAGGCCCCTTCACTCTGACAGATCTGTCATATAATCATATTACAGTAGGCCCCTTCACTCTGACAGATCTTTCATATAATCACATTACAGTAGGCCACTTCACTCTGACAGATCTGTCATATAATCACATTACAGTAGGCCCCTTCACTCTGACAGATCTGTCATATAATCACATTACAGTAGGCCTCTTCACTCTGACGGATCTGTCATATAATCACATTACAGTAGGCCTCTTCACTCTGACAGATCTGTCATATAATCACATTACAGTAGGCCTCTTCACTCTGACAGATCTGTCATATAATCACATTACAGTAGGCCCCTTCACTCTGACGGATCTGTCATATAATCACATTACAGTAGGCCTCTTCACTCTGACATATCTGTCATATAATCATATTACAATATCATTAGATTAGTAAGCCACATGCCATGATTGAAATCCAGCCAAATGTTCATCTTATTAGATTCAGTTATCAGAAGTGAAACATAAATTGAACAACAAGTGACCTAAAAAAGTAAAGTAAATAACATAATTACAACAATATACAGTAGCAGTAGGTGAGGAATAATTCATAACAAAAATGGATCTAAAATCAAGGCCTGTAGGAATGCTATATTTGACTTACTAACATCCCCATTGAGGATCAGGATATTGCCAAACTGCTGTGAGTGCATGATCTTTATGTTCTGGTATGCAGAGTCCTCATCATATACAACCCGATCTATGTCATACTCCACCAGTCTGCCGTCTGCTGTGGGCCAGTATCGATCAACAGCTGCACCTCGTGTCAGAGCTGGGAGCCTGGGGAAGGTGGGACATGGTAAATCAAATCAAATTTTATTTGTCACATACACATGGTTAGCAGATGTTAATGCGATTGTAGCTAAATGCTTGTGCTTCTAGTTCCGACAATGCAGTAATAACCAGGTAGATATCATGTTCATGATGCCATCATGGAGATATTGACAGGGGCTTATAGGGTAATCGTTTCACACTACAGCTTGTGTCCAGTCACAAGATAGTCAACACACAAGGCCACTACCGTAAGATCATCCACCACTCGAGGCTTACCTCTTGACCCTCTTAATGATTCCATGTAGGAGACTTCTCAGCTTCTCTTCCAGTGTATTCAAAAGCTGAGAGAAAAATCAAATACCGTATTTGTTATTTTGCATATTCTAATGATATATTAAGCAAAATATCCTAAATGTCAAAAAGGCCTACGAGACCACATGTTCGAAAGGTTCGTAAGCAAGCATTTCACTGTAAAGTCTATACCAGTTGTATTCGGCGCATGTGAGAAATACAGCAACACATCCAACTGTATCTAATTAATGGAAACATTTCTTACTTAGGGTATTCTGAAGGTCTTAAATATGATCTTTTGTTGTGTTTTGTGTTATTGTATTTGTGTTATTGTTTTATGTATGGATGTAAGCAGGTCCATTGTGAAGACAAGTTTCTCTCATCACCTACATTCTCTACTTGTACAATGTTATCTCCTTCACAACACTGCAGATCAATGGTAAGCAGGCCATGGGCGGTCACACGCAGAATAACCAACCTGAGAAGAGACACATACAAAAACAGAGAAAGATACACATAGTTAAATTGAGAGAAACATAGAATTGAATCTAGGCTATAACTTCTCTCTGTCACTTCGCTCTCCTTCAACACAAAGCTCATGAGGAGAGCCATGGCATGACAGGTTGTGACCTATTGACCTAAGCTTAATGACAGCTCAGTGGAGAGCCATGGCATGACAGGTTGTGACCTATTGACCTAAGCTTAATGACAGCTCAGTGGAGAGCCATGGCATGACAGGTTGTGACCTATTGACCTAAGCTTAATGACAGCTCAGTGGAGAGCCATGGCATGACAGGTTGTGACCTATTGACCTAAGCTTAATGACAGCTCAGTGGAGAGCCAATGGGTAGCTGAAGGTTGAGCATTTCTACCCAAAATGTGTGGTGTTGCTGCGGGTATATTCATGCAGGCTTAGGCCCACACAATGGCCAACCGGCAGTGTTTACCACTCACCACACACACACAAAACAGGAAGCGCCAAAGCCCTTACATCCGATAAACAAAGCCACTAAAGAACTATGCGTTCATTTGAACGTGAGCCATTGTGGTACCAATGACACACTTAACTGGCCAATCAATGGTCTTCCTAAAGGATGTCTGACCACTAAAACACACCTGGGGTTTTTATTAGCCAGTCAGGGTATTGTTCTAAATGTAATGTAACTTTATTTAACTAGGCAAGTCCGTTAAGAACTGGCTAGTGTTTGGGGTAGCTACAGTGTTTGCAACTTCCGTCTACATTTGTTTTGCATAAACCTCGACAACCTGACACATTCAAACCCTACATACGCACACATTTACAACACAAAACACACATCATTTTCTGCTTCTTTATTTTACTTGTATTATTATCATCATCATCTCTCCTGATGCATAGTCACTTTACCCTGCCTTCTAGTACATATCTACCTCAAATACCTTATTATTATCTCTCCTGATGCCTAGACACTTTACCCTGCCTTCCAGTACATATCTACCTCAAATACCTTATTATTATCTCTCCTGATGCCTAGACACTTTACCCTGCCTTCTAGTACATATCTACCTCAAATACCTTATTATTATCTCTCCTGATGCCTAGACACTTTACCCTGCCTTCAAGTACATATCTACCTCAAGTACCTTATTATTATCTCTCCTGATGCCTAGACACTTTACCCTGCCTTCTAGTACATATCTACCTCAAATACCTTATTATTATTATTCTCTCCTGATGCCTAGACACTTTACCCTGCCTTCATGTACATATTTACCTCAAATACCTTATTATTATCTCTCCTGATGCCTAGACACTTTACCCTGCCTTCAAGTACATATCTACCTCAAGTACCTTATTATTATCTCTCCTGATGCCTAAACACTTTACCCTGCCTTCATGTACATATTTACCTCAAATACCTTATTATTATCTCTCCTGATGCCTAGACACTTTACCCTGCCTTCAAGTACATATCTACCTCAAGTACCTTATTATTATCTCTCCTGATGCCTAAACACTTTACCCTGCCTTCCAGTACATATCTACCTCAAGTACCTATCTACCTCAAGTACCTTATTATTATCTCTCCTGATGCCTAGACACTTTACCCTGCCTTCCAGTACATATCTACCTCAAGTACCTCTGCACTATGATCTGGTACTGGTACTCCCTGTATATAGCTCCACATTGATCTGGTACTCCCTGTATGTAGCTCCACATTGATCTGGTACTCCCTGTATACCACCCTGCATACCACTGCTGGCTTGCTTCTGAAGCTAAGCAGGGTTGGTCCTGGTCAGTCCCTGGATGGGAGACCAGATGCTGCTGGAAGTGGTGTTGGAGGGCCAGTAGGAGGCACTCTTTCCTCTGGTCTAAAAAATATCCCAATGCCCCAGGGCAGTGATTGGGGACACTGCCCTGTGTAGGGTGCCGTCTTTCGGATGGGACGTTAAACGGGTGTCCTGACTCTCTGAGGTCATTAAAGATCCCATGGCACTTATTGTAAGAGTAGGGGTGTTAACCCCGGTGTCCTGGCTAAATTCCCAATCTGACCCTCAAACCATCATGGTCACCTAATAATCCCCAGTTTACAATTGGCTCATTCATCCCCCTCCTCTCCCCTGTAACTATTCCCCAGGTCGTTGCTGCAAATGAGAACGTGTTCTCAGTCAACTTAACTGGTTAAATAACGGTAAAATAAAAAAATAAAAAATAAAAATAAAATATAGCTCCACATTGATCTGGTACTCCCTGTATATAGAGCCACATTGTTCTGGTACTCCCTGTATATAGCTCCACATTGATCTGGTACTCCCTGTATATAGCTCCACATTGTTCTGGTACTCCCTGTATATAGCTCCACATTGATCTGGTACTCCCTGTATATAGCTCCACATTGATCTGGTACTGGTACTCCCTGTATATAGCTCCACATTGATCTGGTACTCCCTGTATATAGCTCCACATTGATCTGGTACTCCCTGTATATAGAGCCACATTGTTCTGGTACTCCCTGTATATAGCCCCACATTGATCTGGTACACACACACCAAAGCACGCAACAGGCTGACCAATACAAGGGCTGAATGTTTTTGGGCCACCCGGGCAAATTTGAGGCTTTTTGAGCCTGACAGCGAGCCATCCTCAACAAGATTGGAAAGTGACAGTGAAGATGACGCCTCAGAGTCTGATGTTTAAGAGGTGAACATTGAGGAGGTCCTGGGAGAAGACATGGAAGCCTGAGAGGAAGACAACCAAAGATTTAGCTGCTAGACTATCATTTTACAGATGTTGAAAACATTTTTGGGAGATGCAATGGATCAGTGGGGATCATTCAATATTCCCTTTCTTTTGTTGTTCAGTGAAATCATCCCATGTGAAGAGTCAACTCATTTAATTTAAGTTCAATTTGTAACTAAATTGTTTTATTTCGATTGGAAGGATTTAATCATTTGCAATTATGTCTACTTATGAGACATAAGGTAAAAGGTTTATTTTTCTGTCTCATATGATATGGTAAATATATCCAATGCAAAAGACAT
Organism: Salvelinus fontinalis; assembly: GCF_029448725.1. Lineage (NCBI taxonomy): Eukaryota > Metazoa > Chordata > Actinopteri > Salmoniformes > Salmonidae > Salvelinus > Salvelinus fontinalis. Next base: position 3,722,387 of record NC_074674.1, read on the forward strand.
CAACATATAAATGGTATTAATATTAATGTACATATATTTCCATTATTTCCCATATATTCCTGTAAATTCCCAGGGAAGGTTTCCACCTCTGAATATTCCCCAAAATGTGCAACCCTAGTTATAACATCTACAGAAAAAAACAGAAATGCAAATGGGGGCGGTGTTAAGCTTAGGTAGGATCTCATATTACTTCAACAGTATTTAACATGGCTACAGGCTCACCTGCCTCACCTAAAGCCCATTCTTGTGGGAAGCTGCTATAGACCACCAAGTGCTAACAGTCAGTATCTGGATAATGTGTGTGAAATGCTTGATAATGTATGTGATAAACAGAGAGGTATATTTTCTGGGCAACCTAAATGTTGACTGGCTTTCATCAAGCTGCCCACTCAAAAAAAACATCAATCTGTAACCAGTGCCTGCAACCTGGTTCAGGCTTTCAGCAATCCGAGGAACTGAAGAAGGACTACAACATCCTCTTGAACACCCTTCTTTGCACAGGGAAGAGACCAGTCATCTCTGGTCCCCAGCCGTGCTATAGAAGGGGTTTGGAGCGTTACAGCCGCCTCGCTGCCCTAAACGAGTTCCTGAAGCTCTCCAAAAACACAAATGTCTCCTTTTGTGACAATTTTGACTTCCTGTGAGAGCAACCAAAACTCTTTAAAAGAGATGGGATTCACCCTGACCGCAGGGGTTCCAGGATTATCTCCAACATAGCGAACTGCTTAAGAGACTGACGGTAGCAAGGATCTCATGTCAGATGATGCGGACGTAATATGGCTACAGGTTCATCTGCCTCACCTAAAGCCTATTCTCGTAAGGCGACTGAAGAGACTGATACTATACTGATATGTAGGCTGTGTGTGACGTTTTAAATGTATGCGTTTCAGTCTTGACTAATAATGTTCTGTACTATGTATTATGCCATGTTTGACGTAGACCCCAGGAAGAGTAGCTGATGCTTTTGCAGCGGCTAATGGGGCTCCTAATAAATACCAAATGTTATCAGTCAACCTACCAGGGTATTTACAAAAACAGCACAGGAATGAAATCAAGATGTATTGATTACATCGTCACTAATTCTGCAGAAATCTGCTTTAAAGCAGTATCCAAATCCATCGGATGTAGTGATCACCTTATAGTAGCAATATCTAGGGAAACCAAAGTTCCAAAGGCTGGGCCTAATATAGTGTATAAGAGGTCATACAATAAGTTTTGTAGTGATTCCTATGTTGATGATGTAAAGAATATTTGCTGGTCGGTGGTGTGTAATGAGGAGCAACCAGACGCTGCACGTGACACATTTATGAAATTGCTTATTCCAGCTACTAATAAGCACGCACCCATTAAGAAAATGGCTGTAAAAACTTAAATCCCTGTGGATTGATGAGGAATTGAAAAACTGTATGGTTGAGAGGGATGAGGCAAAAGAAATGGCAAATAAGTCTGGCTACACAATTGGCAAACGTACTTCAAATTGAGAAATCGTGTGACTAAACTGAATAAAAAGTAAAAAATTATACTATGAAACAAAGATAAATTATATAAAAGAATGATAGTAAAAAGCTTTGGAGCACCGTAAATAAAATTTTGGGCGAAAAGGCAAACTCAGCTCCATCATTCATTGAATCAGATAGCTCATTCATCACAAAACCCACTGACATTGCCAACTACTTTAATGATTTTTTACATTGACAAGATCAGCAAACTTAGGCATGACATGCCAGCAACAAACGCCGACACTACACATCCAAGTATAACTGAACAAAGTTTGACTGACAAGCGTTGTAATTTTGAATTATGTAAAGTGAGAGTGGAAGAGGTGAACAAATGATTGTTCTCTATCAACAATGACAAGCTACCTGGGTCTGACAACTGGATTGAAAATTACTGAGGATAATAGTGGAAGATATTGACACTCCTATTTGCCATGTCTTCAATCTATGCCTACAAGAAAGTGTGTGCCCTCAGGCCTGGAGGGAAGCAAAACGAATTCCGCTGACAAAGAATAGTAAAGCCCCCTTTACTGGCTTAAATAGCTGACCAATCAGCCTGTTACAAAAAAAATGGTGTTTGACCAGATACAATGCTATTTTACAGTGAACAAATTGACGCCAGACTTTCAGCACACTTATAGGGAAGGACATTCAACAAACACGGCACTTACACAAATGACTTATGATTGGCTGAGAAATCGACGATAAAAAGATTGTAGGAGTTGTTTTGTTAGACTTCAGTGCAGCTTTTGACATTACCGATCATAGTCCGCTGCTGGATAAACACATGTCTTACGGCTTTACACCCCCTGCTATATTATGGATAAAGATTTAGCTGTCTAACAGAACACAGAGGGTGTTCTTCAATGGAAGCCTCTCCAAAACAATCCAGGTAGAATCCGCATTTCCCCTGAGCACCTGTCTAGGTCCCATACGTTTTAAAATCATTACTAATGACATGCCACTGGCTTTGAGTAAAGCAAGAGTGTCTATGGAGGCAGATGACTCAACACTATACTCGTCAGCTACTACAGCGAGTTAAATTACTGCAACACTTAAAGAGCTGCAGTCAGTTTCAGAATGGTGGCAAGAAATAAGTTAGTCCTAAATATTTCAAAAACTAAAAGCATTGTATTTGAGACAAATCATTCACTAAACCTCAACTAAATATTGTAATGAATAAAGTGGAAATGTGACTAAACGGCCTGGAGTTAGTCTGGATTGTAAACAGTCATGGTCAAAACATGTTGACGCAACAGTAGCTAAGATGGGGAGAAGTCTGTGTATAATAAAGTGCTGATCTGCCTTAACAACACCATCAACAAGGCAGGTCCTACAGTCCCTAGTTTTGTTGCACCTGGACTACTGTTCAGTCGTGTGGTCAGGTGCCACAAAGAAGGACTTTGCTCAATTGGCTCAAAACAAAGCAGCACGGCTGACCCTTAAAAAGTACACAGAGCTAACATTAATAATATGCATGTCAATCTCTCATGGCTCAAAGTAGAGGAGAGATTGGCTTCATCACTAATTGTTTTTGTAAGAAGTATTGACATGCTGAATGCACCGAGCTGTCTGTTTAAACTACTAGCACACAGCTCAGACACCAATGCATACCCCACAAGACATGCCACCAGAATACCTAAGTGCAGAACAGACTATTGGAGGCACACAGTACTATATAGAGGCATGGCTACATGGAACTCTATTCCACATCAGGTAACTGACGCAAGCAGTAGAATCAGATTTACAAAACAGATTTAAAAAATACACCTTATGGAACAGAGGGGACTGTGAAGAGACACACACACACGCTAACACACACATGGATTTTGTATTGTAGATATGTGGTAGTAGAGTAGTGACCTGAGGACCCCAGGATGAGTAGCTGTTGCCTTGGCAGCTGTTGCCTAATGGGGATCCATAATGAATACAAAATGTATTGTACAGTATATGTAAGGGTACTATGGATGTGCATACTGTACATGCTTTTAACGTGTACCTAAAGCACCATACCCTGCTGAATCTGTCTGACCTGACTGTCTTCATAGTGTGTTGTGCGTCTCATGTGCTGTATTACTTGTTCTTATTATTATTATCATCAATATTATCATCAAGTTAGAAACGCTGCACCACTCGGGAGCCTAAGGCACTGCATCTCAGTGCAAGAAGCATCACTACAGTCCCTGGTTTGAATCCAGGTTGTATCACAACCGGCCGTGATTGGGAATCCCATAGGGCAGCGCACAATTGGCCCAGCGTCGTCCAGGTTTAGCCGGGGTAGGCCGTCATTGTAAATAAGAATTTGTTCTTAACTGACTTGCCTAGTTAAATAAAGGATACATTTAAAATGTTAAAAAAATATTTATGTTTTTAATGTAGCACTTCGGGTTTTTGAAAAGCGAACACACACTAGGCCTAATTCATGAACATTAGATTAATTCTACAAAATATGTTGGTAAGAACATAAATAATGATGACAGTGTTGATGTAACTGGTGCCTACCTGCCATTCTTGCCAATGAAGGTAGCAAGATATCCATGTCCCTCAGTGTCATGGACAGTCTCTGTCATTTCCTGTTCTTGAAATATAGACTGCAGCCCATGCACAGTCGTTGGACAGTCTGCTAAACAGAAAAGGGGGAGGGGCATTTCTAGGGTGACAACACAATAATTAACACAACACCATACCCTCCCCTGTTTGAAATTCCTGTTTCAGACATAATCACCATTAAATGGTAAATAAATTAAGCCTGTTAAGAAGGTAATATCTAGCTAGCTAAAGGAGAGACAGGGTTGCACTTACTGCACACACAAACTGTAGCTACCTTGTAACAACCACCAGAAATGTAAAATAATAAGCTAGATAACTATGTTCTTCATGTCTTGTCTGTGTACCTTAACGTTCGACCAGACAGTTGGCTATGCAGCAACATGCTAAAAATAAATGGCAGTAGCCTTGCTAATTTAACTTGCAAATTCTGCTTGTTTGCTATTTTACCGTGAGTGCATATACTATAGATATCAGACTAATAATTGGCCACTAGGACCTTATGAATAAAAAAAAAGTGTGACCAACTTGAGATGGCTATAGCCTCATCAATAAACAAAGTCAACATTGCTATGCTAATTAGCTAGCTAGTCAAGCCTGCCTGTCCATTAAAACCAATCATATATGACGCAGACAGGCGCAGCAGCAGACAGATGAGATACCTTTGCTAACCTAACTAGCAACTGCACAAAAGGTCATATTACCCGCCTGCAAGTCATGTTGCTGGCAACCAGCAATGTCTGATTTGGAATTATGCCATCAAGATAGCGGACGACATTTAACTAGATCAATATTACTCAGCACGTTATTACATACGTCCTCCGCGAAAAAAAGCACTAATCGTGCATATCATAATTGTATGATTAGTATATATTGGACAGACTGCGCGTACTGACAACGATTAGTTAGCTAGCTAACGTTAGCTAGCATAAAGTACATGCGCAAAGGGAAATGATAGCTAATGACTCCCATGTTCTGTTATGCAGCAACCGTTCGTAGCCTAATGCCGGTGTGTGTCATTTACCTGGCGCTGAGAGGTTGAAGTCGAGGGTGTAATGTCGCAGTGCCATGACTGGGTACAGCCGTCAGCCATGCCTGGAGTAGGCAGCCGGTGTGAAAATGGAATTTGCGTGTGGGAACAGGAGGGATCCGTGCTAGTACTGCCAGTGTTGTTTGAAGTGGGAGGGTTTGCTAGAGTGCAGACTGGTCTGTGGACACGCAGGGGGAGGGTCCGATGACGGCCACCTCGTGCTCACATGTATCCACAGTTCAGACTACAGTAGGCTTCCTGTTAGTTGTACAGAGAGAGATGTTTCTTTTTTTAAATTCTTTTTTTATGTTTCTTATTTTCTTATGTTTTTTTTGTTGACAGATTACGTATAATCAATCCAGTCCTTTGCAGGGATGGGCAACCGTAGACCCGCGGGGCTCATCAGGTCCATGAGCCTATGAAAAATGTAATGTGCAGTGGATTATAGAAAAAGTATATAAAGTAACAGTCAAAGGTTTGGACACACCTCAAGGGTTTTTCTTTATTTTTACTATTTTCTACATTGTAGAATAATAGTGAGGACATCAAAACTATGAAATAACACATGTAATCAGGTGATTCTCTGATCCACCTCTACGCAGACGACACCATTCTGTATACTTCTGGCCCTTCTTTGGACACTTGGTTAACTAACCTCCAGACGAGCTTCAATGCCATACAACTCTCCTTCCGTGGCCTCCAACTGCTCTTAAATGCAAGTAAAACTAAATGAATGCTCTTCAACTGATCGCTGCCCACACCTGCCTGCACGTCCAGCATCACTACTCTGGACGGTTCTGACTTAGTATATGCGGCCAACTACAAATACCTAGGTGTCTGGTTAGACTGTAAACTCTCCTTCCAGACTCACATTAAGCATCTCCAATCCTAAATTAAATCTATAATTGGCATCCTATTTCGCAACAAAGCATCCTTCACTCATGCTGCCAAACATACCCTCGTAAAACTGACTATCCTACCGATCCTTGACTTCGGCGATGTAATTTACAAAATATCCTCCAACACTCTACTCAGCAAATTGGATGCAGTCTATCACAGTGCCATCCGTTTTATCACCAAAGCCCCATATACTACCACCACTGCGACCTGTATGCTCTCGTTGACTGGGTCTCGCTTCATATTCGTCGCCAAACCCACTGGCTCCAGGTCATCTATATGTCTTTGCTAGGTAAAGCCCCGCCTTATCTCAGCTCACTGGTCACCAAAGCAGCACCCACCCGTAGCACGCGTTCCAGCACGTATATTTCACTGGTCATCCCCAAAGCCAATTCCTCCTTTGGCCGCCTTTCCTTCCAGTTCTCTGCTGCCAATGACTGGAACGAACTGCAAAAATCCCTGAAGCTGGAGACTCATATCTCTCTCACTAACTTTAAGCCCCAGCTGTCAGAGCAGCTCACAGATCACTGCACCTGTACATAGTCCATCTGTAAATAGCCCATCCAACTACCTCATCCCCATACTGTTATTTTATTTTTTTGCTCCTTCGCACCTCAGTATCTCTACTTGCACACTCATCTTCTGCACATCTATCACTCCAGTGTTTAATTGCTATATTGTAATTATTTCTTCACTATGGCCTATTTATTGCCTTACCTCCCTTATCCTACCTCATTTGAACACACTGTGTATATACTTTATCTATTGTATTATTGACTGTATGTTTGTTTATTCCATGTGCAACTCTGTGTTGTTGTTTGTGTCACACTGCTTTGCTTTATCTTGGCCAGGTTGCAGTGGTAAATGAGAACTTGTTCTCAACTAGCCTACCTGGTTAAATAAAGGTGAAATAAAAATAGAATAAATATGTAGTAACCAAAAAACTGTTTAACAAATCCAAATATATTTTATATTTGAGATTCTTCAAAGTAGCCACCCTTTGTCTTGACAGCTTTGCACACGCTTGGCATTCTCTCAACCATCTTTGTGAGGTAGTCACCTGGAATACATTTCAATTAACAGGTGTGCCTTGTTAAAAGTCTTTCTTTCTTAATGCGTTTGAGCCAATCAGTTGTGTTGTGACCAGGTAGGGTTGGTATATAGAAGATAGCCCTATTTGGAAATAGACCAAGTCCGTATGATGGCAAGAACAGCTCAAATAAGCTAAGAGAAGCGGCAGTCCATCATTACTTTAAGACATGAAGGTCAGTCAATACGGAACATTTAAAGAACTTTTAAAGTTTCTTCAAGTGCAGTCACAAAAACCATCAAGCGCTATGATGAAACTGGCTCTCATGAGGACCGCCACAGGAAAGGAAGACCCGGAGTTACCTCTGCTGCAGAAGATAAGTTCATTAGAGTTGACTGCACCTCAGCTCAAATAAATGCTTCACAGAGTTCAAGTAACAGACACATCTCAACATCAACTGTTCAGAGGAGACTCCATGAATCAGGCCTTTGTGGTCAAATTGCTGCAAAGAAACCACTACTAAAGAACACCAATAATAAGAGACTTGTTTGGGCCAAGAAACACGAGCAGTGGACATTAGACCCGTGGAAATCTGTCCTTTGGTCTGATGAGTCCAAATTTGAGATCTTTGGTTCCAACCGCTGGTCTCTGCATGTGTGGTTCCCATTGTGAAGCATGAAGGAGGAGGTGGGATGGTGTGGGGGTTCAAGGCACAATTCAAGGCACATTAACCAGCATGGCTACCACAGCATTCTGCAGCGATACGCCATCCTATCAGGTTTGCGCTTAGTGGGACTATCATTTGTTTTTCAACAGGACAATGACCCAAAACACACCTCCAGGCTATGTAAGGCCTATTTGACCAAGAAGGAGAGTGATGGAGTGCTGCATCAGATGACCTGGCCTCCACAATCACCCCAAGAAAGGTAGAGGTGTGGATCAGAAAACATTTGCCTCATGCAGCGTGACACATCTTCTTCGCATAGAGTTGATCAGGATGTTGATTGTGGCCTGTGGAATGTTGTCCCACTCCTCTTCAATGGCTGTGCGAAGTTGCTGGATATTGGAGGGAACTGGAACACGCTGTCGAACACGTCGATCCAGAGCGTCCCAAACATGCTCAACGGGTGACATGTCTGGTGAGTATGTAGGCCATGGAAGAATTAGGACATTTTCAGCTTCCAGGAATTCTGTACAGATCCTTGCGACATGGGGCTGTGTTTTATCATGATGAAACATGAGGTGATGGTGGTGGATGAATAGCACAACAATGGGCCTCAGGATCTCGCCACCATGGTGCACTCTGTTCACAACGTTGACATCAGCAAACCGCTTGCCCACACAACGCCATACACGTGGTCTGCGGTTGTGAGGCCAGCTGCACGTACTGCCAAATTCTCTAAAACAACAATGGAGGTGGCTTATGTTATAGAAATTAACTTTCAATTCTTTGGCAACAGCTCTGCTGGACATTCCTGCAGTCAGTATGCCAATTGCAAGTTCCCTCGAAACTTGAGACATCTGTGGCATTGTGTTGTGTGACAAAACTGCATATTTTAGAGTGACCTTATATTGTCCCCAGCACAATATGCACCTGTGTAATGATCATGCTGTTAATCAGCTTCTTGATATGCCACAACTGTCAGGCGGATGGATTATCTTGTCAAAGGAGAAATGCTCCCTAACAGTGATGTAATAAAATGTGTGCACAAAATTTGAGCGAAATAAACTGGGATATTTTATTTCAGCTCATGAAACAACATGGTCCAACACGTGTTGCGTTTATATTGTTGTTCAGTGTAGTAGTATAGAGTAAATCCTGACGTAATTTATTTTCAGCCTGTATTTGTCAACACACAGTGCATTCGGAAAATATTCAGGCCCCTTCCCTCTTTCCATATGTTGTTACATTACAGGCTTCTTCTAAAATTGATTAAATACATTTATTTCTTCATCAATCTACACACAATACTACATAATTACAAAGCAAAAACAAGTTTTTAGAATTTTTTGCTAATTTATTCAATATCAAAAACAGAAATACCTTTAAATAAACTGTACTGTAATATTTAAATAAGTATTCAGAGCCTTTGCTATGAGACTCAAAATTGAGCTCAGGTGCATCCTGTTTCCATTGATCATCCTTGAGATGTTTCCACAACTTGATTGGAGTCCACCTGTGTTAAATTTAATTGATTGGACATGATTTGGAAAGACACACACCTGTCTATATAAGGTCCCAGTGTTGACAGTGCATGTCAGAGCAAAAACCAAGCCGTGAGGTCGAAGGAATTGTCCGTAGAGCCCCCGAGACAGAATTGTGTCGAGGCACAGATCTGGGGAAGGGTACCAAAACATTTCTGCAGCATTGAAGGTCCCCAAGAACACAGTGGCCTTCATTATTCTTTGATGGAAGATGTTTGGAACTACCAAGACTCTTCCTAGAGCTGGCTGTCTGGCCAAACTGAGCAATCGGGGGAGAAGGGAATTGGTCAGGGAGGTGACCAAGAACCCAATGGTCACTCTGACAGAGCTCCAGAGTTCCTCTGTGGAGATGGGAGAACCTTCCATGAGGACAACCACCTCTGCAGCACTCCACCAATCAGGCCTTTATGGTAGAGTGGCCAAACAGAAGCCACTCCTCAGTAAAAGGCACATGAAGGCCCACTGGAGTTTACCAAAGGGCACCTAAAGGACTCTCAGACCATGAGAAACAAGATTATCTGCTATTATGAAACCAAGATTAAACTCTTTGGCCTTAATGCCAAGCGTCACTTCTGTAGGAAACCTGGCATCATCCCAGTGAAGCAAGGTGGTGGCAGCATCATGCTGTGGGGATGTTTTTCAGCGGCGGGGACTGGGAGACTAGTCAGGATCGAGGGAAAGATGAACAGAGCAAAGTACAGAGAGATCCTTGATGAAAACCTGCTCCAGAGCGCTCAGGACCTCAGACTGAGGTTCATCTTCCAACAGGACAACGACCCTAAGCACAAAGCCAAGACAATGTAGGAGTGGCTTGGGACAAGTCTCTGAATGTTCATGAGTGGCCCAGCCAGAGCCCGGACTTGAACCCGATCAAACATCTCTGGAGAGACCTGAAAATAGCTGTGCCGCGACGTTCCCCATCCAACCTGACAGAGCTTGAGAGGATCTGCAGAGAAGAATGGGAGAAACTCCCCAAATACAGGTGTGCCAAGCTTGTAGCGTCATGCCCAAGAAGACTCGAGGCTGTAATCACTGCCAAAGGTGCTTCAACAAAGTACTGAGTAAAGTGTCTGAATACCTACGTAAATGTGATATTTCAGTTCTCTTTTAATTAATTTGTAAAAAGTTTGAAAAAAGAATTCCACTTTGACATTATGGGGTAATGTGTGTTGGGCAGTGACAATTTTTTAAAACATTTTATAAAAAATGTATTGAGGCTGTAACACAACAAAGTGTGGGGAAAAGTCTAATGTAATGTGCTGCGTGCATGATCATGAGCAAAGTCATTGTAGCCTATCATTTCACTTCCCCTGTGAGAACCACTGTGTCCACTACAATGTAGAAAAACACATATCAGCTATCTTTCAATAGTTATCCATATTACCAGCGCTTCATCTTATTCTTTCTAACTATTTGTATGGCAGATTTGTGTCCGCAATTTATGGAAGATGACAAAACTTTAGAGATAACAATAGATGGCAAAGGCAAAGATAGGCCAGTGGTTTCCATCTGTGGCAAAAGTTTCCCTAAGTCAATGCCTATGACAAATCTAGCTCCAGATCCAGCCATAGAGCCAGCTAATTAATCTTTGGAATACGGTGTAATAAAAAAAAATCATCAACAGTTAACATTAGCTCGCTAGATAAGGTTAGCATGCTAGCTAGCTACACTGACAGCTGTCTGTGCCCTATTTTTTCATGTTTATCAACTCCACATGGAAATTCCCACACCCAATTCGTGAATATGTATAAGTAGCCTTCGTCATTCTTCGGAGGTGGAACCTAAACGTGCATTTCTAGGACAGGAAATTACGTTAAAATAGTGGCGACAACCCCATCTGGGGGACTCCTTTAAACATGCACCAGGTATTTCACAGGCTAACGTGTGGGACTGACAGGTAGGCAAAGGGATCTGGAGTCAGTTGGGCGTTCCCTGCACCCCAATTACTGGGAACTGAATCATTCTCATAAGTGGTCTGACGTATGTGGTTTGACTGTCTGTTTCTGCTGTCTTGCCAACACTCTTTATCACACCCAAAATTCCATACGGCAAAATAGCACACACACAGTGGTGATTTAAGCATGTAAATCCTAGTGGGGCAAAAAATATATATTGTTTTAAATGCATGCCAGCAAAGCCACTACACAACATAACACTAAACAATACATTAATTGCACTATAAAGGTGACAAACGGTGCCCTACATAAAACTGTCCCAACAGCAGAGCTTTCTTTTCAGCGCAATGGAGTGAATCCTTACCACTGCTACACCTTGCTATAAGTGGAGCCCTGTCTGGCAGCGAAACAGTTCATATAGCCTCATTTACTGCCTTTTTAAAAAAAACATAGCTGATATGGCTGACTTGCTTAAACAAATGTGGTTTCTACTGACAATTGAGATGTACAAACTATGGCATAAGTGGACGACGAGCGGATAAGAGGCCATTTATAATTTTGAGTAAGACATTAATGAGCGAGCTAGGAAGGACGTAGTCAATATAACTATTTGTTCAGCACTTTTAAAATGTACAGCGTCAGAATTCAGAACATGGCTGTTCATTCAGTATACACCTAGGTCAGAACTGTAGGATAAATAAAGGGGGCATATAAGCAAACAATGAAAGCTCTTACAATATTCAATGATTACATTTCTCTAAAACAGGCTATAGGCTACATGTGCACCACCAAGTCAGAACAGTAGGCTAAGTTATGAGGGGAAAGGGACCAAATTATTAGGGTGAGGCACATGGGCTACTAACAGCTTACTACACAACATACACTTTGTATTACTTACTTAGCTACAGTATACATATCTACCTGGCCTATTCCATCATTTATGCAGCACAAATAAGAATTTCTTGGACTCACCTTGTTGTGCTATGCTCATTTGAACAGGAAGGTGGCGTGGCGGTGCTTGCGGGCAAATTTCATCATCAAACTTCATCATCAAAGTCTGGCATTCTGTGGATGTATGGTGCTTTCAAGACAACTGGGAACTCTAAAAAAAAACAAGGTCGAATCATGACATCAGTGATATTCAGGTCGGAGCTCTAGAAAGAGGCCCAAGTTCCCGACTTGGAATTCCGAGTTGGATTACCGTTCAAAACTTACTTTTCCAGTCAGAGCTCGTTTTTTTCAGAGTTCCCAGTTGTCTTGAACTCACTAAAGTCTGAGATTTCCCGGTTTCCAGTTTCCAGTTGTTTTGAATGTGGCTGACAGCATGGCCGATGTATTCAAACTTTTCTAGCCCATGGTGTTTAATGTTTATCCTTTTAAGCTTGGAAAAGAGACCCTTAAACACAGACTGGGACCACACTCAGACTCCATTGAATAGCAGGCCAGTGATTACTTTGCAGGCACTGATTCCTTACAAACCACTCATTGTTGAATTTGCGATTTTCAACTTGGTGTGTAATGTTTATGTCCAATGGCCGATGAGCACCAATACATTTTATCTATAATTTCTCTTCATATGACAAGGGTTGAAAAGGATTTGCCAGTAGTTTGTCGACATGATTCATGATGATGACTGCTTGTCTAGCTTGCTAGCTAAGATTTTGAAAGTATGATGTTGACATGATCAGACGAATCAAAGCTACAGCAGATGTAACGTGATTTGACAACATTTTATCTGTGGCCAATGACCTTGAGCCTTCTTGAATGGGCACTTCTAATTGAACTCTATGGCAGCACCCCAGGGCCTTGAATTTTCGAGCTCTCCCCATAGATTTTGCAGTGACGTAGTGTCCCCATAAGTGACAGAACACTGAGGAAATCACAGCGCAACTAGAGAACATTACCAACCCCTACACTCCACCACAGAAAGCACCAAGTTAGGCTGAAACACCTGTATTTTGGAGCTGCCTTACCCAAGAAAGCAAAAAAGAGGCCATGTTTGTATGCTTTATTAAATAAATTGCTATTCATTTTTACATGAATGCCAAAATAACATGCAAAACTGGCAAAAGAAAAACCGACGGGTCGACACTGCACACACACAATCAATGCTGAGGTGTAGGATTGACAGGTACGGACCCACTGACAATTTAGAAATGTTTACAAATTGATACAAAATTAAAAGCTGAATTGTCTTGAGTCAATAAGTATTCAACCCATTTGTTATGGCAAGCCTAAATAAGTTCAGGAGTAAAAATTTGCTTAACAAGTCATATAATAAATTGCATGGACTTCTGAATGATTACCTCATCTCTGTTGCCACACATACAATTATCAGTCAAGTAGTGAATTTCAAGCACAGATTCAACCACAAAGACCAGGGAGGTTTTCCAATGCCTCACAAAGGGCACCTATTGATAGTTGTGTAAAAGAAAATGCAGACGTTGAATATCCCTAAGAGCATGGTGAAGTTATTAATTATGCTTTGGATGGTGTACCAATACACCCAGTGACTACAAAGATACAGGCGTCCTTCCTAACTCAGCTGCCGGATAGGAAGGAAACCGCTCAGGGATTTCACCATGAGCCCAATGGTGATTTTAAAACAGTTTAATGGCTGTGATGGGAGAAAATTGAGGATGGATCAACACCATAGTAGTTACTCCACAATACTAACCTAATTGACAGGGTGAAAAGAATGAAGTCTGTATAGAATACAAATATTCCAAAACATGCATCCGTTTGTAATAAGGCACTAAAATAATACTGCAAAAAATGTGGCAAAGAAATTATACATTTCTATTTTCAAGCATGGCTGTATCATGTTATGGATATGCTCTTTATCAGCAAGGACTAGGGAGTTTTTTTTTTGTTGATAAAAAGACAGGGAATAGAGCTAAGCACAGGCAAAACCTGGTTCATTCTGCTTTCCAACAGACACTGGGTGTCTTGATCGCGTTGACATGAACGAGAGGACCAAGGCGCAACATGATTTGAATACATCTTCTTTATTTCCCAAGACGAAGATGATCACCAAACACTTATACAACACTAACAAAACAACAAACGATCGTGAAACTTCAAACGTAAGTGCACACACAAACTACTTACGTCGACATATACATATACATAAACAATGACCCACAAACAGCTAAAGCCTATGGCAGCCTTAAATATGGCTCCCAATTAGAGACAACCAAAATCAGCTGTCTCCAATTGAGAACCCATTCCGGCCACCATAGACTTTCCTAGACAACTACACCCAACAGACACAGCTAGACACATACACTCAACACAAAACCATAACCTACAACCAACACCCCCTCTACCATATAATACCCCAAAATACACACATACCCCATGTCACACCCTGACCTAACTAAAATAATAAATAAAACAAATAATACTAAGGCCAGGGCGTGACATAACCCCCCCCTTAAGGTGCGAACTCCGGACGCACCAGCACATAGTCTAGGGGAGGGTCTGGGTGGGCTTCCTTCCATGGCGGCGCCTGGCACTGGTCGTGGTCCCCACCATAGTCATAAGGGGCAGCACCGGGATAAGGGGCAGCACCGGGATAAGGGGCAGCACCGGGATAAGGGGCAGCACCAGGATAAGGGGCAGCACCAGGATAATGGGCAGATCCTGGCTGGATGACGGCTCCGGCGGATCCTGGTTGGACGGCTCATGGCTGGCTGACAGATCCGGCTGCTCATGGCTAGCTGACGGATCCGGCTTCTCATGGCTGGCAGACGGATCTGGACGCTCATGGCTGGCTGGCGGCTCTGGCAGATCCTGTCTGGTTGGCGGCTCTGGCAGATCCTGTCTGGTTGGCGGCTCTGGCAGATCCTGTCTGGTTGGCGGCTCTGGCAGATCCTGTCTGGTTGGCGGCTCTGGCAGATCCTGACTGACGAATGGCTCTAGCGGCTCCTGACTGACTAATGGCTCTGACGGCTCGGGACAGACGGGCGGCTCTAATGGCTCTGGACAGACGGATGGCTCAGATGGCGCTGGGCAGACGGATAGCTCAGACGGCGCTGGGGAGACGGATGGCTCAGACGGCGCGGGGGAGACGGATGGCTCTGGCCGGATGAGGCGCACTGTAGGCCTGGTGCGTGGTGCCGGAACTGGAGGCACCGGGCTAAAGGCACGCACTTTCAGGCTAGTGCGGGGAGAAGGAACAGGGCATACTGGACCCTGGGGACGCACATTAGGCCTAGTGCGTGGGGCCGGAACTGGTGGTACCGGACTGGGGACACGCATCTCAGGGCTAGTGCGGGGAGCAGCAACAGGATGCACAGGACTCTGGAGACGCACAGGAGGCTTAGTGCGTGGTGCCGGAATTGGTGGTACCGGGCTGGAGACACGCACCATAGGACGAGTGCGTGGAGGAGGAACAGGGCTCTGGAGACACACTGGAAGCCTGTTACGTGGTGTATGCACTGGTGGAACTGAACTGGGGCGGGGAGGTGGCGCCGGAAATACCGGACCGTGCAGGCGTACTGGTTCCCTTGAACACCGAGCCTGCCCAACCTTACCTGGTTGAATGCTCCCCGTCGCCCGACCAGTGCGGGAAGGTGGAATAACCCGCACCGGGCTATGTAGGCGAACCGGGGACACCATGCGTAAGGCTGGTGCCATGTATACCGGCCCGAGGAGACGCACTGGAGACCAGACGCGTTGAGCCGGTATCATTACACCTGGCTCAATGCCCAATCTAGCCCTACCAGTGCGGGAAGGTGGAATAAACGGTTAGCCTGGGAAGTGGGCGCAGGTCTCCTCAATCAATCAATCAATTTTATTTTATATAGCCCTTCGTACATCAGATAATATCTCGAAGTGCTGTACAGAAACCCAGCCTAAAACCCCAAACAGCTAGAATGCAGGTGTAGAAGCACGGTGGCTAGGAAAAACTCCCTAGAAAGGCCAAAACCTAGGAAGAAACCTAGAGAGGAACCAGGCTATGAGGGGTGGCCAGTCCTCTTCTGGCTGTGCCGGGTGGAGATTATAACAGAACTATGCCAAGATGTTCAAAAATGTTCATAAGTGACAAGCATGGTCAAATAATAATCATGAATAATTTTCAGTTGGCTTTTCATAGCTGATCATTAAGAGTTGAAAAACAACAGGTCTGGGACAGGTGGCGGTTCCATAACCGCAGGCAGAACAGCTGAAACTGGAATAGCAGCAAGGCCAGGCGGACTGGGGACAGCAAGGAGTCACCACGGGCGGCAGTCCCGATGCATGGTCCTAGGGCCCAGGTCCTCCGAGAGAAAGAAAGAGAGAAGGAGAAAATTAGAGAGAGCCAAGATTTTCAAAATGTTCATAAATGACAAGCATGGTCAAATAATAATCAGGAATAAATCTCAGTTGGCTTTTCATAGCCGATCATTAAGAGTTGAAAACAGCAGGTCTGGGACAGGTAGGGGTTCCATAACCGCAGGCAGAAGAGTTGAAACTGGAATAGCAGCAAGGCCAGGCGGACTGGGGGCAGCAAGGAGTCACCACGGCCGGTAGTCCCGACGTATGGTCCTAGGGCTCAGGTCCTCCGAGAGAAAGAGAGAAGGAGAAAATTAGAGAGAGCCAAGATTTTCAAAATGTTCATAAATGACAAGCATGGTCAAATAATAATCAGGAATAAATCTCAGTTGGCTTTTCATAGCCGATCATTAAGAGTTGAAAACAGCAGGTCTGGGACAGGTAGGGGTTTCGTAACCGCAGGCAGAAACAGTTGAAACTGGAATAACAGCAAGGCCGGGCGGACTGGGGACAGCAAGGTGTCAGCATGCCCGGTAGTCCTGACGTATGGTCCTAGGGCTCAGGTTCTCAGAGAGAAAGAGAGAACGAGAGAATTAGAGAGAGCATACTTAAATTCACACAGGACACTGGATAAGACAGGAGAAGTATTCCAGGTATAACCAACTGACCCTAGCCCCCCGACACATAAACTACTGCAGCATAAATACTGGAGGCTGAGACAGGAGCGGTCAGGAGACACTGTGGCCCCATCCGAAGAAACCCCCGGACAGGGCCAAACAGGAAGGATATAACCCCACCCACTCTGCCAAAGCACAGCCCCCACACCACTAGAGGGATATCCTCAACCACCAACTTACAATCCTGAGACAAGGCCGAGTATAGCCCACAAAGGTCTCCATCACAGCACAACCAAGGGGGGGCGCCAACCCAGACAGGAAGTTCACGTCAGTAACTCAACCCACTCAAGTGACGCACCCCTCCTAGGGACGGCATGAAAGAGCACCAGCAAGCCAGTGACTCAGCCCCAGTAACAGGGTTAGAGGCAGAGAAGCCCTCCTACCTGCCCTCGGCCCACTACCTCTAACCCCCCCCCCCCAAGAAATTTTTGGGTAGTACTCGCGGGTCTCCAGCCTTGCCTCCGTGCTGCCTCCTCATATCGCCTCCTCTCGGCTTTCGCTGCCTCCAGCTCTTCACGAGGGAGGCGATGTTCTCCCGGTTGCGCCCAAGGTCCCTTACCATCTAAAATCTCCTCCCATGTCCATGAGTCCTTAATGCCTTGATCCTGTTGCCGCTGGTCATGTTGCTTGGTCGTATATTGGTGGGTCACTCTGTCATGATCGCGTTGACATAAACGAGAGGACCAAGGCGCAACATGATTTGAATACATCTTCTTTATTTCCCAAGACGAAGATGATCACCAAACACTTATACAACACTAACAAAACAACAAACGATCGTGAAACTTCAAACGTAAGTGCACACACAAACTACTTACGTCGACATATACATAAACAATGACCCACAAACAGCTAAAGCCTATGGCAGCCTTAAATATGGCTCCCAATTAGAGACAACCAAAATCAGCTGTCTCCAATTGAGAACCCATTCCGGCCACCATAGACTTTCCTAGACAACTACACCCAACATAGACACAGCTAGACACATACACTCAACACAAAACCATACCTACAACCAACACCCCCTCTACCATATAATACCCCAAAATACACACATACCCCATGTCACACCCTGACCTAACTAAAATAATAAATAAAACAAATAATACTAAGGCCAGGGCGTGACACTGGGAGACAAATTCACCTTTCATCCGGGGCAATAACCTAACACTCAAGGCCAGATACAGTTGAAGTCGGAATTTTACATATACCTTAGCCAAATACATTTAAACTCAGTTTTTCACAATTCCTGACATTTAATCCTAGTAAAAGTTCTCTGTCTTAGGTCATTTAGGATCACCACTTGGTTTTAAGAATGTGAAATGTCAGAATAATAGTAGAGAGAATGATTTATTTTAGCTTTTATTTCTTTCATTACATTCCCAGTGGGTCAGAAGTTTACTTACACTCAATTAGTATTTGCTAGCATTGCCTATAAATTGTTGAATTGGGTCAAACATTTTGGGTAGCCTTCCACAAGCTTCCTGCTGACAGAGCTGGTGTAATTGAGTCAGGTTTGTAGAACTCCTTGCTCACACACGCTTTTTCAGTTCTGCCCACAAATTTTCTATAGGATTGAGGTTAGGGCTTCGTGTTGGCCACTCTAATACCTTGACTTTGTTGTCCTTAAGCCATTTTGCCACATCTTTGGAAGTATGTTTGGGGTCATTGTTCATTTGGAAGACCCATTTGCGCCCAAGCTTTAACTTCCTGACTGATGTCTTGAGCTATTGCTTCAATATATCCACATCATTTTCCTCCCTCATGATGCCATCTATTTTGTGAAGTACACCAGTCCCTCCTGCAGCAAAGCACCCCCACAACATGATGCTGCCACCCCGGTTGCTTCACGGTTGGGATGGTGATCTTCGGCTCCCCCTTTTTCCTCCAAACATAATGATGGCCATTATGGCCAAAGAGTTCTATTTTTGTTTCATCAGACCAGAGGACATTTCTCCAAAAAGTACGATCTTTGTTCCCATGTGCAGTTGCAAACCGTAATCTGGCTTTTTTAATTGAGGTTTTGGGAGCAGTGGCTTCTTCCTTGCTGAGCGGCCTTTCAGGTTATGTCGATATAGGACTAGTTTTACTGTGGATATAGATACCTTTGTACCTGTTTCCTCCAGCATCTTCACACGGTCCTTTGCTGTTGTTCTGGGATTGATTTGCACTTTTCGCACCGAAATACGTTCATCTCTAGGAGACAGAACGCGTCTCCTTCCTGAGTGGTATGATGGCTTCATGGTCCCATGGTGTTTACACTTGCGTACTATTGTTTGTACAGATGAACGTGGTACCTTCAGGCATTTGTAAATTGCTCCCAAGGATGAACCAGACTTGTGGAGGTCTACAATTCTTTTTTCTGAGGTATTGGCTGATTTCTTTTGATTTTCCCATGATGTCAAGCAAAGAGGCACTGAGTTTGAAGGTAGGCCTTGAAATATATGCACAGGTACACCTCCAATTGACTCAAATTATGTCGATTAGCCTATCGGAAGCTTCTAAAGCCATGACATAATTTTCTGGAATTTTCCAAGCTGTTTAAAGGCACAGTCAACTCAGTGTATGTAAACATCTGACCCACTGGAATTGTGATACAGTGAATTATAAGTTAAATAATTTGTCTATAAACAATTGTTGGAACAATTCCTTGTGTCATGCACAAAGTAGATGTCCAAACCAACTTGCAAAAAGTACAGTTTGCTAACAAGAAATTTGTGGAGTGGTTGAAAAACGAGTTTTAATGACTCCAACCTAAGTGTATATAAACTTCCGACTTCAACTGTATACACTGGAGTTACTTACCAAGACGACATTGAATGTTCCTGGGTGGCCTAGTTACAGTTGTTTCTTAAATCGGCTTGAAAATCTATGGCAAGACTTGAAAATGGCTGTCTAGCAATGATTAAGAACCAGAGTGATGTCGGAAACAATAGAGCGCTTTGTCAGACTTTTAATGATAGTTTGGCAGCCTCTGCCGCTCTTTTGGTGCAGTGCGTTTTTTTTCACATATGTAGACACTGATTTGATGCTGGAGATAATGAATATGAAGTTGAAAAGTGGTGTAGTTGCAAAAGTGTGGACACATCTACTCATTCCAGGGTTTTTCTTTATTTGTACTATTTTCTACATTATAGAATAATAGTGAAGACATCAAAACTATAAAATGACACAAATGGAATCATGTAGTAACCAAAAAAGGCTTCTCTCAACAAAGGTTGCTTCTCTACCACACCCACAATAGAAGCACAATCATGGCCTTGGATTTGCAAGTGGAGGACATCTGTGAGAGGTCGCTGTTATGTCTGAATTCGACCCAAAACCAATGAAGAAGTCTGCTGCATTGTTAAGAGCACTGATGTATAATAATAACTAGAGACTGTCCAAGATGTGTTAAGAGCACTGATGTATAATAATAACTAGAGACTGTCCAAGATGTGTTAAGAGCACTGATGTATAATAATAACTAGAGACTGTGTCCAAGATATGCGACAGTATATAGCCGCTGGAAGTAGTTTAGGGGTTGGGGTGCTGAAGCAGAAAGAAAAAGAATTGCCAGCTGAATGTATTTGTATATAATGTAACTGAATGTATTTGTATTTAAGTGTTTACCAGCATTTGTACCAGCATACCAGTCTGATAATTATCTGTACAAAACAGTTAATCTGATAATACTTGTGGAATATAAAAATACTTGCTTGACACATGCTTGACAGCCTGTTCAACCTCTCTTTCGTATTGTCTGAGATCCCCAAAGATCTGAAAAGCTGCCGCACTCATCCCCCTCTTCAAAAGGGGGAGACACCCAAACTGTTACAGACCTATATCTATCCTACCCTGCCTTTCTAAGGTCTTCGAAAGCCAAGTTAACAAACAGATCACTGACCATTTCGAATCTCACCGTACCTTCTCCGTTATGTAATCTGGTTTCCGAGCCGGTCATGGGTGTACCTCAGCCACGCTCAAGGTCCATAACGATATCATAACCGCCATCGATAAAAGACAGTACTGTGCAGCCGTATTCATCGACCTGGCCAAGGCTTTCGACTCTGTCAATCACCACATTCTTATCGGCAGACTCAACAGCCTTGGTTTCCCAAATGACTGCCTCGCCTGGTTCACAAACTACTTCTCAGACAGAGTTGTGTGTCAAATCGGAGGGCCTGTTGTCCGGACCTCTGGCAGTCTCTATGGGGTGCCAGAGGGTTCAATTCTCGGGCCGACTCTTTTCTCGGTATACATCAATGATGTCGGTGATTTTTTTTGACAGATTACGTATCATCAATCCAGTCCTTTGCCTGGATGGGCAACCGTAGACCCGCGGGGCTCATGAGCCTATGAAAAATTTAATGTGCAGTGGATTATAGAAAAAGTATATAAAGTAACAGTCAAAAGTTTGGACACACCTACTCATTCAAGGGTTTTTCTTTATTTTTACCATTTTCTACATTGTATAATAATAGTGAAGACATCAAAACTATGAAATAACACATGTAATCAGGTGATTCTCTGATCCACCTCTACGCAGACGACACCATTCTGTATACTTCTGGCCCTTCTTTGGACACTGTGTTAACTAACCTCCAGACGAGCTTCAATGCCATACAACTCTCCTTCCGTGGCCTCCAACTGCTCTTAAATACAAGTAAAACGAAATGCATGCTCTTCAACCGATCGCTGCCCGCAC
Source organism: Salvelinus fontinalis (assembly GCF_029448725.1). Lineage (NCBI taxonomy): Eukaryota > Metazoa > Chordata > Actinopteri > Salmoniformes > Salmonidae > Salvelinus > Salvelinus fontinalis. Next base: position 3,744,110 of record NC_074674.1, read on the forward strand.
CTGCCTGCCCATCCAGCATCACTACTCTGGACGGTTCTGACTTAGAATATGTGGACAACTACAAATACCTAGGTGTCTGGTTAGACTGTAAACTCTCCTTCCAGACTCACATTAAGCATCTCCAATCCAAAATTAAATCTAGAATTGGCATCCTATTTCACAACAAAGCATTCTTCACTCATGCTGCCAAACATACCCTCGTAAAACTGACTATCCTACCAATCCTTGACTTCGGCGATGTCATTTACAAAATAGCCTCCAACACTCTACTCAGCAAATTTGATGCAGTCTATCACAGTGCCATCCGTTTGTCACCAAAGCCCCATATACTACCCACCACTGCGACCTGTATTCTCTCGTTGGCTGGCCCTCGCTTCATATTCGTCGCCAAACACACTGGCTCCAGGATATCTATAAGTCTTTGCTAGGTAAGCCCCGTCTTATCTCAGCTCACTGGTCACCTTAGCAGCACCCACCCGTAGCACGGGCTCCAGGGCGTATATTTCAATGGTCACCCCCAAAGCCAATTCCTCCTTTGACCGCCTTTCCTTCCAGTTCTCTGCTGCCAATGACTGGAATGAATTGCAAAAATCACTGAAGCTGGAGACTCATATCCTCACTAACTTTAAGGATCAGCTGTCAGAGCAGCTTACAGATCATTGCACCTGTAGATAGTCCATCTGTAAATTGCCCATCCAACTACCTCATCCAACTACCTCATCCCCATACTGTTATTTATTTATTTTGCTCCTTTGCACCCCAGTATCTCTACTTGCACATTCATCTTCTGCACATCTATCACTCCAGTGTTTAATTGCTATATTGTAATTACTTCACCTCTACGGCCTATTTATTGCCTTACCTCCCTAATCTTACCACATTTGCACACACTGAATATAGACTTTTCTATTGTGTTATTGACTGTATGTTTGTTTATCCATGTGTAACTCTGTGTTGTTGTTTGTGCCACACTCCTTTGCTTTATCTTGGCCAGGTCACAGTTGTAAATGAGGCCTACCTGGTTAAATAAAGGTGAAATAAAAAATTAAATAAAAATGTGTTTTCCTGTTTCTTGAAGTACTTTGCAAATGCAACTGAAATTGTCTATTCGTTCCTTTAAAATGTTTGTAGATGCTCTTATCCAGAGCAACTTACAGTAGTGAGTGCATACATTTTAATACTTTTTCATACTGCTCCCCCGTGGGAATCGAACCCACAACCCTAGTGTTGCAAGCACCATGCTCTGCCGAGTGGCACAGCGGTCTAAGGCACTGCATCACTAGTGCAAGAGGCGTCACTACAGTACCTAGTTCGAAACCAGGCTGTATCATATCCGACCGTGATTGGGAGTCCCATAGGGCAGCGCACAATTGGCCCTGCGACGTCTGGGGTAGGCCATCATTGTAAATAAGAATGTGTTCTTAACTGACTTGCCTAGTTAAGTAAAGGTTACATTTTTTTTTTAAATAAAAGTTACCAACTCATCACTACAAACCACTTGATGTCTCAACGTACTGAATTATTGTATTGTGCATTGTTTTTCCTTCATGCTGATGGAAAATCTACAGGTACCAAACCTAGGTGACCAGCCTATGTACTGTACAATATAGTAATGTACAGTATATTTACATTAAGTGATTTGTAAGGATGGTAAATTATTACTGCACAAAAAGTGGTTGTTTTCCATGTTATTTGATCAAGAAAAATATTGAATTTGATGTGGATGTTTTGTGTCTTTGCCCATAACGTTACACCTTCAGAACAAAGTTTTCTTCTTTCTGGATTCCATTAGAATGACAATCGCAGAGAAATGGACATGGCAAAAACTCTTACAATTCCAACTATTGAATCCTGCAAGATATGTTTTTTCATTTTCTTTATTGCCAAAGCAGAGATGCTGACATTTTTTTTGCCCGTGATACAGCAGTATATATTGGTCTGCTAATACCAATAAAAACCCAGACAAATATACTTTTTTCAAATATATGTATTTTTTTCTATTATTATACTTTTTTATTCTGATTTATCAGGGAGTTCTGCAACACCCTCAGCATCCTACTTGTCGCAGCTATACGTCCGCAATCTACTCACGTCAAAGTAATCTACTCACGTTCGCATACAACAGTTTATGGACCATCTATGTCCGGGTTGCATCCGGTTTACACAGCCCAACCTCACACGCCCACTAGCACTCCTGCTGAATTCAAAATAACTGGGAACTCGGAACTGGGAATTTGGAAATCTCCGACTTCCGACTTCTGTGGGTTCAAAACAACTGGGAACTCAGAAAACAATTTGCTCTGACTGGGAAAAATCTATTTGAACAGTCAACCAACTCGGATTTCCAGCTCAAGATCTCGGGCCTCTTTCTAGAGCTTAAATTTTCCGACAGGAATATCACTGACATCATGATTTGACCTCGTATTTGTCTGAGTTCCCAGTTGTTTTGAAAGAGGCATCAGTGCGCACAGGGAGCAGCACGAGCAGCGATGAGGTCATCACGTAATGTAAAAACACGGCAGTGTCATGACTGTCCTGTAAGGATCGGAATGGGTCAGATCAGCTTTTCATTGGATAACTTCAACCAGACGAACCGCCCCTTTTGAAGAACTGTATAAAATGATGGGTTAAGAATTAACATATTGGACCAGAGAGACGTTGAGCTGCAGCTCATGTCCAAAGTGTGCAAAGTATGATAAGTGAGAGTAGTTAACTGTACCAAAGTATTATGTCTGTCCCTCTCTCCCTTTCCATGTCTTTTTTTTCTCTCAATGTCTTTTGTAGCAAGCCGCCATATTGTGTCAGCCCGCTAGGGACCTGTTTCTAATGTATTAAGTGTATATGTTTATACTGTGTTAGCTAGTAAATAAATAATTAAACCAATTTGTATAGTACTGAATCATAAGTAAGGCTGGTGTTTTAGCAGATGTAGGAGGTTATGACCGTTCAGAATGATGATATGATACGAGTTCATGATTAATAAGTTGATTGTTTATAGATGTGATAGGTTAAGACCTTGAATTTCATTTTGGAGATGGTAACTCTTTTTGACGCTAGGGGTCAGATTTTTTTTATTTAAAAAAAATAATGTTCCCAAGGTAAACAGACTATTTCTCAGGTCCAGATCGTAGAATATGCATAGAATTTACAGATTAGGATAGAAAACACTGCAAAGTTTCCAAAACTGTCAAACTATTGTCTGTGAGTATAACAAAACTGATTCTGCAGGCGAAAACCTGAGGAAATCTAACCCGGACGTGATTTTTTTATATATGTTTCCTTGCCCGTCTTTCTTCCATTTAAAGGGGTATCAACCAGATTCGTTTTCCAATGGCTTCCTCAGGCTGTGACCAGACTTTAGACATAGTTTCAGGCTTTTATTTTGAAAAATGAGCGAGATTTTTCAAAAGGTGTCCTTTGATTAGTTCCTGCGCGCGAGAGGGGTAGCTCTCCATCTTTCTCTCTTTTATTGAATAGGTTACGGTCGGGTTGAAATATTATCAATTTTGTTTGTTAAAAACAACCTGAGGATTGATTATAAAAAACATTTGACATGTTTCTACGAACATTACGGATACTTTTTGGAATTTTCGTCGAACGGAACGAGGCTTCGGTTTTCTGAACATAACGCGCAACCCAATGGCGCTTTTTTGTTATAAAAGTAATATTTATCGAACAAAAATAACATTTATTGTTTAACTGGGAGTCTCGTGAGTGCAAACATCCGAAGATTATCAAAGGTAAGCGATTGTTTTTATTGCTTTTCTGACTTTCGTGACCAAGCTAACCAAGCTAATATAAGGCAAACTGTTCTAGCATTGATTGATACACTCACAAAAGCTTGGATTGCTTTCGCTGCAAAGCATCTTTTCTAAATCTGACACGATAGGTGGATTAACAACAAGCTAAACTGTGTTTTGGTATATTTCACTTGTGATTGCATGATTATAAATATTTTTAGTAATATTTTGGAATCTGATACGTTTGGGAATTTTCTTCTGCCTTTCAGGACCGGAACGAGGCTGTAGTTTTCTGAACATAACGCGTAACCCAAATGGCGTTTTTTTGTTATAAAAGTAATATTTATTGAACAAAAAGAACATTTATTGTGTAACTGGGAGTCTCGTGAGTGCAAACATCCGAAGATTATCAAAGGTAATGACCATGCTAATTTGGGGCTAACTGTTCTAGCATTGATTGATACACTCACAAAAGCTTGGATTTCTTTCGCTGTAAAGCATATTTTCAAAATCTGACACAATAGGTGGATTAACAACAAGCTGTGTTTTGGTATATTTCACTTGTGATTGCATGATTATAAATATTTTGCGCCCTGCAATTCAGCGGTTGTTTAGGAAAATCATCCCGCTAAAGGGATCCGTAGCGCAGAGAAGTTAAAGAACTGCTCTCGTGCTGCCCCAATTCCTAATGAGTTAATTGTTACATGATTCATTTAAATCTGGTCAAAATTAAACATAGTTGATTAAATCAATAACAGTCATCAGATTAATGAAAGTAAAGTCACGACAGCAGACATTGGATTAATATCAAATGTTAAAGGTCCCGAACAGTGAAAATAATGTTTTTCATCAAATGTGATGATATTTTGATTAAACCAGTTCATAGTAGGTTGACACAAGTATGAAAAAGTACTGTAGCTGGTACATTGAAAAAGTTGATCATAAAGTTACTGGTCCTGTCACGATCGTGTGGAGGATTGATGGACCAAAACGCAGCTTTAGGAAAATAAGCCATCTTCTTTTATTTTTTAAAGATGACGAAAAATAAACACGAAACACTTAATACAAACTAACAAAACAACAAACGATCGTGAAGCTAATAAACGTCGTGCACATACAACAGGCTACAAACGTTCTGACATAGACAACTACTCACAACCAATGAGAGCCTATGGCTATCCTAAATAAGGCTCCCAATCAGAGACAACCGAAATCAGCTGTCTCTAATTGGGAACTCATTCAGGTAACCATAGACTCTCCTAGACAACTAAACATACATAGACAACACTAGACACATGTACTCCACACAAACCCATATACTATACCCAACAACCCCTTTACCATAAAAAACACCCAAAACCAACAAAACACAAACATTCCCCATGTCACACCCTGACCTAACTAAAATAATAAAGAAAACAAAGAATACTAAGGCCAGGGCGTGACAGGTCCCCTCCCCCCATGTCAAACACATGGATTCAGGAGGCAGGTATTACTTCCTGCATTATGCAATGTCTATCAGGATAAGGTAAGACCCAGATGCAGACCGTGTCCGGCTTGACATTCTTGGATCCTGGCCGGTACAAGAGGGAGAGGTGGAACTGTGTGAACAGCAGGGCCCATCTGGCTTGCCTGGAGTTGAGGTGCTTGGCGGTGCGGAGAAACTCCAGGTTCTTGTGATCAGTTGACACGATGAAAGGATGTTCGGCCCCTCCAGCCAGTGCCTCCATTTCTCCAACGCCATCTTCCACATCGTAGTTCCTTTCCGTGGTGTTGAGGCGATGCGAGAAGAAGGTGCAGAGATGTAGCTTGAGGTCAAAACCAGAATGCTGGGACAGGACAGCCCCCACTCCGACATCCGAGGCGTCAGCCTCCACCTGGAACTGATGAGATGGGTCTGGATGAACCTGGATGGGAGCTGTGGTGAAGCGATGTTTGAGGTCCCGGAATGCCCGGTCAGCAGCTGGGGACCATGTGAATGGAACCTTGGGAGAGGTGAGTGCTGACAGGGGGAAGACAGGGTGCTGTAACCCCGGATAAAGCGGCGATAGAAATTGGTGAACCCCAGGAAACGTTGCAGCAGCACCCTGGACGTAGGCTGAGGCCAATCCATCACTGCTCTCTCCTTCCCGGGACACTCCCAGCTGAGATGATGTAACCCAGAAAGGGGATGGTGGAGCGATGGAACTCGCACTTCTCCGCCTTCACAAACAGCTGATTCTCCAGAAGGTGTTGAAGGACCTGCCGGAAGTGGAGCACGTGTTCTTGAGGAGAGCGGGAGAAGACGAGGATGTCATCAATGTAGACGAAGATGAACCTGTTCAACATGTCGGAGAACATCATTCACCAGAGCCTGGAACATAGCAGGGGCGTTGGTGAGGCTAACGGGCATGACCAGATACTCGTAGTGGCCACTGGCCGTGTTGAAGGCGGTCTTCCACTCGTCCCCCTCTCATATCTGCACCAGGTGGTAGGCATTCCATAGATCCAGTTTGGAAAACACTGTGCCCCCTGGAGCAGCTCGAAGGCCAAGGAGATGAGTGGTAGCGGGTAACGGTTCATAACCGTAATGTCGTTGAGTCCCCGGTAGTCGATGCACGGGCGTAGGGTCTTGTCCTTTTTCTTCACTAAGAAGAAGCCTGCACAGGTGGGAGAGGAAGAGGGATGGATAAAACCAGCAGCTAGGGAGTTCCCAATGTAGGTATCCATAGCCTTGGTCTCCGGTCCTGACAGAGAGTACAGACGTCCCTCTTGGTGTGGTGCTAGGGAGAAGGTCAATACGCAGTTATAGGGTCGTGTGGCGGAAGCGACGTGGTCCGGGCCTTGCTGAACACCTCCGGAGGTCCTGGTACTCCACGGGAATGGCGGAGACGTCCGGGGCACCTTCCGAGCCCCCAGGAAGACATCCTGGGGCAGGTTGTGCTGACTTCAGGCAATGGGTGTGGCAGAACGGGCTCCGGCCCATGATGGCACCAGTAGACCAATTAATGAGGGGATTGTGTCGTTGGAGCCAGGAGAATTCCAATAACACGGGAATCAGAGGGGACTTGATGAGCAGGAACTAGATAGCCTTGCTAAAAACCAGGAGGCTGAGAAAAACCAGGAGCTGACGGGACAAACGCTGGTAAGCTTGACAAGCAAGACTAACTGGCAACAGACAAACAGATAACACAGGTATAAATAAACAGGGGATAACGGGGAAGATGGGCGACACCTGGAGGGGGGTGGAGACAAGCACAAAGATAGGTGAAACAGATCAGGTCGGGACAACGTCACATAATGCCAGAAATATCATACACCAATGGTAGCGTCTTATAATCTTAACTCAGTAAAATATTTAACGCCTTAAAACCGTCATCACAAACCTTAAAATTGCTCAAGCAGAATGATCCCAGTAACTAACCCCCTTTCATCTGTGTTGTGACTTTAAGCTACCAAGCTACTTAACAGTTTGCTGGAAAAAGCACACTGTGTTATAAACTGGATGTCATAGTGTTCATTTAATGTTACACTATTTTCCTCCGACAGTAGTGGCTGCTTTTCATTTCGGGTGGACGGGCTGAACCAAAAATTATGATCATGTCACGCGTGTGCAGTGCACATTTCGAGCCAAGTTACTTTGTCAATTGATGAGAACATCAGGAAGCTAATTCTGAAGACAGATGCTGTACCATTAACAGTGGATCAGTGGCTCTTGCAAGAGCTGACCATAATGTAACGTCCCTCTTGGGCAAGGGACGTTACATTACATTTTGTCACGATGGTTGTGGCTGTGGCTGCTTTGACTTGAACAGTATATTTTTCTGTAACACCTGATAGTCACTATATGGTTTTTGTTCTTCCATCCCTAAGCCCCCTATATTGAGTCTGAGAATCTCCAGCACACAGCTGACACAAAAGAATGTTGTCCACAAAAGGAGTTGCGGTGGGAATAGTATTTGTCATTTACCAATAAATCATACACTCAGTATACCAAATATTAGGAACACCTTCCTAATATTGAGTTGCACCCCCCCACCCCCTCTTTTGTTGTAAAATAATGGACTCTACAAGGTGTCGAAAGCATTCCACAGGAATGCTCGCCCATGTTGACTCCAATGCTTCCCACAGTTGTGTAAAGTTGTCTGGATGTCCTTTGGGTGGTGGACCATTCTTGATACACACGGGAAACTGTTGAGCGTGAAATACCCATTAGCATTGCTGTTCTTGACACAAACGGGTGCGCCTGGCACCTACTACCATACCCTGATCAAAGGCACTTACATCTTGGCGCCGACAGATAAGGCTGCCGTTCTTCTAGTATTTTGTTTCATTGTGTGTTATTTCTTACATTATTAGGCCAGAATTTTTTTGTGTTATTACATACAGCCGGGAAGAACTTTTGGATATCAGAGTGGCGGTAACTCACCAGCATTACAAACAGGAATACGACTTTTGTGAATCGGATCCTTTGTTCATACCCCCCAGGGCAATTGCTGCTGTTTGTCTGATATCCAACAGTCCATGATAAGCTCTGTTGACCATGAGAAGATTTTGCAGAGAAAATGGGGTGAGGTATAATATTTAGGCTCGGAATGACGTGTCCATTGTTTACCTGGTCATCAATGATATGTGGCCTATTGTTTACCTTGTTACCTGGCAATGACCAAAAGGGTGTTTCAATAAGCTGTTTGTCAGGTTTTGGCCAGGACTGTTCAGGTTTTGGTCACTAGATGTCCCCATTGCACCTTTTTTGTACCTTTTGTTTTTTTCCTTGCTCTAATTAGTGTTTGCACCTGTGTGTCGTCCCCTTGTTAGTATTTAAACCCTGTGTGTTCCTTAGTTCTTTGCTCAGTGTTTGTATGTTATCAACCAGTCCCAGCCCAAGCCTTGTTCTGAACATATGTTTTCTCTTGTTGGATTTTCCAGAGGTTCTCTGGTTTTGTTCTTGTGTTTTTTGGAGTAGTCTTTTGAGGTTTGTTTTTTCCCTTGCTGTTCTTACCACTGTGGATTTTCTTTGTATTTTGGAAGATATCCATTTTTTGCCTCTTTGCTTTATTTTGGACATTGTGGATTTAGATTCTTTGCCTGAAGATTTTGTTCTTTAATTAAACCACCATCTCTAGTACTGCTGTGTCTGCCTCATCTTCTGGGTTCTGCCGATTTATTAGTGACTGTTTCTCGCACCGGGTCCTGACACTGTTAGTCAAAGCAAGCTCATGAATATAATCTCCCTGCTCACTTAGCCTGTTCTTTCAAACTTCCCGATAGTTAGAGATGAAGGAGAATTTTAAATGTATTCAATTCTGAGCATTTTAATTGTGTAAAAATATTATGGGGGATGTTTTGGTCATTCAACTGCTATTTTTACTTGGGAAATAGGTTAACTGTGCAGGATCTTTAATACATGTGAGTGATGTGAAAAAAACGTCCTCAGCTACAGTTATTTCAATAATTGAATGGCTGTTTTGTGCACGATGATGATGATTAAAGTGTCTTATTCAGAATTTTCAAATCTATCTTCTGTATGTGGCCTTCTATGGATAGTATGTCAGTTAAAATGCAGTAGCGAAGCAAAATTGTAGGAGCAGTCGAAACTGTGTTTATATACCGGAACCCTGGATGAGAACTGTTGTATGAAATAGAGAATGATAGAGGCCATTTAGCATGGGCAGCGCCATTGATAGCTTCCACCATTTTAAAGTAGTCAAAGTACTCAACTGAGTGGGGATTCATGTGGATTGTAGCCTCAATGGCACTACCCATGCTTTCACAGATGCTACAATGGCACATATATAAAGATGAGTCCTATTTATCTCTGTGTATAAAACCAATCGGTATGTAAAGCAAAGAGCTTAACTGTGCCAGCCAGCTCTTAATTTCTATTCAGTTCAACTCGCAATATGCCATCTGAACTGTGTGTAAATGACCTAACCTCTCCCATTTTATATAAGTATAATCATGTGATATGACCTCTCCCTCACATTTTTTCATGTGGTTATCTGATCAAAGATTACCCAACATCTGTCAGAGTGACAGTGCACATTCCTTTGTTTGCAAAAGTAGCCAATAAGGCTAGACTTCCTCTACACCCAGATCAGCGTACACGTCAGTCTAATACAACCACAGCGCAGTTAATTACATTATTTAAACCGAAGTTGGGCTACTTTAACTAATTCCTTTACAGGAAGACATTTTTGGAGAGCAAAGGAAATGTCCAAAAAAGTGGCAGTAGTTACCGGTGCCAATAAAGGCATAGGACTTGCGATTGTGAGGGAGCTTTGCAAGGCAAAATTTACCGGGGATGTTATTCTTACTGCTCGAAATGAGAAACTTGGAAATGAGGCAGTGAAGATGCTAAAGTCCGAAGGATTTGAAGTTGCTTACCACCACCTTGATCTCTGCAACCAAGCCAGCGCCAAGCAACTGAGTAACTTTCTGCAGAAGACTTATGGGGGATTGGATGTGCTCATTAACAACCCTGGAATGGCTTTTAAGAGTTCCGTACGGTAGCCTATTCTACTATTTTGGCGACTCTGGCCATGCAATTGTTACTGTTTTAGCCGATCATAACAATTATTCTCACCCGGGCGCCGGTATAGGTGTGTTTTGCACCGACTGAACATTGATTGCGTTCTATTTGGAACCGGGCTACTTCCCGGGCATGGGCCAGGGCCCGCTCTATCCGACGGCGAAGTCGGCTCAAAACTAAAGCGACTTCATTATGCACGTGTAGTAATTCGTAGGATTTCATGTTTCCCATGCAAAAATTATTGCTTTTGATTAAAAACGATTTATCTGCATTCCAAATGAAAACTAGTTAGACAATTCAAACATTTATTTTATGGAAAAGAGATGTGTATGATGCAGTATGCTGCCTCGACAAAAGAAGTGGCTCAGATTACTGTTTATTTGAGAAGCTGCTCCTCCCTACCCGCTTTCGCTTGGGCCAGCGTAAAAATAAATCACACTGTAGCCAGATAGCACAAGATCTGCCCACAAACCTCTTACTATGTTAAGCAACAAGCAGCAGTTCATTTTAAACTGCCTACCAATTATAGTAGGGCTACTTGATTGCAACTTTTGTGTAACATGAATGATAGTCCTATGTAGTGTGATTGCAATTGAAAATTATGCTCTGAAAATGATGGGTGAGGATGACGCTATATTGACACAGCCGCCCCCCCCGCCCCCCCCACTCTCTTTCTCCCTCTCTTGTACAAAGCAATAACTGACCATCACATTTCTTCCCTAGGTGATGCGACTGAGCCTTTTGGGGAACAGGCTGAGGTGACCATGCGCACCAACTTTTGGGGCACCCTGTGGGTGTGCCATGCTCTCCTACCCCTCCTCAGACCAAATGCCAGAGTGGTGAATGTCTCCAGCTTTGTTAGCAAGAAGGCTCTTGATACATGCAGCCCTCAACTACAAGCCAAGTATGATCTTCATTCTGTATCGAAAACCTCATTCATCCTTAACTTAATTCTGAATTGTGATCTACTGAGGGAGAAATATACATTGTCATTATACATCCATCTAGCTGCAAACCTGACCATCTGTAACGGATTTCCTCCTCCTCTTCATCCGAAGAGGAGGAGCAAGGATTCGACCAAAATGCAGCGTGGTAGTTAGACATAATGATTTATTAAACAAGACGAAACGAAATACACTTGATAAACTACAAAACAAATAAACAATGTAGACAGACCTGAACTAACGAACTTACATATAACGTGAAGAACGCACGAACAGGAAACAGACTACATACATGAACGAACAAACAAACCGAAACAGTCCCATGTGGCGCGACAAACACAGGAGACAACCACCCCCAACAATCAATGTGAAAACACCTACCTTAATATGGCTCTCAATCAGAGAAAATGAAAACCACCTGCCTCTAATTGAGAGCCATATCAGGTCACCCTTTAACAAACATAGACACACATAACATAGACTACCCACCCAAACTCTCGCCCTGACCGTCAAACACATACAAAATAACAGAAAACCGGTCAGGAACGTGACACCAACTTGAAGAAAAGCCCTTTTCATCCCTTCAATAGCAGTAGTCGCATTAGCAGAAATGAAGAGCATTGTACTTAAGACCACAACAGCAAAATTGGAAAATCAAATCAAAGTGTATAATGTCAATTACAATTCTAGTACACACAAATGCTACTACAGATCATAGACAATATTTTCAAATTAATCCATTACTGTGATCATCACATGCAGTCATAAACTACTGTATTACAAGGTCTTTTTTCTGTTGCGTCTTGAAGGTTCCGTGATACTGAGCTCTCTGAGGAGGAGCTGTGCTTGCTGATGGGGCAGTTTGTTATTGCCGCTCAGCAGGGAAACCATCAGGCCCAGGGGTGGCCAAGCACAGCCTATGGCACAACAAAGGTAGGGTTCTGTCTGTTCACACAACTATTAAGGGAAATGGGCAAAAGGCAGAAATATCATACTGTTTTGTTCATCTCTGTTTAGATTGGAGTGACTGTGCTGTCCAGGATTCAGGCTCATATTCTGACTAAGACCCGGGCAGCTGATGGAATCCTGCTCAACGCTTGCTGCCCTGGCTGGGTCCGCACTGACATGGCAGGCTCCAAAGCCCCCAAGAGTCCTGAAGAAGGAGCACAGACTCCTACCTATCTGGCACTTCTTCCTGAAGGGGCCAAGGAGCCACATGGACAGTTGGTGTGGGACAAGACCGTTCAGGAATGGTAGAGTGGAGGCAGCAGGAAGTTTACCTCATCTCAATCAGAGACTTGAGGAAAATTGCACAAAAATATTCTGCCAAATTCACATGACAAAAGACGCATTGCAACAGAGGGTTGTTGACATATCTTAGCTTTTTTTTCTTTATATGATTTAATGTGATTCATTTGAATAAACACTCAGGAGTACTTTCATTGTAATGAAGGCCTGTGATTCTTTCAAAAAGTTTAATGATGTAAAGAAATAAAATAGACTGATAATAATGTCTGAGACAGTAATTTACTGGAAACTCTTGTTCAAAGTTGTAACTTTGTTTATTGAATTGAGCCTCTAGAGCATAGAGCCTCTAGATCATTTCCCAACTGGCGGCCCATGAGCCGAATTTTGCCCGCGGGGGATTTTATTGGGCCCCCAAAGTTTTCTACCAAAAAATAACTTTTTGGATTGGATATATAAAACTGTAAAAACACCAGCAAACCAGCTCCAAGGGATGTCTACAAATTATTTGTAATTACGTTCGGGCCCCCTGACCATCCGCTCAAGAAAGAAATCAGCCTGCAGCTGAATCTAGTTAGGCCTCGGGGGCTGGAGTGGTGTCACACTTTTTCCCCATCCCTAGCAAACACAGCTGATTAAACTAATTGCGTTCTCAACTGAAGATCATGATTAGTTGATTATTAGAGTCGAGGTGTGTTAGCTCGGGCTGAGGCAAAAGTGTGACACCAATCAGGCCCCTGAGGACTGGCTTTGCCCATCCCTGGTCTAGTTGATGATCCCTGCTGTAGGGGGCACCAAAGACCGATCTAGAAAGCCTAGAATAATGTTCTCAAAAGGCAGTCTATTTCTTAACACTGATTTAGCATTTTGTAGAGACCTGATTGTCTCTGCATTCAGTTGGAGGAGACAGTTGTTTTGCCATGTGTTCACCCTTGAGGGTGAGAGAGACCCATTTCATTCAAGCTACCTTATCTTCCTCTCCCTTATGAACTTGTATTGTACAAATCATCTTCTGACTAGAGGAGTAGCATTCCCACCAGATGGAATGCACTGAGAAGAGGGAAGCTTGAAAAGAAGTAGGGAGCATGGGTCTGCTAGCACAAAGACTCTTGCAGGGCACTCAACCTTGAGTGAGAGCCAGCCCTACCACATTGACCTGACATACCATAACAAAGTAATTCAAGCTGCCTGTTGAGATAGTGACATATTCAGAGTGCAAATTAATAAAATAATAATTTAACCATTCTATTTGTTTAAAATGCGATGTCTTCTGCTACAGTGGTAAAAATAAAACCATTCCAAATTAAACGAACACCCCACCTGTGTCCATAGCCGGGGGAAGCTGCAGCACCTCCTGATAAATTTGAAAAATTTTGCCTTAAAAAATAATTTTCCACTAAACTAAATTACTGAACAGACATAAATCAAAGTATTGAAAATACTACACCAGAGAGCATACTTTAGATGCAGAGGATCAATAGCTTCTAAAAAAATAGCTGTGGATTAAGTTTCATCACAACCACTTACAGTCGGGAAGGCTGCAATTTGGGCAGCATGCGTGCCAAATATAGAACACCTTGTTAAGTTGTGGCCATAGATATAATCCATAGAAGGACTTCAGAACCTCTAACCCTGGCACTTCGACTGATACATTTATGGGTACACTAGCAATGGCTGCCAGTCCTGACTTGAATGGGAACTGTCATCTATGGATTATATTTCTATGGTTGGTTGCAGCTGTCAGTTTACATTGCTGACTATCATGTGTAGGCTAGGCTACACGAGACCTCTCGACACAGTTACTGAAGGCAATCTCCATCTCACATTCACAAATTTCCAAACTAATTTTGTGGCACTGGCAGAGGCTCAAAATATAAACTGAAGCTACTCACTGTTAACAAAATGGCTGGTACATTGTGTCCACAAACATGGAAATAGACATTTGCTACATTGTTCCATGATGTTACTATTACAAAATCTTGACTAGTTAGATTCACGTAAATTTGATAAACCGCGGTGCTATCCTGGTGCTGAATCCCGCTACTAGGCCTATTTGCTTGTCTATTTGTTTAGTGGAGATGTTCCCTGTGACTGTCACTACAAGAAGCAGGTTATCATAAAGGGAAAAGCAAAACAAATCTACATTTCCCCTGGTAGCCAGATGCGAGAGGAGCGAAAAGGGCTGACATCTTTCAGTCAATGGTAAGCTAAAACAAATGTAATGTTCACTAGGTTGTAATCTAATAACCTCATTATACACTGAGTGTACAAAACATTAAGGACACTTTCCTAATATTGAGTTGCGCCCCCTTTTGCCCTCAAAACAGCCTCAATTAATTTAGGCATAGACTCTACAAGGTGTTGAAAGAGTTCCACATGGATGCTGCCCCATGTTGACTCCAATGCTTCCCACACAGTTGTGTCAAGTTGGCTGGATGTCCTTTGGGTGGTGGACCATACTAAATGCAAACGGGAAACTGTTGAGTGTGAAAAACCCAGCAGCATTAATGAATTGGACACACCTGGTGTCCCAGGTCTAAATCAGTCTCTGATTAGTGGTGAATAATGAAAAAAATGCAGTGGAATTGGCTTCAAGGTCCATAGGCTATATGTAAAAACAAACATAAAACACCACAATTCAAGTGTTT
Organism: Salvelinus fontinalis; assembly: GCF_029448725.1. Lineage (NCBI taxonomy): Eukaryota > Metazoa > Chordata > Actinopteri > Salmoniformes > Salmonidae > Salvelinus > Salvelinus fontinalis. The sequence continues at coordinate 3,759,198 of NC_074674.1, forward strand.
ATATAGGAAGATGGTATATTCTGAACCAGGGGTTGATGGAGAAAAATACACACTTTTTCAATCTTCAATAGCTCTTACACAAAGTGTTCCATGACTATGAAATTATATATTCTGAAAGGGGAGGACAGACAAAAATCCACAGTATTTTTTTGTTGTTGTATTTTATTTTATTTTTTTACATTAGATGAAGATAAAATGTTAATATATTCGACTGTGAATGATAAAAAAAATACGTTTGTTGAGAGCAGTTGTATGAAACCAGAGAATGACAGAGGCCTCATTTTAAAGTTATCAAAGTAGTCAACTGTGTGGGAATTCATATGGGAGAGAGATAGAGAGAGGTCATGAGCTCATAGGCGCCTGAGTTATTCTGAAAAAAATAGAATTATAGTTGGATAAATGTAGATAAACATTGATATTTTTTTTGCAAGGACAAGATACTACCCTCTACATCAAAACCTTAAAACTAAATATAAATTCCATACCTAAAACCTTGATTTTGGACAAAATTACCTGAATGGGTTCTTACTACCAAGGACTTTCAAGAACAAACTTCTAACAAACCAAAACTGACGAAGAAACACAGCAGAAACCTGGAAATACCATCCAACACATAACTGAGTGAGTAATGTTCAGTCTGAACCTAATTCTGAAGCCAAAAAGTAAATTACAATAATCTCTTGGTAATTTTGTTATATAAAGCTTAGTAAATAAGGCTACTAAGCTACCAGGACAGAACAGACCTGACTGCAACTTCAATTCGCACTGAAGTGTGAAGTGAGATGTGTGAAAACTCTTGAGCCTAACAATGGCAGGAGAGTTTTACAGCCTCCCCCACCCAAATGCAGAGGCCTTTGAAGCCCCCTGTGCAGATGTCATCACAATACAGTACCCCCTGCATGGAATAAGTACAAAAAGAAGCTCCTCAAGGACGTCCAGAGACACAATTTGCTGACTGCTACAAAGAGGGGAACGTAAACAGCTTAATTTTCCACACAGACCCTCCCCCGGCATGGCACAGTGCTATAAGAGCACACTACCCCTATGTTAAGAGAGAGTGTATTGGCCCAGGGTGGAAACTCAGAATACTGGACATTGAGGAAATTGAAACAACCTCTGTCAATATGTACAAGTCTGGGACAGTGGTGCCGGGTCTCCTCAAGCAGTTCCAGCTGGACTTTTACGGGATAAAGAGAGAGCACAGCAGGAAAAGCTCTCTCTCGGTGATGACTCCCCCATCCTGAGTGAGTCTGATCACACCTCTTCAAAGTGTCCTGCAGATGAGGATAGTCACCCCCCCAGAACTGAACACCCAGGTCCCACAACTGCACTGCTCCTCCATCATTGAGAGGGATAAATTCACAGAGCTGGAGAGAGACATGGGGGAGCTCAGAGAGCTAGGTCCACACAATCCAGACATCAAATGGTATTTGTCAGGTGCCGAATACAACAGACCATAGACCTTACAGTGAAATGCTTACTTACAAGCCCTTAACCAACAAAGCAGTTAAGAAAAATACGTGTTAAGTATTTACTAAAATAAACTGAAGTAAAAAAATAAAAATAAAGAGCAACAATAACAGAACAGTAACGAGTCTATATACAGGAGGTACCAGTACAGAGTCAATGTGCGGGGGCACAGGTTAGTTGAGGCAATTGAGGTAATATGTACATGTAGGTAGAGGTATAGTAAATATGCATAGGTAATTAACAGAGTAGCAGCAGCGTAAAGATTGGGGGTGGTGGATTGGGGGGGGTCAATGAAAATAGTCTGGATAGCCTTTTGATTAGCCGTCTTCTACTTGGTCCCAATCCCGGATCCGGGAGCACCCTCATCAGTAAAAAAGCTGACTAGCATAGCCTAGCATAGCGCCACAAGTAAATACTAGCATCTAAATATCATTAAATCACAAGTCCAAGACACCAGATGAAAGATACACATCTTGTGAATCCAGCCATCATTTCTGATTTTTAAAATGTTTTACAGGGAAGACACAATATGTATTTCTATTAGCTAACCACGATAGCAAAAGACACAACTTTTTTTTCCCACCATTTTTTTCCTGCATAGTTAGCTATCACAAATTCGACCAAATAAAGATATAAATAGTCACTAACCAAGAAACAACTTCATCAGATGTCAGTCTGATAACATATTTATTGTATAGCATATGTTTTGTTAGAAAAATGTGCATATATCAGGTATAAATCATAGTTTTACATTGCAGCCACCATCACAACTCTCACCAAAGCAACTAGAATAACTACAGAGACCAACGTGAATTACCTAAATACTCATCATAAAACATTTATGAAAAATACACAGCGTACAGCAAATGAAAGACAAAGATCTTGTGAATCCAGACAATATTTCTGATTTTTTAAGTGTTTTACAGCGAAAACACAATATAGCATTATATTAGCTTACTACAATAGCCAACCACACAACAGCATTGATTCAAGCCAACAATAGCGATAACGAATAAACCAGCAAAAGATATAAATTTTTTCACTAACCTTCTCAAACTTCTTCAGATGACAGTCCTATAACACCATATTACACAATACATATAGAGTTTGTTCGAAAATGTGCATATTTAGCGGCACAAATCGTGGTTATACAATGAGAATAGTAGCCAAGCTGCCAACAAAATGTCAGGAGAAATCTTGGGAGAGGCACCTAATCTAATCAGTAACTAATCATAAACTTGACAAAAAAATACAGGTTGGACAGCAAATGAAAGATACATTAGTTCTTAATGCAACCGCTGTGTTAGATTTTTTAAATTAACGTTACTACGACATACAGCGTGCGTTAAAGCGAGACCGCACCGAAATTAATGGCGGAATAGTAGTTTCACATTTTTCAACAGAACAACGAATTAACATCATAAATAGTTCTTACTTTTTGATGAGCTTCCATCAGAATCTTGGGCAAGTTGTCCTTTGTCCAGAAGAATCGTTGCTCGGTTGTAGATTGTCGCCTTCAACTTTGGAATTAGCAGTAAACATTAGCCATGTGGCGAAGACGTGCCCAACTCATTATAACGCAGCACAAAGAAATATCCGAAAATCGCAATATACTGATATAAACTGATATAACTCGGTTTAAAATAACTACATTATGATGTCTTTAACACCTATATCGAATAAAATCAGAGCCGGATATATCTAAGGCCTAAAACGGGAGCTTTCCAGAACGCCATCCTGAGGTCTGTCTTGCGTCATGGCGAATGTTGAAAAGAGTTTACCCCACGTACCCAGACCCTTTATATGTGTCACGTTCCTGACCTGTTTTCTGTTGTGTGGTATGTGTTTAACCTTTTCTCAATAGGGGGTGCTGTTTTCACTTTGTAAAAATTTAGTTCCCAAATTAAACTGCCTCGTACTCAATTCTGCTCGTACAATATGCATATTATTATTACTATTGGATAGAAAACACTCTCTAGTTTCTAAAACCGTTTGAATTATATCTGTGAGTAAAACAGAACTCAAGTTGGAGCAAACTTCCTGTGAGGAAGTGAGAAATCTGAAATCAGGCAGTCTGTTCTAGGGTCAGTTTATTAATTTGCATGTCTTCTATTGGTCGACATGCACTGCATACGCCTTCCCCTAGATGTCAGCGAATAGTGAGAATTGGAATGGAGTTGCTAGGCAGATCTGAGGCCATATTGTAACGGTGATCCTCCTCCTCTTCATACGAAGAGGAGGAGTAGTGATTTGACCAACGTGCAGCGGGTTGTGAATACATAAAGATTTATTAGACAAACGACTAAACACGAAAACAAACACTTGGAAAGGATTTACACAATAACAAAACAACGTAGACTGACCTGAACGTAAGAACTTACATGTAACACGAAGAACGCACGAACAGGGAAAAACAGACTACACAAAAACCAAACGAACATACCGAAACAGTCCCGTGTGGCGCAACATACACAGACACGGAAGACAACCACCCACAACAAACAATGTGAAACAACCTACCTTAATATGACTCTCAATTAGAGGAAACGCCAAACACCTGCCTCTAATTGAGAGCCATACCAGGCAACCCATTAACCCAACATAGAAAACACATAACATAGACTACCCACCCAAAACTCACGCCCTGACCACTTAAGAAAAATACGTGTTAAGTATTTACTAAAATAAACTGAAGTTAAAAAAACTAAAAAAATAAAGAGCAACAATAACAGAACAGTAACGAGTCTATATACAGGAGGTACCAGTACAGAGTCAATGTGCGGGGGCACAGGTTAGTTGAGGTAATTGAGGTAATATGTACATGTAGGTAGAGGTATAGTAAATATGCATAGGTAATTAACAGAGTAGCAGCAGCGTAAAGATTGGGGGTGGTGGATTGGTGGGGTCAATGAAAATAGTCTGGATAGCCTTTTGATTAGCCGTTTACGACAACAAGCTCAGTCCGATGATGCTGTGACACACCGCCCCAGACCATGACGGACCCTCACATCCAAATCGATCCCGCTCCAGAGTACAGGCCGCGGTGTATCGCTCATTCCATTGACGATAAACACGAATCCGACCATCACCACTGGTGAGTCAAAACTGCGACTTGTCAGTGAAGAGCACTTTTTGGCAGTCCTGTTCGGTCCAGCGACGGTGAGTTTGTGCCCATAGGCGACGTTGCCAGTGATGTCTGGTGAGGACCTGCCTTGCAATAGGCCTACAAGCCCTCAGTCCAGCCTCTCTCAGCCTGTTGCGGAGTCTGAGCACTGATGGAGGGATTGTGCATTCCTGGTGTAACTTGGGCAGTTGTTGCCATCCTGTACCTGTCCCGCAGGTGTGATGTTCGGATGTACCGATCCTGTGCAGGTGTCATTACATGTGGTCTGCCACTGCGAGGATGATCAGCTGTCCGTCCTGTCTACCTGCAGCACTGTCTTAGGCATCTCAGTACAGACATTGCAATGTATTGCCCTGGCCACATCTGCAGTCCTCATGCCTCCTTGCAGCATGCCTAAGGCACGTTCACGCAGATTAACAGGGACCCTGGGCATCTTTATTTTGGTGTTTTTCAGAGTCAGTAGAAAGGCCTCTTTAGTGTCCTAAGTTTCATAATTGTGACCTTAATTGCCTACCGTCTGTAAACTGTTAGTGTCTTGACGACTAGTCCACAGGTGCATGTTCATTAATTGTTTATGGTTCATTGAACAAGCATGGGAAACAGTGTTTAAACCCTTTACAATGAAGATCTGTGAAGTTATTTGGATTTTTATGAATTCTCTTTTTTTGCTGAGTTTACTTTCAAGAGAATAAACTTTTTCCCCAACACAAAGTGGCTAAACTCTGGTGTTACGCACACCTCTAAGAATAGGGAATGCAACTCCCTGCTACAACTCAACTCTCCGTGAAGTGAAAGTAGTATGGACTGTAGGTGCGAGTAAGGATGACAAAAGGCAGAGAATTGTACCGTTTACAAGGAATTTATTCCGTCACACGGTAATTTGGGGGAAAAGGGGCTGGACGGAACCAAAGAAAGTAAATATCAAAGCCACCTCTCCTACCTTACCTGCCTACCCACCTAACTTAGCACCACCTGGTGCGCTAACCAAAATACAGGGGGTGGTCCGCCCAGGTCTTTTCTAGTGTGCCTAGACAGTGAATATACTACGGGCATATGTATGCCCGCGGGCCTCTTGCCTAAGCACTCCCTAGGTGCCTTCCCCTTCTCCCCTGGGAACAAATGAAACAGAATTATCCAAATATAATTAAGCAATTTCAAGAATCAAAAACAGTTCTTTAGCACACACATACTAAACAAAACCTGTCTCTGAGCCACAACCAAGACAGGACATCAAATCAGCGCTCTCTCAGCAACAACCACAGAACATAACCATCTCTCAGCAATGATCTTTCTTCTGCGCAACAGAACACTGGTTTTTATATAGCTTCAGAAGGCATTGGTAATTGGAGACAGCTGCGTCCTGACGAGGGGGCGGGGTCAGCTCTCCAATTAGCCATGGAGTCGACCAATCAGCTGCTTGGGGGGGATTTCAGGAAGCCATCCTGAAACACACACCTGACAAACCACAACACAGAAACTGGGGAACGTAACATCTGGTACTCAAACATTAGACATGCCCTGGAGCTGTTGTCAGAGGACAGATTAGGGTCCCCCAGCCACATTATAATTCACACAGGCACAAACGACCCGAGGGCCCAACAGGAAAGGGTGGCCACAGCACTCAAGGGAGTAATTGAAAAAGCTTCTTCCACTTTCCCCAATGCCCAAGTCGTTATCTCCACCCTGCTACCACGAAAAGACATTCACATTGTCACCATACAGCGGGTGAATGCAAGCATTTCCCGGGACTGTGCCTCAAAACTTAATGTCTACCTGACCCACCACTCCACCCTGGACTCCACCCTGGACTTGAACAGTCTTTACGGCCAGGTCCACCTCTACAAGGCAGCAATCCCAACTTTTGCCAGGACCTTGAAGGACGTCACCCTCAACTGCAGCCCCAGCACCTCACACAGGAGCGACAGAGCCACAGACACCCCGCCCAGACCAGCGAGACACCCTCTCAGACCTGCAAGACCCCTTCCCGAAGGACCTGCACCGAGAGAACCCATGCCAAGAGGACCTACACCCAGACCACAGCTTCACCAGCCACACCCCAACCAGCTGAGACCACCCCAAACAAACCCTGGCCACACCCTATATAGGCCCCCCCAGATCAGACCTAAGCCCCATCCTGCCACCTAAGAGGTATGTATCAGATGCTCACACCTACTGTAATGGTCCGGGCCTAAACCACATGAATACAACACTACACACTATGGGACACAAAGCTTTTACTATCTCATCCTGGAATATAAGGTCTGAGGTCATATGCCTTTGGCCTAGAGAACAGGAACCCAGACTTCATCAAATAAATTGGAAATACAGACATTGTCATCCTACAACAAATATGGTATAGAGGTGACTGACCCACTGGTTGCCCTCTAGGTTACAGAGAGCTGGTAGTCCCATCCACCAAAACTACCAGATATGAAACAGGGAAGGGACTCTGGGGGTATGCTAATTTGGTATAGAGCAGACCTCTATTAAATTAGTCAAAACAGGAACATTTTACATTTGGCTAGAAATTAATAAGGAAATGATCTCAAAAGATATCCCCCAATAGTATCCCCATACCTTAACGATGAGAGCTTCTCCATCCTAGAGGGGGAGATCAACCATTTCCAGGCCCAGGGACATGTACTAGTCTGTGGCGACCTAAATGCCAGAACTGGACAAGAACCAGACACTCTCAGCACACAGGGTTACAAACACCTACCTGGAGGTGACAGTATTCCCTCCCAAATATGCACCCCTAGATACAACTATGACAAAACAACCAACAAAAACAGGTCACAACTCCTGCAGCTCTCTCGCACGCTGGGTCTGTACATAGTCAATGGTAGGCTTCGAGGAGACTTCTATGGTAGGTACACCTACAGCTCATCCCTTGGCAGTAGTACTGTAGATTACTTCATCACTGACCTCAACCCAGAGTCTCTCAGAGCATTCACAGTCAGCCCACTAACACCCCTATCAGATCACAGAAAAATCACAGTCTATCTGAACAGAGTAATACTCAATCATGAGGCATCAAAGCCAAAGGAACTGCACAATATTAAGAAATGCTATAGATGGAAGGAAAGTAGTGTAGAAACATACCAAAAAATAAATAGACAACAACAAATTAAAGTCCTTTCAGACAACTTCCTTGACAAAACATTTCACTGTAATAGTGAAGGTGTAAACTTGGCAGTAGAAAACCTAAACAGTATATCTGACCTTTCAGATTCCCCATCAAAAAAATAGAAATAAGTAGACAACCTAAGAAAATGTAAAACAATGACAAATGGTTTGACGAAGAATGCAAAAACTTAAGATAGAAATTGAGAAACCTATCCAACCAAAAACATGGAGACCCAGAAAACTTGAGTCTACGCCTTCACTATGGTGAATCACTAAAACAATACAGAAAACCTGAGTCTACTCCTTCACTATGGTGAATCACTAAAACAATACAGAAATACACCACAGAAAAAGAAGGAACAGCACGTTAGAAATCAGCTCAATGTAATTGAAGAATCCATAGAATCTAACCACTTCTGGGAAAATTGGAACACACTTAACAAACAACACAAAGAGTTATCTATCCAAAACAGAGTTGTGTGGATAAACCACTTGTCCAATCTTTTTGGCTCTATAAAAAAGAACAAACAGCAAAAATACATACTGTACATGATCAATTCAAAATCTTAGAATCAGCTATTAAAGATGACCAGAACCCACTGGATTCTCCATTTACATTGAACAAACTACAAGACAAAATACAAACCCTCCACCCCAAAAAGGCCTATGGTGTTGATGGTATCCTAAATGAAATTATAAAATATACAGACCAAATATTACAATTGGCTATAGTTAAACTCTTTAACATCATCCTCAGCTCTGGCATCTGCATCTTCCCCAATATTTGGAACCAAGGACTGATAACCCCAATCCACAAAAGTGAAGACAAATTTGACCCCAAAAACTATTGTGGGATATGTGTCAACAGCAACCTTGGGAAAATCCTCTGCAGTATCATTAACAGCAGACTTGTACATTTCCTCAGTGAAAGAAAAAAGGACTGAGCAAATGTCAAATTGTTTTTTTACCAAATTACCATACGACAGACCACGTATTCACCCTGCACACCCTAATTGACAAACAAACAAACCAAAATAAAGGAAAAGTCTTCTCATGCTTTGTCGACTTCAAAAAAGCTTTTGACTCAATTTGGCATGAGGGTCTGCTATACAAATTGATGGAAAGTGGTGTTGGGGAGAAAAACATACAACATTATAAAATCCATGTACACAAACAACAAGTGTGAGGTTAAAATGTGCAAAATACACACACATTTCTTTCCACAGGACCGTGGGGTGAGACAGGGATGCAGCTTAAGCCCCACCCTCTTCACCATATACAGGGCATTCGGAAAGTAGAATCTTCTTGGGTGTGATGCCTCAAGCTTGGCACACCTGTATTTGCAGAGTTTCTTCATTCTTCTATCAAGTTTATTCCATTGCAGATCCTCTCAAACTCTGTCAGGTTGGATGGGGAGCGTCGCTGCACAGCTATTTTCAGGTCTCTCCAGAGATGTTCGATCAGGTTCAAGTCTGGGTTCTGTCTGGGCCACTCACGGACATTCAGAGACTTGTCCCAAAGCCACTCCTGCGTTGTCTTGGCTGTGTGCTTAGGGTTGTTGTCATGTTGGAAGGTGAACCTTCCCCCCAGTCTGAGGTCCTGAGCGCTTTTTCATTAAGGATTTCTCTGTACTTTGCTCTGTTCATCTTTCCCTCGATCCTGACTAGTCTCCCAGTCCCTGCCACTAAAAACATCCCCACAGCATGATGCTGCCACCTTCCATGCTTGGATGGCGCCAGGTTTCCTCCAAATGTGATGCTTGGTATTCAGGCCAAAGAATTCAATCTTGGCTTCATCAGACCAGAGAATCTTGTTTCTCATGATCTGAGAGTCCTTTAGGTGCCTTTGGGCAAACTCCAAGAGGGGTGTCATGTGCAATTTTACTGAGGAGTGGCTTCTGTCTGGCCACTCTACCATAAAGGCCTGATTGGTGGAGTACTTTAGATATGGTTGTCCTTCTGGAAGGTTCACCAATCTCCACAGAGGAACTCTGGAGCTCTGTCAGAGTGACCATCGGGTTCTTGGTGACCTCCCTGACCAAGGCCCTTTTCCCCCGATTGCTCATTCTGGCCGGGCGGCCAGGTCTAGGAAGAGTCTTGGTGGTTCCAAACTTCTTCCATTTAAGAATTATGGATTCCACTGTGTTCTTGGGGACCTTCAATGCTGCAGAAATATTTTGGCACCTTTCTCTAGATATGTGCCTTCGACACAATTCTGTCTTGAAGCTCTACGGACAATTCCTTCGACCTTATGGCTTGGTTTTTGCTCTGACATGCATTGTCAACTGTGGGACCTTATATAGACATTTGTGTGCCTTTCCAAATCATGTCCAATCATTTGAATTTATCCCAGGTGGACTCCAATCAAGTTGTAAACATCTCAAGGATGATCAATGGAAACAAGATGCACCTAAGCTCAATTTCGAGTCTTATAGCAAAGGGGCTGAAAAGTTATGTAAATAAGGTATTTCTGTGTTTTATTTTTAATACATTTGCAAAAATGTCTAAAAACCTGTTTTCGCTCTCTCATTATGGGGTATTGTGTGTAGACTGATGAGGATTTTTATTTATTTAATCCATTTTAGAATAAGGCTGCAAAAATGTGGAAAAAGGGAAGGGGTCTGAATACTTTCCAAATACACTGTATATCAACGAATTGGCGAGAGCACGAGAACAGTGTGCAGCACCCGGCCTCACCTTACTAGAATCGGAAGTCAAATGTCTTCCTTTGGTTAGCATAGGGCGGCAGCGTAGCCTAGTGGTTAGAGCGTTGGACTAGTAACCGAAAGGTTGCAAGTTCAAATCCCCAAGGTACAAATCTGTCGTTCTGCCCCTGAACAAGGCAGTTAACCCACTGTTCCTAGGCCGTCATTGAAAATAAGACTTTGTTCTTAACTGACTTGCCTAGGTAAATAAAGGTAAAGAATTTTTTTTTTTATTGTTTGAAAATGATTTGGTGAAAATTATTGTCCCCAACCAAGGAGGGCCTACCACAGCATCTAGATCATCTGCACATATTCTGTAATACCTGGGCCCTGACAGTATATCTCAGTAAGTCAAAAATAATGGTGTTCCAAAAAAGGTCCAGTTGCCAGGACCACAAATACAAATTCCATCTAGACACCGTTGCCCTAGAGCACACAAAAAACAATACATACCTCGGCCTAAACATCAGCACCACAGGTAACTACCACAAAGCTGTGAACAATCTGAGACAAGGCAAGAATATTTATTTATTCTTCCTTTATTTAACTAGGCAAGTCAGTTAAGAGCAAATTCTTATTTTCAATGATGGCCTATGAAGTGGGTTAACTGCCTTGTTCAGGGGAAGAAAGACAGATTTTCACCTTGTCAGCTCAGGGATTTGATCTTGCAACCTTTCAGTTACAAGTCCAACACTCTAACCACTAGGCTACCTGCCACCCTATGCCAGCCAAAGGAACATAAAATTCAACATACCAATTAGGATCTGGCTAAAAATACTTGAATCAGTTTTAGAACCCATTGCCCTTTACGGTTGTGAGGTCTGGGGTCCGCTCACCAACCAAGAATTCACAAAATGAGACAAACACCAGATTAAGACACTACACACAGAATTCTGCAAAACTATCCTCTGCGTACAATGTAAAACCAAATAATGCATGCAGAGCAGAATTAGGCAGATTCCCGCTAATTATCAAAATCCAGAAAAGAGACAGTTAAATTCTACAACCACCTAAAAGGAAGCGATTCCCAAACCTTCCATAACAAAGCCATCACCTACAGAGAGATGAACCTGGAGAAGAGTCCCCTAAGCAAGCTGGTCCTGGGGCTCTGTTCATAAACACAAACAAACCCCACCGAGCACTAGGACAGCAACACAATTAGACCCAACCAAATCATGAGAAAACACAACAATAATTACTTGACACATTGGAAAGAAATAACAAAAAAACTGAGCAAACTAGAATGCTATTTGGCCCTAAACAGAGAGTACACAGTGGCAGAATACTTGACGACTGTGACTGACCAAAAATTAAGGAAAGCTTTGACTACTGTACAGACTCAGGGAGCATAGCCTTGCTCTTGAGAAAGGTCACCGTAGGTAGACCTGGCTCTTAAGAACAGACAGGCTATGTGCACACTGACCACAAAATGAGGTGGAAACTGAGCTGCACTTCCTGCCAAATGTATGACCATATTAAAGACACATATTTCCCTCAGAATACACAGACCCACAACGAATTTGAAAATAAATCAAATTTTGATAAACTCACATACCGATTGGGTGAAATACCACATTGTGCAATCACAGCAGCAAGATTTGTAATCTATTTCCACAAGAAAAGGGAAACCAGTGAAGAACAAACACCATTGTAAATACAACACATTTATGTTTATTTATTTTCCCTTTTTTTACTTTAACTATTTGCACATAGTTACAACACTGTATATATACACAATGACATTTGAAATGTCTTTATTATTTTGTAACTAATATTTACTGTTCACTTTTTGTTTATTTCACTTTTGTTTATCCCCACTTGCTTTGGCAATGTAAACATATGTTTCCCATGCCAATAAAGCCCATTCAATTGAAATTGAATTGCTGTCACATATGCTATAATGGCACAGATATAAAGATGAGTCCTCTATCCATCTCTATATATGAAACCAATCAGTATGTCAAACAAAGCTCTTAACTCTGCCTGAAAATATTGAATGCCATGCGGTACACAGGACGCACCGCAGCCTAGTGCGGCTCCCCTAAGGTAGCGTTGCTAACAGCTCCATTGACAACAAATTAGTTCCACTGGAAGGCAAAGAGGTTGATGTATCGGGTGGTGTTAATAATTCGTTTTACTTGAGACAGGAGACCAAGTGGAGACATAGGACGAGGTGGATAATTTTATAATAAGGCAGGTTTATTCAAGTGTAAAAATATTATGCAAAGCGTGCAGCACGGCTCTTTTCTATCTGATCCGTATGGGGTCGTCAGGAAAAGAGGGAGTTTTCAGAATTGTTCAGTACTATACAGACAACAAGCAAAGTAGGTAGATCTGCGAGTCCGGCCTTCCGATTGGTCGATCTGGGTCTTGGGTAGTCCTGCTTCCGGCCTGGTGTCCACGTTCCATTGGTTCCTGAGAGTTCTTTGTCCTGAGGTCCAACCATGGGTTGGGTGTGTCTGTGGTTATTATGGGGGAGGGGAATTATGTGTGTCTATAGTTGGTGTCTTAAGTCCAGCATATGTCCAAGAGAAATGAGGAGTATGTGTGTTTTTGTATAATATATGGCTTATGTTGAAGTATAGTTATTGCTAGTTTCCAGTCTCTATTTCAATTTCTTACAGTGGACATAAGGCGTTCATTTCTATTCAGTTGACTCGCCATGAATTCGGCGTCTGAACTGTGCGTACATAGGCTAACCTATCCCTTCTTATATAAATATAATATGCCCTCTCCTTCCCATTGTATCATATGTGGGTATTTGATCTACTAGGCTACACAACTTCACCTGTCAGAGTGACTGTGCACGTTCCTTTGTTTGCAAAAGTAGCCTACTAGGCTACACAACTTCACCTGTCAGAGTGACTGTGCACGTTCCTTTGTTTGCAAAAGTAGCTAATAGGGTTGACTTTCCTCTAAATCAACGTTGTCTTCTCCCAGATCAGCGTAGGCTACACGTCAGCCCACTACAACCACAGTGCGGTTAATTACATGATTTAAATAGTTAGGCTACTTTAACTATTTACTTTACAAAAATAACGTTTTGGAGAGCGAATGAAATGTCCAAAAAAGTGGCAGTAGTTACCGGTGCCAATAAAGGCACAGGATTTGCGATTGTGAGGGAGCTTTGCAAGGCAAAATTTACCGGGGATGTTATTCTTACTGCTCGAAATGAGAAACTTGGAAATGAGGCAGTGAAGATGCTGAAGTCTGAAGGATTTGAAGTTGCTTTCCACCACCTTGATCTCTGCGACCAAGCCAGCGCCAAACAACTGAGTAACTTTCTGCAGAAGACGTATGGCGGATTGGATGTGCTTATTAACAACGCTGGAATGTCCTTTAAAAGTTCCGTACGGTAGCCTATTCTATTATTTTGCGGTAGCCACCTAGCTAGAATTTGTAACATATACTGTATGATTTGCAAATTCGTAACATATTGTATGTTTTGTAAATTCATAACATATGGTACCTTTTGCTATTTCGTAACATATAATGGAATTGTAATTCGTAACATATCATACAAAATGGGTGATGGACATCTACAAATTAATACATACCATACGAACATATCATACTATACTGAACAAAAATATAAATGCAACAATTTCAATGATTTTACTGATTTACAGTTCATATAAGTAAATCAGTCAATTGGAATAAATAAATTAGCCCATAATCTATGGATTTCACATGACTGGGCAAGGGCGCAGCCATGAGTGGGCGTGGGAGGGCATAGGCCTACTCACTTGGGAGACTGCCCCACCCACCAGGGAGGAAGGCCCAGCCAATCAGAATGAGTTTTTCCTCACAAAAAGGCTTTATTACAGACAGAAATATTCCTCTGTTTCGTCAGCTGTCTGGGTGGCGGATCTCAGACGATCGCACAGGTGAAGAAGCCGGATGTGGAGGTCCTGGGCTGGCGTGGTTACAAGTGGTCTGTGGTTGTGAGACCGGTTGGACGTACTGCCAAATTCTCTAAAATGACATAGGAGGTGGCTTATGGTAGAGAAATTAACATAAAATTATCTGGCAACAGCTCTGGTGGACATTCCTGCAGTCAGCATGCCAATTGCACGCTCCCTTAAGATTTTAGACATCTGTGGCATTGTGTTGTGTGACAAAACCGCACATTTTAGAGTGGACTTTTATTGTCGCCAGCACAAGGTGCACCTGTAAGGATCATGCTGTTTAATCAGCTTCTTGGTATGCCACACCTGTTAGGTGGACGGACTCTCTTGGCAAAGGATAATTAGTCACTAACAGCGATGTAAACACATTTGTGCACAACATTTTAGAGAAATAAGCTTTTTGTGGATATGGAACATTTCTGGGATCTTTTATTACAGTTCATGAAACATGGAACCAAAGCTTTACATGTTGAGTTTACATTTTTGTTCAGTATAAATGGGGTGTCTTGGATTTACGTACAGAATAATACAAAATGCTCTGAGGCCAGGTAGTGTGCCATGTTTAGCAACAATCAGCTGTTAAATAAACTATTCAGTTTAAACTGCCTAGCAACAATAGTAGAGCTAATTGATTGCAACTTTTGTGTAACATGAATGATAGTCATATGTATCAGTGTGATTGCATTAGAAAAATTATCTCTGCAAAAATGATGGGTGAGGGTGATGCTATATTGACACAGCCCCCGCTCTCTCTCTTTCTCTCCCTCTCTCTTGTACAAAGCAATAATTGACCATCACATTTTTTCCCTAGATGATGCGACTGAGCCTTTTGGGGTACAGGCTGAGGTGACCATGCGCACCAACTTTTGGGGCACCCTGTGGGTGTGCCATGCTCTCCTACCCCTCCTCAGACCAAATGCCAGAGTGGTGAATGTCTCCAGCTTTGTTAGCAAGAAGGCTCTTGATACATGCAGCCCTCAACTACAAGCCAAGTATGATCTTCATTCTGTATCGAAAACCTCATTCATCCTTAACTTAATTCTGAATTGTGATCTACTGAGGGAGAAATATACACTGATGTCATTATACATCCATCTACCTGCAAACCTGACCAACTTGAACGAAAGCCCTATCCCTTCAATAGCAGCTGTTGCATTAGCAGATATGAAGAACATTTTGCTGTTGTGGTTTTAATCATAATTGGACAATCAAATCAGTTTATTGTCAGTTGCTACTAGAGATCATAGACACTATTTTCAAATTAATCCATTACTGCGATCATCACATGCAGTCATAAACCACTGTATTACAAGGTCTTTTTTCTGTTGTGTCTTGAAGGTTCCGTGATACTGAGCTCTCTGAGGAGGAGCTGTGCTTGCTGATGGGGCAGTTTGTTATTGCCGCTCAGCAGGGAAACCATCAGGCCCAGGGGTGGCCAAACACAGCCTATGGCACAACAAAGGTGGGGTTCTGTCTGTCCACACAACTATTAAGGGGAATGGGCAAATGTGACCCACCGCCTCAATTTGGTCTTATGTAGCGAAATTGTGTTTTTGGATAAAAGTAGAGACTCGGAGCTCCAAAATGGTATGTCATACACTGCAGTTGAGGAACAATGGGAAAGTAATTCTGCTTTGAAAGTTGATAAACTTGTAACCCCACGTTTGAGAAAATGGCCCAGTAATGTGTTGGTAAACCTAC
Organism: Salvelinus fontinalis; assembly: GCF_029448725.1. NCBI lineage: Eukaryota > Metazoa > Chordata > Actinopteri > Salmoniformes > Salmonidae > Salvelinus > Salvelinus fontinalis. The sequence continues at coordinate 3,775,231 of NC_074674.1, forward strand.
TGGAGAGCTCTTCTTTGTCTACACCTATTCAGCATCATTCACACCCACTAAGCCTTAGCCCCACCCCTCTCTTTAAGAATTCACATGGGAGGCCATGTGCTAAACAGAGTGAGTAAGGTAGTGTAGTAAACAACCAAAGATTTCGTGACTAAAAGTGGTGAAAGTAGTAGCCTACAATAAGAAAAAACTCCAGGTAAAAATGCACTTGAACTTGGCCTATATTTTAATCTGACTTTGAAAGTGTCCAGATAAAAGTATTGTATAAATATTGTTAGATGATGTTTACCCAGACACTTGTCTAAATTGATGAGTCATGTGAAATAAATGCTATAACCACCTCCCAGCCACATCTAGACATGTACACATGTTCGTGAAATACAATAGACGGCCGTAATTACACCCAGACACACCTGGCTAACTTGATGGGTCATGTAATCATTCTCTTATGAAGTGGAGTCTTTTGTTTAGACATCTAGCTAGCTAAACAATGAACCATAATCCCAACCCATAGCTGCAGTACAGATGGATTGTCATAGCTAGCCACTATGCATGAAATACTGTAGTATGAATCTGCAGGTAGCTAAAGCTAACCAACTAGGTTCAATGTTAGCTAGCTAGCTAACATTATGCTATAACTAACAATGCAAATGGCTTTGTGTGATACGAATAATATTACTATACAGATCATACACGTAACGTTAGCTAGCGAGCAAGCAAGTTAACATTCGCTAGCTAGTAAACAGTACGCTTTAACTTGCAATGAAAACGACTTTGACAAAATGAGAAACATCTAATATCTGAAAATGTAGCTAGACTCTTACCGTATACATGGATGAACGCTTCACGGCAGAGTGCCTTTTCCGTTTGGTTTGTAGCTAGCTACAGCTTGTTTTGCCCACTGTTGTGTCAAGTCACTCCAGTTCACACTGACCTTTTGCAGAAAAGTAGTCCATCACAACTTTATCCCACTAATCTTTGTCGATCTCTCCTGCTAAATCCTGGGCAGTGATGTTATTGAGAGCAGAAGCAACACTTTTGCAGGTCTCCATGGCTAACGTTGTATCTTTCAAAAATGCAGTGGTAGCAAGGATTATCTACACATACTGAGAAGCTTATGTTATAGACAGAAGCATGCTACATGGCATACCAATCAGAACTCAACTCTCGGCATGTCCAGCCCATCCATTATCTCAGGTAATCATAGCTAGCGGGACGGTTCCTGTATTTTCCATGGCTCAACCAACAAGGCTCATAATTTAACATTTGTATTCAAATTTACAGATGGCATACACGTTTCTTATTAAGGCACATGAAAGTTCACATATTCACATATCTCAAATGCCTCTTCTGTGAAGTAGTGACTTGTGACATACACCTAGCTTCTTGAAACAGGTCACAAATTACACATTTATCATACTGTTTTGTTCATCTCTGTTTAGATTGGAGTGACTGTGCTGTCCAGGGTTCAGGCTCATATTCTGACTAAGACCCGGGCAGCTGATGGAATCCTGCTCAACGCCTGCTGCCCTGGCTGGGTCCGCACTGACATGGCAGGCCCCAAGGCCCTCAAGAGCCCTGAGGAAGGAGCACAGACTCCTATCTATCTGGCACTTCTTCCTGAAGGGGCCAAGGAGCCACATGGACAGTTGGTGTGGGACAAGACCGTTCAGGAATGGTAGAGTGGAGGCAGCAGGAAGTTTACCTCATCTCAATCAGAGACTTGAGGAAAATTGCACAAAAAGGTTCCGCCAAATTCACATGATAAAAGACACATTGCAACCGAGGGTTGTGGAGATATCTTTGCTTTTTTTCTTTATATGATTTAATATGATTAATCTACATAAATAACGCTCTGGAGTACTTTCATTGTAATGAAGGCCTGTTATTCTTTCAAAAAGTTTAATGATGTAAAGAAATAAAATAGCTTGATAATAATGTCTGAGACAGTGATTTTCTGGAAACTCTTGTTCAAAGTTGTAACTTTGTTTATTGAATTGAGCCTCTAGAGCATAGTTCCCCAACTGGCAGGCTGATTTTTATTTGGCCCCAACAGTTTTATTTGTTATTGCACTGAGAATAGGGAAATGTGAAAAGAAGTGTGGCGCAGGTGTCTGCAAGCACAAAGACTCTCGCATGCACTCAACCTTGAGTGAGAGCCAACCAGCCCTATCACATTGACCTGACATAGCATAACAATTTCATTGTAGCTGCTTGTTGAGATGGTGATATATTCAGAATGTGAATTAAGGCATGAACCCCCCTAAATGCAACAAAGACAAACTTAATAATGCTAATTTAACCATTATCCTATTGGTATAAAATGCAATGTGCACTGCTACAGTGGTAAATATTAAAATAAAAGCATATTCCAAATTAAACAAACACCCCCACCTGTGTCCATAGCCGCAGGAAGTAGGATAAATTAAAACATTTAGCCAAAATGAGGCTTTTAAAAAATAATTTCCCCCTACATTAAATCACTCATGTCCGAACAGACAAAAAAGTTTTTTTTTTTAAATACTACAGTCGTGGCCAAAAAATTTGAGAATGACACAAATATTAATTTTCACAAAGTCTGCTGCCTCAGTTTGTATGATGGCAATTTGCATATACTCCAGAATGTTATGAAGAATGATCAGATGAATTGCAAAGTCCCTATTTGCCATGCAAATTAACTGAATCCCCCCCCACTGCATTTCAGCCCTGCCACAAAAGGACCAGCTGACATCATGTCAGTGATTTTCTCGTTAACACAGGTGTGAGTGTTGACGAGGACAAGGCTGGAGATCACTCTATCATGCTGATTGAGTTTGAATAACAGACTGGAAGCTTCAAAAGGAGGGTGGTGCTTGGAATAATTGTTCTTCCTCTGTCAACCATGGTTACCTACAAGGAAACACCTTGCAGCAGGCAGGTGTGAGTGCATCTGCACGCACAGTGAGGCGAAGACTTTTGGAGGATGGCCTGATGTCAAGAAGGGCGGCAAAGAAGCCATTTCTCTCCAGGAAAAACATCAGGGACAGGCTGATATTCTGCAAAAGGTACAGGGGACTGCTGAGGACTGGGGTAAAGTCATTTTCTATGGTGAATCCCCTTTCCGATTGTTTGGGGCATCCGGAAAAAAGCTTGTCCGGAGAAGACGAGGTGTACACTACCATCATGCCAACAGTAAAGCTGTGGCTTCTGGGCCACAGCTTCTGGGCCACATGAACTTCTGGGCCACATCCTGACAGATGGCAGCCCATTCTTGCATAATCAATGCTCGGAGTTTGTCAGAATTTGTGGGGTTTTGTTTGTCCACCCGCCTTTTGAGGATTGACCACAAGTGCTCAATGGGATTACCGTCTAGGGAGTTTCCTGGCCATGGACCCAAAATATCAATGTTTTGTTCCCCGAGCCACTTAGTTATCACTTTTGCCTTATGGCAAGGTGCTCCATCATGCTGGAAAAGGCATTGTTCGTCACCAAACTGTTCCTGGATGGTTGGGAGAAGCTGCTCTCAGAGGATGTGTTGGTACCATTCTTTAATCATGGCTGTGTTCTTAGGCAAAATTGTGAGTGAGCCCACTCCATTGGCTGAGAAGCAACCCCACACATGAATGGTCTCAGGATGCTTTACTGTTGGCATGACACAGCCATCGTAGCAATCTTGAAGTGTGGAATCCGATTGGTCAGACCAGCATTGGATAGATCTAAGCACCGGCGCTTCCTGTTTTAGTTTCTGCCTATAAGAGGGGAACAACAAGATGGAGTCATGGTCAGATTTGCCAAAAGGAGGGCAGGGGAGGGCCTTGTATGCATCGCGGAAGTTCGAGTAGCAGTGGTCGAGTGTGTTACTCGCTCGTGTAATCCCGGAAATCTCTGTGGAAAGCAACTCTTGCCCTAATTTCATCGACTTTGTTAACTAGGGACTGGACATTAGCGAGTAATATACTCTGAAGCGGTTTGTGGTGTGCGCGCATCCGAACCCTCACTAGAAGACCACTCCGGCACCCTCTCCTCCGACGGTGTTGTTTTGGGTCGGCCTCTGGAATCAGTTCAAATACCCTGGGAGGTGCAGACAAAGGATCCCCTTTGGGAAAGTTGTATTCCTGGTCATAGTGCTGGTTGTGCTGGTAACTCTCTGATATCCAATAGTTATTCCCGGCTATACGTAATAACACTTAAGGTTTTCTGGGCTAACAATGTAAGAAATAATACATAAAAAAAACTAAATACTGCACAGTTTCCTAAGGGCTTGAAGCGAAGCTGCCATCTCTATCTGCGCCATCTTGTCAAAGACTTGATAAGTGGTGTGATGCAGATACATTTATTCAAAAGAGAATAATGACAAAAATATTGAGAGGAAGTTGATGCTATTGTACATTCATTATTTTAAGTAGTAAACCCAAACTAATCCTGTCTTAGCCTCTCTCTTTCCTCTACATTTCCCAGGGAGCACAAATACTGCAACACAGTGACAATAAGTCAAGACTATTGACACACCCAGGACATTGACAAGTCTAAACATTTTTTTTAACTCCATAAAGCACTACATATATTTAAAATAAAATAAGAAAACATTAACAAATCACTAAACATAAACAACTGCTGGGAAAAGCTAAATGAAAAATGCAGACTAGAGACACCACCCCAAAACAATTAGAATAGTACCCTTCGTAAATGAATGTCTTGACTACGTCCTGATTTCCAAGGGACAAGCATTTTACACTAAACCAGCGGCATCAAAAAGGATCAGTCCCCACTTTGTATCTCCATGAGTACAAGGAAATACAATGGACAAGAAAATGTAGAGACATGTGCAGTAATTCTAGCTACACTTGCAGGACTTAACAATCATATTGGACAACTGCTCCACCTGTGAGAAAAAAAAGTACATTCAATGGATAGACATTATAAATAAGTATTCAAACCCAGCAGCTGTGTTGACTATGATTTCAATTCGGTGAGGATGTTATGAGAGTTTAATTTGATACTTCTAACTATACAGTATTTACTGACCTTGTGTTGTCTCCCCACATAATAGATAATGGGTAGGGGCTCCAAGACCTGTGGAACACAGCAGGGTTGGGCAGAGGCTCCGGGGTTGTGGTGCTTATACAGAGCCAGTACCTGTGGTTGGGTAAACAACACTAGATATCTCACTGAACAGACCATCTCCCCCCGTGGCTACACAGCATCTGATTACTGAACACCCCAACTGTAACAATAGGGCCGTCTATAGAAACATGACTGGTAGCATTACCTGGGAATACTTGTTTTCTGTGTTCCATATATAGGTGCAGGGGCCGATGCAGTAGTTAGCAAAGTAGCCCGTGGGTTCATGGATCCACTTCCAGCCCAGGTCCTTACGGAAGTCAATGTAAAGTCTTCGCACACAGCAACTCTCCGATTTACTGGGGGATACACACACCTGTGTTATACACCTTATTTCTTACAAACAGGGAGTTAACAGGGAAATAACGGGGAGTTAACAGGGCGCTAACAGGGAGCTAACAGGGCGTTAAGAGGGTGTTAACAGGGCCTCTAAGTAGGTCTACAGTATATCTATCTGCCAAAAGAGATTAACTTTGTTAGTACACATTTAAGAGACGTGAATTGATCATTCTAAATGTGCTCTTGGGCCAGTGGAATAAAGGATAGTCTCACTCTGAGCAGATCTCTTCAGTAGTGGTTTGTCGTTTCTTCCGAGAGCTAAGCTGGCTGTGGCGTTCCACAGGAAGTGACATCAGTAAAATGTGAGGCTTTGATGGCATTTTCATGGCTAGTGTTTCTGTATCTCCCCTCAGCTTGTTCATCCCTATCGTATAAAACATTGACACCTGTCAGGCAAGAGATTCAAAGTGGAGGTTTTGGCAGAAAACGTATGGCTCGAGTTGATTTCAATACAGTGAATGGAGTAAACTGCAAATACCTGATATTTCGAAGAGGAATTCCTCCATTGTTTTCCCACAATCACAAGGCAACTTCAATTGGAATCCCTGCTCCTCTCCTGTGAAGTGTTGTACAAATACTAATATAATGGTGTATCAAACTTATTTTTAAACCTGAAGGAATAGGTATACTGTTTTAGGTGTAAAAGTCTGTTGGACAGTTCTTTCACATGCTTTGTCACTTCAAACAGACACAGATTTGTAACAGGATATGATTGTCTGTATTGCAACATACTGTTTGTGTTATGTAATTATATCTACAACCGTAAAGAAAATTGTAACTTACCAGCCCCTTGCAGCCACTCATTCAGAGTCTGTGTAACATCAAAGGACACCCAGCGATTGGCCCATTCCTTGGAGACAAAATGGGACTTCAGGTAACGTGCCTTATCTCCAACTCCTCTGTAGAGTTCCAGTCTCTGCTCAATGCCATCGTTCATGCCACGGTTCTTGATGAGGAGACGGAGCTCAGCTTGAGAGAGCAGTCGATCAGTCCCCAGTACTGACCGCATCTCAGACATGTTGAAGAGCATCTGGTGCTTACTGGTGTTCTCACCTTGGAAAGGAGAGTCAATATGATTTTTTGTACTTTCTACTACTGGACCTGTCAGTGCGGGAGAGGGGGTATAGAGAAAGAAAGAGAAACCGAAAGAGAAGCTGCATTTTACCATAGTACTGGAAACAAAACTATAGTGGATAGATTCTGTTATATAAAGGCACCCGCAGAGAGAGGCGAATGCAGTTTCAGGTTTGGCCTCAAATACTATCTGCCGGAGCCAAAATTACCCCTGTGAGTCTGTAACAATAATTACACATTGACAGGGACGTTGAGGAAGTGAGGCTCTGCTCTGGAAGCTAGATCACACCATGCTGCTGTATTACAATAAACCAACGGCATCAAAAAGGATCTAATCAGAGGGCATGGTCCTGAGAGATTCTGGCGCAAACCTAACCTGCTCAGAGTTACTGCCTGGACAACAAGTTTACACTGTAGTGATGTATACTGTCTTTTAGACAAAAAGGGGGAAGGACCCAGCAAAGGGAAGGAAACATCTGGTAGGGAGAGGTAAAAGGTTGACTCAGGCCGTGGTTTTACACCCAGCAGACAGGGCCATTGCAGTCAGTTCAGTAAACTAATGGAAGAAACACCCATTTTCAGTCAACAACCTTATCTAAAGGACATAATTACACAAATGTACCCTAAAAATGATCCGCCAACTGCAGTTTATGCATTTGCTCAGTCATAAACTACAGCACCACTTCAAATGTATCTTATTCACGACATGCGACAAGGTTGAAATAGCCTTAATAATCATTTGCATGTCTACCAAACCTCTCTGCATCATCCTGCGCTCCTCAATCCAGGGTGGTGAAAAGTTAGACAGATGCTACATGGTATACAGAGATAGCAGCCCTTTTATTTTTGAGGGCAGAACCGGAGTCATTTAACAGCACGTACTAAGTCAAGTGTTCCTTCCTGCCAGCTATTCAGATAACCAGAATAAGCACACAGTAATCAGTCAGAGGAAACCACTGGCCCCATCCATCTGTCTTACCCTCCACATTGTAAGTGACAATATGGTCTAATGTTATTTCACTCCAAATATGGGTGCGATGATCAAAGATTATGACAACAAGCAAAATATATACAATGCCTACTTTTTGCATTGCTATGCAATTACCATGGTGAAGGCCTGTGGTTAGCTAGGATTTATATCTTAAATCGACCTTTGAAGATCCCCCTACACACATCAACCATTTAACACGCCTATACTTGACTGAAGTGAGGCTAGAGAAGCATCCACTTTAACTTGACAAGCCAGAGCCTGTGTAAGCAGCAGGATGTGTGTGCATGTAGACAGCATACATGGATATATCTACTCACTTTGTTTCATGTTGAACTTGTGGACCTCCTTTGCAAAGTATGCCTCCTCCTCTGCATCCGGATTAGGCGGTATGTACGTGTGCACCTGCTCCTCACTCAGCTCCACTGTGCTGTTGTAGATGGACATCAGGGAAGCTGGGACCTCCTCAGTGTCTCCCTCCTGGTCAATCTCTGGCTCCTTGGGCAGCCGCAGCTTGCTCAGTATCTGTCCACGGATGGCCTCAATACGTTTCCTCTTCACCAGCTCCAAGTCCAGAGACTTACAGGTGGACATGGTGTCACTCCGGCACACATATTCCAACATCAATAAGGCAGTCAGCATCAAACACACTGCCCTCATTGCACACTTTAAAGAGGAACAATGTCTATGACAGCAGGCTTTCAGAGTTGACTATTGTGTGGATTTACCGTCCTGTTTGAGCCTGTTGCATGAGCTGATTTCAATGTACTTCTCCTGCTGCTGTCACAACAACCCAGGAGGCTTCAGTATCTCAAGTTGAGCTCCTCAGAGACTGGTGCTAGCTCTTGAGCCGAGGTCAGATCCCGGACTAGAACCACATAGAGTTCACCACCAAAAGAGCTCAGCCTAAACTGAGTCACTGGCTCGCTGGCATGGTGCCTCACAGACTCTCACAGTGCTCCCTAGAGGCCGTCTCAATTCATGAATGAATGAACTACAGCACATCACCACATTACTCCCCATGCCTGGGACCCAATTTAAAATAACAAACAAGCTCTTAGGAGACTGAACTGAGATTTGGAAAGTAACAGAGGAAAATCTCAATGAAAATTGTCAAGCTGTCTCAACTGTCTTCCCAACTCTCTATAAAAATGTGTTTATGTTAAAATCAGTTAACAAATTGTTTTGGCAAATGTGACAGTCTCTTCCTACAACGTTATTGAATATAAGTTTTAGTCAGCTGACTCACTTCTTTCATCAGATAAACTGCTTCAGACTAAGCCAAAGCAAAGGGCCATATCATTAGTCTAGAAGAGCACAATATTGACAAATGTAAATGTATAAACCAGTTCTACATAAATACATGCACACAACATACCGTATTGCATAAAGCACAAGGAATGTTGTAAAAAAACACACAAAAAAAACGTCCTAGCTTCAATTACTTAACCATTTAAAATGTTCCAAGACCGATGCTGTGTCATTCACTAGATGCACTTTCCCATGCTAAACTTGAGAGAACACTCAAGACAGAGGTCCACCACAAAAAAAATGAAAGAGCAGAGTAGACATCATAACAGCGTCATCTAACTCACCCACACAGTTACAGCTCAGGCCCGTCTCCTTCTCTTTCTCTAGTCTACTATATCCATATCCAGTCAATTAAAACGTTTCAGACTAAGACAAAGATATAAGAAAAAAACAATACACTGTAGAAAACCATCTACCCTATTAGACCCTAGAGTTGTTTGTTTTAGCAGCCATCATCAGCCACTGATCTTTTCATTCCAGTTCCTGTTGCTTTTCTGTCTAGTTCCTGCCTTCTTGCACTAAAACAGTATGAAGCTCTAAGTCCAGGAAGTGAGCAGCATTGTGAAACATCTGCCATTTCAAAGTACAGGGTTGCTGTTTCCTTTAACTTTGCCGGAAGGCAAGACACATGTAAGAACTTAAATCAAATCAAATTGTATTTGTCACATGCGCTGAATACAATAGGTGTAGACCTTACAGTGAAATTCTTACTTACAAGCCCTCAACCAACAATGCAGTTAAGAAAAATACCTAAAAAAAAGGAAGAAATAAAAGTAACAAATAATTAAAGAGCAGCAGTAAAATAACAATAGCGAGGCTATATATAAGGAGTACCGGTACAGAGTTAATGTGCAGGGGCACCGGTTAGTCGAGGTAATTGAGGTAATATGTACATGGAGGTAGAGTTAAAGTGACTATGCATAGATAATAAACAGAGAGTAACAGCAGCGAAAAAGGGGGGGGGGGGGGGCAATGCAAATAGTCTGAGTGGCCATTTGATTAGATGTTCAGGAGTCTTATGGCTTGGGGGTAGAAACTGTTTAGAATCCTCTTGGACCTAGACTTGGCGCTCCGAGGATCACCGTGGCGGATGTGTTGTTACCTACCCTTACCCCCTGGGGGCGGCTCGTCAGGAAGTCCAGGATCCAGGTGCAGAGGGAGGTGTTTAGTCCCAGGGTCCTTAGCTTAGTGATGAGCTTTGAGGGCACTATGGTGTTGAACGCTGAGCTGTAGTCAATGAATAGCATTTTCACATAGGTGTTCATTTTGTCCAGGTGTGAAAGGGCAGTGTGGAGTGCAATAGAGATTGCATCATCTGTGGATCTGTTGGGGCGGTATGCAAATTGGAGTGGGTCTAGGGTTTCTGGGATAATGGTGTTGATGTGAGCCATGACCAGCCTTTCAAAGCACTTCATGGCTACAGACGTGTGCTACCGGTCAGTAGTCATTTAGGCAGGTTACCTTAGTGTCCTTGGGCACAGCGACTTTGGTGGTCTGCTTGAAACATGTTGGCATTACAGACTCAGACAGGGAAGACACTTGCCAGTTGGTCAGCGCATGTTTGGAGTACACGTCCTGGTAATCCATCTGCGGCCTTGTGAATGTTGACCTGTTTAAAGGTCTTACTCACATCAGCTACAGAGAGTGAGATCACAGTCGTCCGCAGCAGATGATGCTCTCATGCATGTTTCAGTGTTACTTGCCTCGAAGCGAGCATTGAAGTCATTTAGCTTGTCTGGTAGGCTTGTGTTAACTGGTTGATTTGCTAAATTCAATAGACCTGCAAGTGCTAAAAACAGAGTATCATCCAAATAGACTGACATGGATACAATATATTCGTAGTTAACATATTTTGTCTCACCTGTGTTTACCACCTACTATCAAACCTTAATAATAAGTACTTCAACAGAAATTGTTGATGAGTGAATTAATTGTGCCTATCAGTAATGGCATTTGCAAGCCTAACTTTGAGTGAATATTTGTACAGCAAAAAGATGTAAGTTAGGTTAAAGATCAAAGGCGTCAGGTTTGGTACATTGTATTGATTTATTTACATAATTCTACTATATAAAACCCAAGGAATTCATAGAAAAGTATCAAACTGAAATTAAGTGCAGTACAAAATCTGTCTCGCATTGTTTAAAATACAACCTCGATTATATGAAATGTTCTAAAAAAAATATTGACAATCGGGAAGGCAGATGGTGTTGAAAGGCTCACCCCACCCAACCACCACACACACGCCGCCGGTGGAGAAAGAGGGGACATACCTACATTTGCATGTTGGGTTCTCCTCAGCATGTATGCCACATCAACGCATCTCACAAGGCAAAATATCTCATCTGACCTTCTTTTATGTACCCCGGTGCAGATATGGTCCAAATCTACACCGCCCCCACGAACTAACAATACAATGCTCCATTCAGGCTTCCCTCCATTCACCCTTCGCTGTCCCATCTCTACATTTCAGCTCTCTACACCATATCTGTCAAAGTGTCGCATGATGATGCCTAGCTCCAGCTCCACAGTGCCCATAGCAACTGTGTGCAGCCTATATCTGTCCGCCCCACTGTATACAAGGTCTGGGGAGCGCAGCTGGGGACCTCCACCCACAAAGGTTTGAGCTATCTGCTCTTGCCAGGATCCCAGTGGTCTCCAGGTCACACAGCGTACATGGTGGTGCCCTGGGCTGGAGGGCACATGGCAATATCCATAACCATACAGCTGACAGCGCCCAAATGAATCCTGGTGCCAAACCTGCAGGTGAAGCTTGGGCCAACCTGAAGGGGAATAAAAGACAAATGAGTCTTACCCTGGTATTACCCTGAAAACTAGGCTTGGTAGATGTGACTATGTATATACTGTAGCTAGCTTTCGATTTACATCTGTGATGAACTGTTACTTTGAAATTGCCAGGAAGCTAGTTTGTTACCTTGCAGTCCTTTAGTGGTGTAGTGCAGATCAATGGGATGACTCCAGTATGCCATATCCCCCGTCTGAGGCAAATCCACCTGGGTCTGCCCCTCCTTCAGGCCAGAGAGAAGTCTCCATGCACCTCCTTACATAACGAGATAAGTGTTGTTGGAAACTGAGAATCACAACATTAACGGATAAGGTAAAGTACACATCATACTCAATAAAATAATCGGATTATAACGAAAAACACCTGTATGAATTCCCCATTTACAGAAGAGACTGCTCTGAGGGAAGCCGCTAGCCCCAACGATCTGACCGATAATGTGCAACTCTGCCATTACCGGTATCTGTGCAGCTCCTTTGCCTGCAGGTAGAGAACATAATAACGTTGAATTGGTGTAAATCTCTGTTTACAGTCATTAGCTAGCTGGGATTAACGTTAGTTAAGAGTAACGTTATAGCTAGCTGGCTAACGTTAGCTAGCCTCGTAGGGTCAAAAGATACATTCGTCAACATAGCTGGTCTGCAAAATGGTTGTTGGTTAGTTAACAAGCTAGCACATTTGATTAGCTAACGTTTCAACAACTTATATAAAACATTGCCAGTGAAAAACAATAATAATGTAAAAAACATACCCCAAGGATTTCACTTAGATGAAAATCCCGAGGCCACCATGATCCTCATTTCCTTGGAAACCAAACAGGAAACTACGGAAGCTGACGATAGAAAGCAGGCAAAACGCGCATTCAAAATCCACAGATTGACTGCTCTGTTCCCTTCCTTCGACAGTCAGTATGGATTGTTGGATGACCTTGTAGGAAACTAGGGAAATTAATTGTCCACTAGTTTATTGCCATGGAAATGTTTTCTTACACATATCCTGCACAATAGTATAGCTGGCTGTGTACATTTCTATCAATAAAATATATGTAATGTAGGGGAGAGTGGTGTCAGTTGAGCCAAATGGTCTATGCGTGCACCACCCTTGTTTCTAGGAAACAATGCACAAAATGTATATTTTGACCAAATATTTAGGATGAGGTCCTCATTTCATGTAGTCTGTGAAGGAAGAAACCACGTGGGAAAAAGTGGTAAGCAAGTTATGTCCAAATAATGGATTTTCACCAAGTCAAATTAATATAGTGTGTTAGAGATTTCATGATGCTTGCTTGTATCTAATCAAAAATAGATAATTTTAGGATTGTTTTATACATCAGTTGGGGTCTCTATAAGCTTCAACATGTTGCCCTAAACCTAGCATCAGTGGTGGAAAAAGTTGCCAAATGTTATACTTGAGTAAAACTATGTATATCTTAATAGAAAATGACTCAAGTAAAAGTGAAAGTCACCCAGAAAAATACTAATTGAGTAAAAGTTTTAAAGTATTTGGTTTTAAATATACTTATGTTTCAAAAGTAAATGTAATTGATAAAATATACTTAAGTATCAAAAGTAAAAGTATAAATCATTTAACATTTCTTATATTAAGCAAACCAGACAGCACAATTAATTATTTTTTATTTTTTTACAGATAGCCAGAGGCACACTCCAACATTTACAAGTGAAGAATTTGTGTTTAATGAGTCCGCCAGATCAGAGGCAGCAGGGATGACCAGGGATGTTCACTTGATAAATGCGTGAAATTGACAGTAAAAGTAAAAGTTGTCAAAAATATAAATAGTCATGTACAGATACCCCAAAAAACTACTTAAGTAGTACTTTAAAATATTTTTACTTAAGTATTTCATACCACTGCCTAGCAGGAAGTGCATCCTTTTAGCTGTGTGGGCTAATATAGTCTAAATGTTTGCCTTGGGTAAGTTTAGCCAATGGCTATGGGGTAAGTTGAGCCAATATGTGAGCCAATATGGTTGAGCCAATATGGTTGAGCCAATATGGTTGAGCCAATATGGTTGAGCCAATATGGTTGAGCCAATATGGTTGAGCCAATGGCAAGTTGAGCAAATGTCAGTGTTTCTTCCCAGACTTAATGCAAGGTATTATTGCTGGGATATGAGGTAACAACAGGGCCTGGCCTATGTCAAAAGTGTAAAAAAAAGTATAATGTTTTTTTTTAGGTGATAAGCCTGTATTGAAATATGCTTAAAATTGCACTATGCAGAAATCGCTCCACCATTTCCTGGTTGATAAAACTCTAATAGTCGCCTAATTTCAGTTTATTTGACAAAATAACTTAGTATAGTATGGAGAATCATTGTACCATCTAAACCACTGTGAAATATATTTTCCATAACCAAAACTATTGTTGTTTCAGCTGTTTGAAGCTGGTGAAACAAAAACAAAATGAATAGAGCAAAACCAAAACTTAAGAACAGGAAGCATAGAAATAGCACACATAGAACAGATCTACCACTTCTTAGACTTGCTTTCAAGTAGGATGATAGATCTATAACTCACATTTATATGTGGATTTGTTCGGGTCGCCCAAAAAGCTACATATTGCCACTTTAAAATGATTGAAAGACAAGAAAGTGATTGTTATTGTGTTGAATTGTGTTTGTGAAATAAAGATAGACATGGTTTTAAAAAGGTAGTGGTAATATTTAATTCAGTACAGTTATTTGTAGGCGGCTAAATTTACCCCATACCTGGGGTAAGTTGTGCCAAGAGACCACTTTTTTTGTACAAGCTATGTTTTCAAAATTGTAATGTTTACGTTAATTGTGATTATTTACAGGGATACACAACATTCATAAATATATGTAGATATCTTTTAAATAAATAATACTATATTTCCCTTGACAGAGTGACGCTGAATGTAAAACATTGCTCCACTTACCCCACTCACCCCTAATGTGATGAATGCATTAATGAGTGCTAGGCTACACAAGGCTGCGTATTGCTCGCTATGGGAATGAAAGAGACAAGAAAGGACAAAACATTTTCTATCGAACACTGGCATTTATTTAAGCAACATATAAATAAGGAAACGAAACAATGACAATAAACTTAGCTAACACATGGCAGAGCACAAGTTAAGGAGATAGGTGTGGGGCAAATAGTTATAAAGACAAGGTATGCTTACATTACGTTACTTAAAACGGCATCAAAAAATCCACGCTCTCTCCATAGCCAGAGGGTGACAGCAGACAGGTTGTAATCAAATAAATTATATCAAAGATAAGATAAAATAGCTCAAATGTTTTGCATCAGTACATATCACTTACAAAGGGTGGCAACAATAAGAGGCAATTATTGCCCTTGTATTTTCATAAAGGATTAACAGGAGGATTGAAAGTCTTGACGGTAGGTAAATCATCATTTCCCCCCTAGAATGAAAATCCCCCACAGTCAAAGGCATCAAAGTCTGAGTCTGCCCCCTCAAAGTCAAAGCTGTGGAAGTGAGGAGAGTCAACAACAGTCTGGTTGCAGGAGTGGTATGTCCCTGCTGAGCCCAGGTTAGAGAAGTCTGTGGTGGGCGGCAGGTCAGGAGGCCTTACATCAAGATTAGCAGGAGAACATGCACCCAGGTAACCCATGGCAGAGGAAGCAGCGGCCCCTCCCATCAGCAGATACACAGCCCTCACTGCCTGGGCATCATGGCTGGTGCCATGGCGCAGACAGCCCACTGAACGACTAGTCCCTTTGTCCCTCTTCATGTGGGGAGATTTCTGGCCTGTGGTGGAGGGTGGAGAGAATGTCATGCACATCCTTAGTTGCTGTCTACTCTACGCCACTGGACTGCAGGCTTTTTTTTCTACAGACTCAAACAAAGAAAAACTGAAACAGTCACGTAGACAGTGGTTAAATTAATTCAGAGACAAAATTGCATAAACAAGTTTGTATAGTAATGTCCGTAAGTCTTGTATTTCTCACCATTTTCCTTTTGTTGAATGTTGCCTGTGGTTGGCCCAGGAGAATTTGGCCCAGCAGAGATTAAGCCAGGAGAGGTTGGCCCAGGAGATCTCGGCCCAGGAGATCTTGGCCCAGGGTATCTTGGCCCAGGAGATAAGATCTCCATATCACTGAGCGGTGGAGTTGGGGAATCTTTGTCAGAAATGGGGTCTGGAAGCGGGTCTCTGTCAGTGATGCATCGTGTCGAAGCATTATGGCGTCTACAGGAGGACATTGGTGACGATACACTCTGTAGAGTAGAAAATTGTATAGCTGTGATATCAAACCGTTGAGGAAGAATACCCTACCTCTTGCAATGCTATCACTCACAGTCACATCACTGACAACATTCCCAGTTTGTTCAAATGAGGAGGGCGAATTAAGATTCAAATTAAGGAGGCATAAACTCACCTCTCGCACTTTCCTCAGCATGTTGACCCATTGACTGAGGAGAGAATATGACACATTATTACTTCAGTAATACTCAGAACATAGTTTCATCGACGTGAGATGAAAGAAAGTAAATCGCTGACACTACACAATGGTGCCAACTCCAGTAATCCCCATCCCACCCCAGCCTCTATCTCACATTGCTCTGCCAACTGACCTGCAGTCTTCTGCGTTGTCAGCCAGTAGCAGCAGGAACTTCTCCTGAGGCAGGATCAGAGCAAAGCAGCAGTCCCTGCGTCCTCCAGAGGGCAGCTTGGGCAGGTCCAGGATCTCCCTGCCCTCCACGATGGCCTCACAGCCCCCCTGCAATGCCACCATCTGGTCAGGAGGGGACACTGCATCGCGACTCACCAACACACAGCCGTCAGCTGTCAATATGAGGTACCTCTCCTTCCATTGTTTGAACATAAAGCCACCTGGAAGTGAGAGGTGGAGGTTGGTAGCGCAGGGGACAGGAAGCAGGAAGAGTGCATGATGGATGGTGAGAGAGCGGAACAAACAAAGATGAAGCTCTTTAGAGGCACTTAGGACTACATACATTTTTCAGAACAGAAATATTTTACACCCAAAGCACGATGGCAGGATTAACCATGTGTGTTAGGTCTATACTTTTGTTTCAAAGCAGATTTGTTTAAGACTACCAAGAAACACTCTGTGTGACTCTGATTTAGTCCACTGCAGTACAAGGTTAAACTAACTTTTTCACAATGATGATGATGATGGAAGCAGTGTGCCAGTGGTTACAAACATGTCCACTCTCTGCTTCCTATTCTCTCCTCCTTTAGGATTAAAACAAGTCACATGGTTGGAGGATCAAGAGGGGGCTGGACCAAGCAGATAATACTGCCTATAGCGTGCACTTGAACTAGAATAAACAGTGCCACACATCTGGATCCACTCACTACATCTGCAAACCAAAGTGATGCACTTCATCAGAGCATATAGAACAATCAGTCCAGGACAGGAGACAGTCTGAACAGCTGTTAGCCCACTAGCATATGGCATTTGACTTCATCATATGACCATGTCCTAGTTAATTGATACAAATGATGTGGTCTGATCTACTAATCTATTCTTGATCTATTCCTGCCCTAGATTGTCTGTGCCAGAACTCCAAAGCACTATTTTTCTCTGCATTTGCCCAACTAATTCCACGTTACGCAATGCATGGTATGTTGATGGAACATGCCCCACTTATTTTACATCAACAGATTTTTTCCCCACCTAGTCAGCTCTGAGATTCAAACCAGCATCCTTTCAGTTATTGGCCCAACGAGCTTAACCACTAGGCTACCTGCCGCCCACTCCTAAGTGTCCTGTACTTAGTAACAATTTATACATGCTGTATTGATGCCCGTAAAACTCAATAGATCTAGCTTAGCACCGGACATAGACTGTAAAACATTTCCCCGTTGTCATAATGCAAAAGAAGCTTGTCTGTTTATGCTAGCCATCATCTAATAAATATTTTTATGGATTGTACATAGGCTTCAATTTTATCCCAAAACACACAACTGAAGATAATCATTATTTTACAGAAATTAATACATTTAAAAAAAAACATCCATTAAATGTACATTACAATAATAATTAAAGTAACGTCCTACCAATTATTACTACTAAACAAAAATATTGAAGTAAAAGAGAGGAGAACTAGTGTCTTACCATACTTCCTGAGAAATCCACGGTGAATCCCTGCAACACTCATATTTAAAGGTTAGCCTCCATGAGAGACAAGGCGCAAGAGATGGAGAGAGCGATGGCTGTGTTTAGGAAGGATGCAAAGTGGGCGAGTGAGCATGCCTGTGTGTGTTTGGTATGTTTTAGTGCCGAGGTATAATCCCCATTCAGCTGGAGCATCCCACACAGGGGCAGTTCAGAAGCTTGGAACTAGATTGGGTTTACTGTCCTTAGGCAAGCCAAGTACAATCACGTAAACAACACATGCCAGTGCAAATCAAAAGTATAATACTGAAGTATGAATGGTCAATTCTAATGCAAAATTCCTAACCTACAAAATGACCTATAGCCTAACCATTTGTGCAACATTTTCACTCATGCATATAGAATTAGAGAAAGCACGCATTCACTGGGTAAAGCACATATAATCTGTACTGTCTATTGTGCTATTACTGACATGATGCATAACCACCAGCTTCTCTCTTCTCTTGAGCCACTTGATAATATTTCCTATCGATACTTGCATGCACTAAAATCACTAAAACATGCACTATGACTCAGTGATTCATGTTCTCAATCACTAAAACATGCACTATGACTCAGGGATTAATGTTCTCAATCACTAAAACATGCACTATGACTCAGTGATTCATGTTCTCAATCACTAAAACATGCACTATGACTCAGTGATTCATGTTCTCAATCAATAAAACATGTACTATGACTCAGTGATTCATGTTCTCAATCAATAAAACATGTACTATGACTCAGTGATTCAAGTTCTCAATCAATAAAACATGTACTATGACTCAGTGATTCAAGTTCTCAATCAATAAAACATGCACTATGACTCAGTGATTTAAATTCTCAATCAATAAAACATGCACTATGACTCAGTGATTTAAATCCTCAATAATTGGTGTATTTCTTAATCTTAATCCCATTAACACTTTCATGTGAAGTCAACAACAACCCCCTGTGGTGGGGTGCAATGAGATCACATTGACAATCCCTAACTGTCTTCTGACCCCAGATTATGGCGGCCGCAAGGGATTGCTGTATCTCACCACAGATGGTTTGTGGGAAATAGGAATGGACAGACTGATACCATGTTAATCTTTAATAATCTATGTGAATGTTGCAGCATAAATCCCATATGGTTTTAAAATATGATACATAGAACAGACATTAAGCATTTTGCTGCAGGATAACAGTCATTCACATCTCTGCAGATAAACACTTTATTTGTTTGTTTTTCATAAGAACTTTAACAATGAAAACTGACATTAAATTTTCTCATACGTGCATCCATCCTTTATCATATGCTAGCATATTCTTTCATACAAAGATGTGCTTTTCTTTCATTTATTATTTGAATATCCAGATGAGAGATCATGCATAACATCTTGTTTTTCAAGCCTGGCTCTGAGGACCAACAGGGTGTGTAGGCTTTTGCTCCGGCCCAGCACCGTCAAACAAGGTTAAGTTTAGGCTTGATAATTATTAGTTGATTATTTGAATCAGGTAATATTAGCCATCGATGAACCCCAAGGACTATGATTGAAGAGCACTGCTATGGCATGAGATCATGCTGTTCTGGCCTAGGACATTTTAATGCAGTGTTGTGATTCTAAGAACATCCACAAGGGAGCAGTAATACCCCATGTACTGTATGTTGAATGTTTTTTATGTTGCCATGAAATAGGGTTGTGACTAGATGGAGTACAGCTACGACCCGAAAGTGACTTTTCGTAGCAGGTTATGAGAACGTTTTAGCTAACCTTAACCGGTTTCCTAACCTACTACGTTAATTCTCCTAACCTGCTGCGTAAGTTCTATTAACATGCTACATAAAAGTCATTTCTGGTCATAGCTGTACACCGAAGGAAGCTGTGGGACAGGCCAAATGGACCACAGATACACCCATGTCCATAATGCTGAAACTGACCTAGAAGAGAGGAAAAGGGAGAAGGGAAAAAGAGGGAAAATAATATTTAAAAAAATACTAAATACAAAAAATTCTGTGTGTATGAAAGTGTGTAGATATATGTGAATGCACTCCTAGCGCCCCCACCCCTCTCAGCCCGCACAGTTGTGAGCTCTAATTTAAATGACGTTTTTTTATTTTTTATTAATTTTTAAAAACACCACAAACTCATGTCGGGAAAATAAAAAGGTGAAACTAATTTACGCCTGTTCTGATAAAAACCTTAGGGCATTTAGCCTCGGGGGATGCCTTGCTTGACCACACCCTCCTTCCTTGCTCCTGGCCTGCCCTGTCTCTTCCACCAATCCATTTGTTTTTATGGACAGAAAAGAGCAGAAGCTCTAAGCTGTCCGATCAGGTCCATTGTCTACTGTCTGGCTGTACACCACTTAGTCAAAACCAGGAAATAGCCTACTACTAAATCTGCTGTTTCCTCATTTTAGAAACACATCCGGCTAGTTTTGAAGAGTGAAATTTGCCCCTGAAATTAGATGAATTTTATTTACATAATTTTAATGATAAAAAAGTAGGCTTATACATTTGTTTTTGCATGTGTAAAGTCTGCTGTCTCTAAGATAATAATCTTACTAACCATTTCACTGTTTTCTCAACTGACTGGTATATCATGTTATGACAGTGGATTTAGATGTGGAAACAATGTTGATTCAACCTGTTTCTGCCCCGTGGTTAATGTCTACATTTGTTTCTGCCCCGTGGTTAATATGTAGACATTAACCACGGGGCAGAAACAAATGTAGACATTAACCACGGGGCAGAAACAAATGTAGACATTAACCACGGGGCAGAAACAAATGTAGACATTAACCACGGGGCAGAAACAAATGTAGACATTAACCATTAACCCCCCCCCCACCCCCCCCCCCCCCCACCCCCCCATTTCACCGTGGTGGCGGCTCTGGTGCGGGACGTGGACCCCGCTCCGCCTTAGTCCTGGCCCACTTAGGTGGCGCCTCTGGAGCGGGGACCCTTACCGCCGACCCCGGACTGGGGACAGGAGGGAGACTCTGGCGGCTCCGGACAGGAGGGAGACTCTGGCGGCTCCGGACAGGAGGGAGGGAGGGGGTGGGTGTCCCACCTGTTTGTTTTATGAAGCGTTTCAGTTTTTGAAGAGCCCGACCAACGTAACCTTATCTCTGGGTAAGCCGGTACAGGTGCTCTGTACTCTCCAGGGAGATGGGGGTTGAGAGGAGCCTCCGGATGTGGTGTGGTTGAGGGAGGGTCAATCCCTGGATTACGCTGACACCAATCAAGTGCAAGTGCCTGTCACTGAAGGAGGTTGGCTGACCATCATTGAACTCAGGTCTTTCCTTAGTATGACTCTCTCTGTGTGTTTACGTTATGTCAGTCAGAACAACAATGCATCTTATTTTTAGTTATATGTCTGTCTGTCTGTCCTCAGAATTGATCATGTGAACTGTCAGACATTGGGAGATACTGTTGTATGGCAACAGTGGGGAGGAAGGACTTGATGTCTCAGGAGGGGCACATTCAGCTGGAGGGTAAAGTGTCCCGTTTCTCGTTTTAATAAAATGTCTGTCTATATTCTACAATATCTTACTGAAATTTCATCATCTTTTCAAGGAATCCCACATTTCTCAGTGAAGCCTCATGACGTGACAGTGGTGGCTACTGTTAGCCTCAGCCTGCAGTGCTTGGCCCATGGGCCTCCAGAACCAGTCAGGATCATCTGGCTGCAGAATGGAGGACCACTCAACACGCTACAGGACCCGGTGTCCGATTCTCCCTCTACTCTCAATATCACAGGCAAAGACTGTCTTATTTGCATGCCACACGTAGAACGAATCAAAATCAAATCAAATTGTATTTGTCCCATACTTTGTAAACAACAAGTGTAGACTAACAGTGAAATGCTGATTTAATGGTCCTTTTCCAACAATGCAGAGTTAAAGATAAATAAAGAAAACATTTACATAGTGACATGAGGAAAAAACATTTCTATTGTTATGTATTGTGTGATGTAAAATATATTTTCAGAGGCAATTCTTTCATAAAAGAGTGTTGATAAAATCAAAAGCATTCATTATCTCACTGACCACCTCTCTGACTGTCACCATTTAGGCCTCAACCATAACAGCAGCTTCTCCTGTGAAGCACACAACAGTAAAGGTGTGCCTACCTCAGCCTCTGGAATTGTGACAGGTCCGTACCAACAGGGCAGGGGTGCAACAGACATTACTTAACATGCTGATTGGATTGGTTTTATCCATGACTATCTCTCTTTCTGTCTTGGAATAGTGGTTCCCTCCCAGGCACAGAAAGTCCAAGTTGTAGAGGTCACCAACTCTTCCCTACACATCTCCTGGGAGCCTGGCTTTGGAGGGGTATATCCTGTCTCTGTGTGTTCTATACAGGTAAGACTAATCCAAGAAACTGGTGTGACTGACTATAGAATAGTCTAGATACAGAGCCAATCTAAAAGTAACTGCTCATGAGTTATACACAGTGTATAAAACATTATGAACACCTGCTCTTTCCATGACATAGACTGACCAGGTGAATCCAGGTGAAGGTGTTATTAATGTTTTATGCACTCAGTGTACCATGGTTGATATTTCAGGCAGCTCCGTCTGGTCCTGACCGCAACACGCTGTGTAATCTCCTGATCCATAATCAGAATGTCAATGTACCACCTGCTCAACACCTGTTCCCTGAACTGAAGCCCTACACCTTCTATGACGTGAGGGTGGCTTGCCGTAGTAGTCAAGCTGCTTCCCCGTGGACACCATGGGGAACACTGCACACAGCTGAAGGAGGTAAGCTGTACGCCACGATCTTCTACCCACAACCCATCAGTGTTTATAAAATTCTATTACTGATAATGTTTTTCGTTATTATAACGTAGATGCAGGGAGTCAGGAAGCAGGTGCAGTTAGTGAGTTTAATAACAACGAACATGGAGCAATACAAAACATGAGAAGCGTCTGACATGGAAACAAAAACAATACTACCTGATGACTAATAACAAAAGAGTGCTATATAAAGGATAAGTAATCAAGGGGTTAATGAAGTTCAGGTGTGACCGATGATGAGACAAGGTGTGCGTAATGATGGTTGCCAGGTATGCGTACAGATGGGTTGCCAGGACAAGTGGTTAGAGACTGGTGACGTTGAGCGCCGGAACGGGAGTCAACGTGATAGTTATTTGTATTCACTTGTACATTTCTTAGTCATTTTGGCAGATGATTTCATCCTGAGTGACAATAAGGGAATCAACAAGTGCAACAACACTTATGTAGCAGAGCTCAGTGACATACAGGAAATATGGGAGGAGCAACGATAGTAGTCTCAGTTGAGTGACTCGCTGTCAAAGACTGGTTTTGGAACAAAGATTGTTCTTGAAAAAACTATTTGGGAATTGGTTAAGCATTCTCAAGTGTTTTTTGATCAAATAAACTGAAGAGATAGGGACCCGACATTAAATAAAGATTGTCAGTGCTATTCCTCTGAGATGGTAATAGACAGTCAAGTTTGCCAGTAGGAACACTCCTCCTCTCCATCCTCAGTGTTTTAAATATAAACCTCTATATTGAGCAAGCTGCCTGAGTGAAGGAGGAGGTACTGAGAGCAGGAGGGAAACACATTAAACATTGTCTATTCATGGTTTGGCAGAGGTGGTGCATCCCTGCTGTGTCCATAATGCTGCAGTGTGTTTGAATTAAGGCTAGAGGAGTCTGCAATGTAGACATGCTTGTGAAAAAGGGAAAGAGAGACTTTCGAAGAGAAAGGGGAAACAGCCACTACCACAGTGGTGTAGTGAGCATCAACACATGCTGACCTATAAATCATTTTCCTGAAGTAAAAAGTAGTCAGGAAAAAACGGCAATTCAATCAAATCAGTAACCAGAGTTGAAATAAAACACCCTTCTTTGTGCTGTGAGAATGTAAGTTTGGATTCATTTGATTTAATTAACTACACGATGTTGACTGTGTGGAGGAGAAAAAAAGACATCGTATTGGTTCATTCCATACGTTTGTTGTTGCAGGCAGTGGAAGACTCATGAATCTGAGGTCTTTGTGTAACCCAACCATTTAGACTCTTTACTCTGTCTCTTTATCTGAAGATAGCATGCACACGCATGAGGTGGCACAAATCTTTAAGGTGTGTGTGTGTGTGTGTGTGTGTGTGTGTGTGCGTGCGTGCGTGCGCTATACTTTGTGTTGTAAATAGAGCACATGTTCCCGACCTCCTCACAAAGATGTACAGGAATATTTTGGAAAGATATCTTATCCCTCTCACCTACAGTATATCTCTCAACAGGAGTCAGAGGGGCTTAGGCAGAGGGAGAGACAGACAGAGGGTTGGAGGGAGAGAGGGAGAGGGAGAGAAAGACGGGAGGGTTGGAGGGATAGAGGGAGAGAGACGGAGGATAGAGGGAGAAGTGCTTGTGTTTTTGCTGGCTGAGGTAGAGCCACATCTTGAAACAAACAGCAGTGGAACACTCAGGGATGACATCCCTGGAGAGGGTCCAGTACAGGCTCCAGCCACCGCCCACGCTATGACTCACAACGTGATAGACAAAGATGTCTTTATTTACATTGTTGTCTTAATAAGAGAAATATTATGCACAGAACCTTTCTTTAAATACACACTGGTTTTAACACCATGAGTCCAGTAGTGTATATTACAGATCATTTAATATGTTGTACACATTATTCCTTTTTGTGTGTATCTGACAGTGCCAGAGGAAGCACCAGACAACGTGAGTGGACTGTTTAATGGAACATATGTTATTGCCAGCTGGTCCAAGCCACCAGGCAGATTAACTGGCCAAATACTGGGCTACAGAGTGGAATACCTCACTGCTACCATGTCCCAGGTAACACACATATGCACGCACGCACACCCACACACACACACACCCACACACACACACACACACACACACACACACACACACACACACACACACACACACACACACACACACACACACACACACACACACACACACACACACACACACACACACACACACACACACACACACACACACACACACACAGTGTAATGGGTATCTTTGCTGTTGTTCTGTTTCCCTGTCTTAGGCTGTTATGGAGTCAGTTCAGTCCTCTGAGCTAGCTATCCCTCTCTCTAGCCTCCTGGACAATGTGTCCCTGAGAGTGAGTGCCTGTACTGTTACAGGTGGCGGCCCCTGGAGCTCAGTCCAATCCCTCAAACAGAAGCAGCCTGGTGAGTCTGGACAGAACCGAGGGAGACAACAGGATGGCTGTGATGGGTCCAGGAGAAGGGAAAACAGCAGGAGATTCAAAATTAATATTTAAGGGGCTTTGTTTTCTAGGTTGATTTAATCGGTAGCACATGATGGTGTCTGACATACTGTAGCTAACATAGCTCTCTTTCCTCTGTTTTAGTTGTGTCCCTCCACCAGGCATTCTCCTGGCATTGGTGCTATGTGGTCATGGGGATTGCTGTCAGTCTGGCCTTGATAGGGTTCATCGTATATGCAATTATATTGCGACAAAGAGAGACATGCTTTGGGTATGTACCTATAATTAACCCTGTACAGTGGTGGGAAAAGTACCCAATTGTCATACTTGACTAAAAGTATAGATACCTTAATAGAAAATGAATCAAGTAGAAGTCGTCCAGTAAAATTCTACTTGAGTAAAAGTCTACAATTATTTGGTTTTAAATATACTTAAGAATCAAAAGTAAATGTAATTGCAAAAATATACTTAAGTATCAAAAGTAAAAGTGTAAATAATTTCAAATTGCTTATATTAAGCAATATACATTTACGGATAGCCAGGGGCACATAACACGCAGACATAATTTACAATTGAAGCATTTGTGTTTAATGAGCACCAGATCAGAGGGAGTAGGGATGCTCAGGGATGTTCTCTTGATAAGTATGTGAATTGGGCCATTTTCCTGTTCTACTAAGCATTCAAAATATAACGAGTACTTCTGGGTGTAAGCGAAAATGTATGGAGTGAAAAGTACATTATTTTCTTTAGGAATGAGGGGAAGTAAAATTAAAAGTTGTCAAAAACATAAATAGTAAAGTACAGATACCCCAAAAAACGACTTAAGTAGTACTTTAAAGTATTTTTACTTAAGTGCTTTACACCACTGTCCCTGTATCACTTTGTTCCATTGTTTTCATTACTGTCAGATGATTCATTTAAACCATCTATGTGTGCAACAGGAAGGCATTTTACCCTATGAGGAACGCTGGTGGGGATTTTGTGGTGAGATACAGTGCAGGACGCACCTACAATCGGCAGTCAAACGAAGCCACATGTGAGTTGCCATGCCACTGACATAAGAGAAACAGTGCAGGGTGAGCGGATATATTCGTTATTTAACTGAATGACTTGGAATCAAATGATGTGTCGTGCAGGGTGAGAGTTCTGGAACAGATTTTGAGGCTTGGATTTCATCCTGTTGCTCAATGTTGTTCTGTGCCAGATGTGTAGAAGCAGAGTAGTGTTGTGATCTGGCTGTTAACACAACCCTTTGGATTTAATTGAGAACCGAGTACAGATCTTGGTAGAATCATATTGCTAGTATTTCTAGGGGTCAAGGCACCTACACCTTTTAATTGATTTATTCCAATAAAAATGGAAAACGGTCTAAATCAGGGGATCCCAATTTTTTTCACGCAGGCCCACCTTCCAGTATTCGGTAACATTCCCCCCTGCATGGAACGCACGCCACGTCTATTTCTATGGGTACAAGCACTGTTCATGACACAAACTCTGATGTGTTTTGGCAGTTGTTTAAGGACAGTGGGGGAGGATTCATGCTAAAGTTATTTTCCAAGATGTAATGTTTTCAGAAATCCCTGTTTCAGTGTAAGGGAGTATTATCTATCCCTTTCCACAGTGAACACCCTGGTGATTTATTGGTGAATTGAAGCAGAAGTTGCAGGACGTGATGATGGACAGTCACAAGCTGACCCTGGGCAAGACCCTTGGCGAGGGTGAGTGAGCTCTGACTGATGCCTTTATCATACATGATGTAACCTAGACATGAACTACTCAATCTAGGAGTAAACATCCCAGGCCCTTAAGAGGCTTATATCCCCAGATACACCCACCTGACTAACAACAAGTCCATGTCTTACTCTGCAGTGGCGTTTGGCTCTGTTCTAGAAGGGCTTCTGGTGCACCAACAGGCTGTTCTTCATGGTCCCGTGTGGCTCAGTTGGTAGAGCATGGCGCTTGCAACGCCAGGGTTGTGGGTTCAATTCCCATGGGGGGACCAGGGTTCAATTCCCACGGGGGAACCAGGATGAATATGTATGAACTTTCCAATTTGTAAGTCGCTCTGGATAAGAGTGTCTGCTAAATGACTTAAATGTAAAATGTAAATGTTCTCAAAGTAGCTGTGAAGAGTGAGTGATCAGACAGTGTCAGTTGCCACCATGTCTCTCCCATATTTTAACTTAGTCACCTTCTCCTCCCTCTCACCTTCTCTTAGCTTCCATCTGCACTCACACTGAGATGGAGGATTTCCTCGGGGAGGCTGCTTGTATGAAGGAGTTTGACCACCCCAACGTCATGAGACTCCTTGGTGAGACAGTCTGGGTCGCTTGTCACAACTTTCTCCATCTACTATTAAAATGTGGTCAATAACCAAGTGTCTGATAAAGTTGTGTTATAAACTCCTAACTGTTTGACTGGATTCCTTCTTGAATTCCCCGTCTGCAGGCAGCAGAGAGAGGAGGCTACCCCTCCCCTGTAGTCATCTTGCCCTATATGAAGCATGGGGACCTGCACAGTTTCCTTCTCTACTCTAGACTTGGGGACAATCCTTTGGTCAGTTCCCTTCCCTCCCACACAGATCGGAAAGTTTGTTACACAAATACATTTTAGCGTTGTGGCCTTTCTCCTTTTATGCATTTTCCATTTGTGCTGCTGTATAGCACCCCCTGTTGGAGAACTGCCTTATCTAATCCTCTCCGTCTCCTCTCCATCCATCAGTCCCTGCCTTCTCAGATGCTGGTGAAGTTCATGACAGACACCGCACGGGGAATGGAATACCTGAGCAACAAGAGGTTCATCCATAGAGACCTGGCAGCGCGAAACTGCATGTGAGGATTCTCACCTCTGTTTAGTCAATATGTTCCACTCTTTCTCACACATACTCTTCAATATTTTTCTGTGAAAGTCTAGCATGTTGAGTGATACAAGTAACAATACAATATTTATTATGTTGTACATATCTGTCCTGCAGGCTGAATGAGAATATGACTGTCTGTGTGGCTGATTTTGGCCTTTCCAAGAAGATCTATAACGGGTACTACTATAGACAAGGACGCATTTCAAAGATGCCAGTGAAATGGATCGCCATCGAGAGCCTGGCAGACAGAGTTTACACCACCAAGAGTGATGTGGTGAAATCCTTCCTGACTTGGTCTGGTTACATTATGTGCTCCATGTACGCCTCTGTATTCGTGTTTTAAAATCCTGCGACATATGGTGCATTCAGAAAGTATTCAGACCCTTCAGATGGAGGGAAAAAAGGTTTTTTAGTTTAACTCCCTTAGACAGCGCAACCGCCTCAAACAGACCCCTGGCTGCCTGGACACCATGTGAGTTTCTAGTTCTGGATCTGTACACATAAATCCTTGAAGAGTATGAGTTAGTTCATTGAATTATCGTTATTTGCTGGTACACAGTAGAGGCAACGTAACTTTCGTGGAGTACCTGAAGTTGTGTTTATTTCTTCTCATGTTGTATAAGCCTCAGTCGTCCCCTCCTCTCCTTCATACTGTAACTACTTCCTGATGTTCTCCTGCTGGCTGCTGAGTCCTAAGGGCCGCCCAGGGTTCCCCTCTACACTGTGACCTGGAGAAATCCCTGGAGGGGATGCCTGAGCAAGAGGAGGCAGATGACCTGCAGATGACCTGCTCTACTTCAACATGGAAGAGCCCCCAGGGGCCATTGGGGGCTGGGAGCCCTTTGGACTGCCTCACCCGTCCTACTGGAAGAACATGGGCAATCTGGAAACAATCCAGGTGCATCATCCTACTCATCATGATCATGCAGAACACTATGTTCTCTGCCCTCAGCCCAGCCCTATCTCAATGACTCTATGGACAGCCCTCAGCACAAGGCCCAGCCCTATCTAATGACTATGGTCAGCCCTCAGCACGAGGCCCAGCCCTATCTCAATGACTCTATGGACAGCATGAGCTGGATGGCCTCCTCTTCAAGCCCCACTTTGCAGCTCCAGGCATCCCGCTCCTCCTCTCTCCTGCTGGACGGACAGGTCAAGGATGGGACCGTAGGGTGTTCAGGCAGTGAGGCTTCGAGAAAATACACAGTGACTACTAGTGGTTGTTTAGAAATACTGAAAAATGTGGACTGAAATTCACTTTTTATTGAAATACTGTTGTGTGGTCAAATGAACAAGCTCTAAAGAAATCATTGATTTGTTGTGCACATACACTGCAGTAAATTATTACTAATATGCAGCCCCCCATCACATGCTAAATATCTTCCCAATATTAAGTTAAGAAATCAAATCACCTAATTCATTGGCAGTGACTGTGTGATATAAATTGGGATAATCTTCTACTGAAAGAAAGCTACATCAAACTGCAAGTGCATCAATACCTTTATTTAATAAACCAATGAACAAACTCATTAATAAACCAATCTTTGTTTTAAGAACAGAAAGTTGTGAGTTCTCTCAAACTAAACAATGTATTGGATACAATAATGCCTTCATAGTGTTCACAGACTAGAGTCAGCATTAAACATACTAAAAACGAAAAAATACACAAACCCTAGTTACTACGTTAACAGCACAGTAACCATAATTAGTTCTATTGAGAAAAATAAGAATAATCAACATTATTATTAATAAATAAACAGTGAAGGTTTCAGGAAAAGCTGTAGTGTATGCAACACAAATGTTGTCAGTTGAAAAGTAGCAGTTGAAGAAAGTAGGGCACTCAACACATTCAATGTACTGTATGAGTGGTTATAGAGCTGTTCCAGTGGGATGGGAATTCAAGCGGAATAGTCAAATATGATCAAAGAGATTTTTGTGTCATTAGTCTCAGAGTGCATTGTTTTAAAGGAAAAAACAATGCACTCTGTGACTATCCCCCACGTAGTCACTCCACTGAGAGAAACGACCACTGAGAGAAAATAAGCAACCGTCACAAATGTTGTCCTTGTTACTTAAATACTTACTTAATAATTATGTAAATTAGGTATTTCTGTTTTACATTTTTCATAGAAGTACCAGCCACTATACTCTAGTTGGGCTTATAGTAGAAAGTACCAATGCAACTAATAAAGTTTGTTCAAACGATTTAGACACAGAAATGTACATTTGTATTGTCTACAAACAATGTGCACTGTGTGTGAGAGATGACATTAATTGAAATATGTAATTGTTATTGCTACATATGCACTTCAGTATTTCCCACATTCATTCACACATTTGAAGAATTGACATGGTAACAAACACATCTTCTAAATGCAGTCATTTAGTTTGCATGTGTTTGGCCTATTCGAACAAGAGGGACAAAAGCCCTCTTTTGGTCTAGCACTATAAATGTGTCTTCACCCTGGTCCGTACAGTATAGTACAGCTATTTCAGTCTAGTTTAGTATGACAAGACCTACTAATTGTAGTAGTACGTTACAGTATGTTATTAAACCTACTAATCGTAGTAGTACGTTACAGTATGTTATTAAACCTACTAATTGTAGTAGTACGTTACAGTATAGTTATGCAAGCTGATCCTCATATTGCTTTCTGAAACAATCGCCAGCAGGGAAGAAGTCCCACGCTCGCTCCTGGTACATCTTCCACACATACGACTCCTGCAACAGAGGACAGTAGGATAGAGGGTTAAAATTGAAATTAATGGCGAGGAATTTGGTGTCACAAACAGAAAGACTGACTGACAGACAGACAGACTCACCTGGCCAGTGTGCTCCGTGTCATCTTTGTTGATGAGGTACATTAAGAAGAACCTGCAGAGGACAGACAGGCAGGTCATTGTGATGGCTGATGGACATGGACACACACTGTTGACTGCCTGACAGGGAGAACACACACATGTAGTTGGCTAAGTTGTGTTCCTCCAGGGTGTGGGTCTCGAAGCCGTGCGGCGTCGTATCAAAGTAGTCGCTTCCAATTCCACAGATGAAGCACTTGGTCTACAAGAATCAAATAAACAGAAACAGTAGACAAGATGCTGGTATGTGCATAACTATCTGACTCACTCACCTAAAACTGAGGAAAGCAATAAAATAAATGATTTCTACCTCCATGTCTTCCTTAACCTGCTCCTGTTGGTCTCTGAGCTCTCCGAAGGCGTCAATGATCAGACCTGTAGGTAGCACACAAGCTCACAGCCTCACTGGAGAATGGAATTATGACTAGATATCTCCTTCCATCCATTCAGTATGCCCAGACAGAAATTGGCCTTGCTTGAGGTATACTGTACAGTAGTTGAGTAGTGTTTTGGACTGCATAAGCGGGACGGGTGCCTTACCCTGGATGATGGCCAACAGGATGACAATGACAAAGAAGAAGAAGGTGATGTCAAAGACGACCCGGTAGAGCTCGTACACGTCTCCTGCCGGGTCCTCGATCTCGTCCCCTATGCCACCGCCAGCACGCACGCCCACGTACATATGGAAGAGGTAGCACTGACGAAAAGTGGAGGGAAGAGAGCACATGGAATATAGGGCAGGAGTAAGTAGACTCTACTATACAACATATTGTATACCACACAGAGCAGACCAGAGACAGAAACCCTGACTCACAGTCATCATGTCGTCACATTTCATATCCGGCTCATCCTCATCTTCACTCTTGTTGTAAAACTTGCGGAAAAAGATAAAAGCCACTACAGTGTAGAGATATACCACCACTGCCAACAAGCCCAATGTCATCATGAGCTAGGACGGAAACAGGGAATGAGTAGAATCAGCCACACATTCACTACACATGGAGGCTGGAAGAGTCTTCCTGGTCAGCTCTTACTTGTTTCCCATTGTGGGTGACAGAGGACAGGATAGTACGCAGATCCTTCACACCGATGGCTATGTCCAGCAAGTGACAGGCATAGAAGAAGTTGTTGTAATGTCCAAGCAAGGACATGATCGTGTACCAACACAGATAGAGAAAAGTCTGGGGGGAATAAGATTGAAATAATATACAGTTTAGTGTCTGCAACTTACAGTATGAAGACATACAGTGCATTTGAAAAGTATTCAGACCCCTTGACTTTTTCCACATTTTGTTGTGTTACAGCCTTATTCTACATTTACATAAGTATTCAGACCCTTTACTCAGTACTTTGTTGAAGCACCTTTGGGAGCATTTACAGCCTAGAGTCTTCTTGGGTATGACGCTACATGCTTGGCATACCTGTATTTGGGGAGTTTCCCCCAGTCTTCTCTGCAGATCCTCTCAAGTTCTGTCAGGTTGGATGGGGACAGCTATTTTCAGGTCTCTCCAGAGATGATCGTTCAAGTTCAAGTCTGTGCTCTGGCTGGGCCACTCAAGGACATTCAGAAGCCACTGCTGCATTTTCTTGCCTGTGTGCTTAGGGTTGTTGTCCTGTTTGAAGGTGAACCTTCACCTCAGTCTGAGGTCTTGAGTGCTCTGGAGCAGGTTTTCATCAAGGATCTATCTGTACTTTACTCCATTCATCTTTCCCTCGACCCTGACTAGTCTCCCAGTCCCTGCCGCTGAAAAACATCCCCACAGCATGATGCTGCCACCACCATGCTTCACTGTAGGGATGGTGCCAGGTTTCCTCCAGACGTGACGCTTTGGCAATTCAGGCCAGAGAATCTTGTTTCTCATGGTCTGATAGTCCTTTAGGTGCCTTTTTGCAAACTCCTAGAGGGCTGTCATGTTCCTTTTACTGAGGAGTGGCTTCCATCTGGCCACTCTACCATAAAGGCCTGATTGGTGGAGTGCTGCAGAGATGGTTGTCCTTCTGGACGGTCTTCCATCACCACAGAGGAACTCTGGAGCTCTGTCAATGACCATTGGGTTCTTGGTCACCTCCCTGACCAAAGCCCTTCTCCCCCGATTGCTCAGTTTGGCCAGGCGGCCAGCTCTAGGAAGAGTCTTGGTGGTTCCATTTTAGAATGATGGAGGCTACTGTGTTCTTCTTGGGGACCTTCAATGCTGCAGAATTCCCCAGATCTGTGTTCCGACACAATCCAGTCTCGGAGCTCAACAAACAATTGCTTCGACATGACTTGGTTTTTGCTCTGACATGCACTGTCAACTGTGGGACCTTATTTAGACAGGTGTGTGCCTTTCCAAATCATGTCCAACCAATTGAATTTACCACAGATGGACTCCAATCAAGTTGTAGAAACATTTCAAGAATGATCAATGGTAACAGGATGCACCTGAGCTCAATTTCGATTCTCATAGCAAATAGTCTGATTATTTTTAATACATTTGCAAAAATGTATACATTCGCTTTTTCACTATAGGGTAGATTGTTGAGGGGGGAAAACGATGTTGTCACGACTTCCGCCGAAGTCGGTTCTTCTCCTTGTTCGGGCGGCGCTCGGCTGTCGGCGTGGCCGGTCTTCTAGCCATCATCGATCCACTTTTCATTTTCCATTTGTTTTGTCTTCTCACACACCTGGTCTTTATTTCCCTCATTACATGTTGTGTTTTTAACCCTCTGTTCCCCCCATGTCTTTGTGCGGAATTGTTTATTGTAAGTGCATGTGCACGCTTTCTCTGATGCGCGACGAGTTTTGTACCCATTTGTTTATTGTTCTGGTTTCCGGTGGTTTTATGGATTAAACTGCTCCGTTGATTACCCAGTTTTGCTCTCCTGCGCCTGACTTCCCTGCCGCCAGTTACGCACTCCCTTACAGATGTAATCAATTTTAGAATAAGGCTGTAACGTAACAAAACGTGGACAAAGTCAATGGGTCTGAATAATTTCCAAATGCACTGTATGTATATAGCTCAAAAATAGAAAACACTATTTATCTATAATCCCTCTTACCCCGTCTGTGAACACAACTCCAAATTTCCAGATCTGGTACTTGAAGTCAATAGACGTAAACCTGAAAAAGATTACTTCAATGACTTTCATATATTTGTGCAGTAGGTTAAAAGTACAGTTATTTTAAGTGCCTTAATAACCCAATGAAAAGCTCCCCTATAAGATTGGAGAAGTACAACAGCATTGCTTAATACCAGGCCAATGCAGAATTGTCGGGTTCCTCCGGCTTCTTATCAATTTGTTGACTGACATCCAACGAGGCTAAATCCATGCCTAGGAGCTCTGCAATCCTCTCTCTGCCGTAAATGTCTCCATACTTATCCAGGACCTGGCCACACAGACACATCATAGAACATTCCATCCAAAGACCAACTCAACCAACTTCATCCACACATAGCCTCTAAGATACAAAAAAAACATCTTACCTTTCGCTTAACAAACTTGTCCCAGTAGTTGCTTGGGAAAGAGCTGTGAATAAACAATTGGAAATGGTACTGAGTTCCAAAGACAGGCATCATTTAAGCAAGGATTCCTCTGTAAAGTTTTCTGAAAGGAGATTAAATAATACTAGTGGGTATAGGTGGACTTCTAGGAGCTTGTCTGTCCATGCTTACAGTGTGTTGAGGACCAGTCTGTCCCATTGGCCTTTGATGTCATCATCCTCAGGCTGC
This sequence comes from Salvelinus fontinalis, assembly GCF_029448725.1. Taxonomy (NCBI): domain Eukaryota; kingdom Metazoa; phylum Chordata; class Actinopteri; order Salmoniformes; family Salmonidae; genus Salvelinus; species Salvelinus fontinalis. The sequence goes on from NC_074674.1 coordinate 3,809,628, forward strand.
TCTGTAATGTAAAGACCATCAAACTCCAGTTTCCTGGCCAGCTCCTTTTCTCTTTTAAAGATCACAAGAGGGATCTGAGAGGAACACACATTCTCTCCTGTCATTGAGCCGTTCATGTAAAGGTCATCATACAAATCACTCATGTGTTAATGGTTATGGGGCACAGATACACTTGAAGTCTACTGTAGTAGTAGTAGTAGCAGCAGTAGTAGTAGCAGAAGTAGCAGCAGTAGCAGCAGTAGTAGTAGTAGTAGTAGTAGTGGTAGTAGTGGTAGAAGCAGTAGTTATAGTAGCAGTAGTAGTAACAGTACTAGCAGCCATAGGCGGAAATCCCAGGGGGAACGGGGGGGACACGACCCCCCCATCTTGGGAAAAATATGATTTGTCCCCCCCAATATATCACTGTAAACATAACTATGTAATTTCAATAATATTAATAATACGCAATGAAAGCACTTGTGCTGATTATAGACACTTAATAGCGCACTTAAATTTCAAAAGATTGCGACCCCCCCCGCCCTTTGCCTCACAATGGTTTGATCCACTGCCAGTTCTTTAGCTGGCAAGGTAATAGAGAGTTCGTATCTACTGTCCGAAAGGCACATGTACGTAACTGACGTGAGGTTAATCCAGTCAATCCATAGCAGGTCCATAGCAATGTTATTTATTTATTTTTATGTTGGCAGGGTTCACACACTAGTTGAATTTGCAGAGCTAGCGTGCAAACTAAAGCAAACATTAACTATCAAGCTAGCTAGTACCTATTCCATTTATGTGGCGTCGTCAAAGATGGAATCTTTGCTATCGTCAGTTTATTCCAAGATCAGCATGCAGCTGTAGTGCTTCGACGTCCCTGTGATAAGGTTAGCAATAAACTGAAGTCCAAACTGAACAGAACAGAACTACACTCTCTTCTACCATTGTCTTAAATATATATAATGGTCTCGTTGCAAAAGATAAATTGTCGATAGTAAACTTTTTTTATTTTATTTTATTTTCACCTTTATTTAACCAGGTAGCAAAGATTATAGCAAACACACAGAAACGGAATTGGTGCTCGCTAGCTTTACAAATTCAGCTATTGTTGGAAGCCAGCCAATATGAAACAAACTATTTAAATTACAAAAGGTTGAAGCATGTGTTGTGTAAATGTGTGTGTGTGCAGCTAGGCCAGCCAGCCAGCCAGGTAGAAAAATGGCAGAAAAAAGTAAGAAGACGGACATCAGAGTATTTGTCAGTACACCAAAACGCATAGTAAGAACTCTAGTATCCTAATATCTCAACGACTAGTTGATAAAATGTTCATAAGAAAGAAGTGAAATGCGAATGGAAATGTTTCACAATGATGTCATTAGGCAGAGCAGGCAACAGATGGCACACAGACAGCAGAGTTGGGGACAGATATGCAGGGACAGACTGGCAGACAGGGAGTCTCAGGTAAGTTTGTTGAGTCTTTGTTTGGCAACATTATGAAAGGTTCTCAATTTTTTTGACTTGTAAAATAGGGACATAATTGGAAAATGCCATGGATACCCCCACTCTCAACTTAAACTGGTGACTAAACTAAGATTTGTTTACGGCAATGGTATTGCTGTTGTGATTAATTGTGTAGTTTTGGGTACTGGTAGTTAGGAGTACGGCAAACACCTTATTTATTTTCTAGGAGACAGACTGAGTCAGTTAGGGTGGTGAAAGGGAAAGAGCCAGGGAGAGAGACTTCAGAGGACAGTGTCACAGCCACGGCAGGACCAAGTGTCACCCTTGTTGCCAGCAGCACCAGTATAGGGGACAGTGGCACAGCATTGTCCAGTTACCACAGTGATGGCACAAAACCATATCAGCCACACCCACAATTTATAGAACCGCAAACTCTTGCCAACAGAGTGTTGACGTTTCAAGAGAGATGGTTTCGCGATTTCCCCTGGCTACATTATAATCCATCAATAAAAGGAGTGTTGTGTTTTCACTGTAGCCAAGGGTTTTCAAGCCAGCCATCTTTTGGCCAAAGAGCTGATGCTGCCTTCATTAGTGCAGGATTTAGGAACTGGAGAAAAGGCATTGAAAAATTCACAGCACATCAAAATTGCCAAACCCACCGCTACTTTGTAATTGTAACAGCACACCAGCTAAATCCAATCAGTGTCCAGTTATGTCCAGCGCGTGGGGTAAACAGCTGGATGACGCAAGGCATTGCTTGATGAAAATTGTTAGTTCGGTGCGGCATGTAGTAAGACAGGGACAAGCCTTTAGAGGCCACACGGATGACAGTGGGAATTTATACCAGATTTTGAAACTTAGGGCAGAAGAGGATGATCCCATTTTACTGAAGTGGTTAACAGAGCGTACCACAATGTACACAGGCCCCAAAGCACAGAATGAAATTCTGAACATCATGGCCAATAGTCATTCGAGGCATTGCAGCTGAGATTAGGTCTCTTCCGATTGTACAATTTTCATTAATTGTTGATGGTACTCAAGATGTCTCTGGTGCTGAACAGGAGAATGTCTGTCTGCGTTATGTTGACCATGACCATGTCCCTCACAAGGAGTTTATTGGGCTATACAGGGTGTCGGAGACAACAGGCGAGGGCATTGCGAAAGTGCCAACTGATGTGTTGTTGAGGAAACCCGCAAACATATGCTCGGTTCTTTTGTTCAGTAGTGTGTATAGCAGTGGTTCTCAACCTTTTTGGGGTACTGGAACCCCTGCATATTTTGAGGCAAGGCAGGCAAGGTTTTGAGCGGTCCTCAGGGACCTCCACCCCCTCTATATTATATGTAAACTTACTGGAAACCTTGTGGTACTGACTACATTCATTACACTTTTTTATTTCACGGACCCCTTGCAATTAGTCCATGGACCCCTGTTTGAGAACCCATGGTGTAATTGATAGTTGTTCTTTTGTTTAGTAGTTTTTAGTACACTTACAAATGATTTATTTCATGTTATTTTATTTAAAATTGCATACTTTGTGCGACATACTTGTCCATAGCTGCTGTTTGAAGAGTTGAGACACTGACTGAAGGATATTTTGGTTGATTTATTTGGGTTTTTCATTGAAGTAGTTATTTTGCTTTTAGAATTGTACTTATTTTAAGCTTTTTGTTCTTGCAAAGATATTGTAGACTCAGGCCAGGTGGACATATTTAATGACTATATGAATGTATCAGAAAAAGTCAAATTAAAAGGTCAATTCAATACGGAGACCAACTTTGTGATGGTTCTCAATGGAGATTCTTTTAGATGTGATCACACCATGTTCATTGTATTTATGAAAACTACACCCATACAGTGTACAGTACCATTGTCACCTACTGACCTTTCTTGATATTGCTGGTTGTAAGTACGAATACCTGCATACATACTGGACTGGTAAGGAGCACTGCTATAACTATTATTAGTAGTAGAATTATAATGATTTAAACATTTGAACAAGTTGGGAAAACCCTTCAGTTAACTACTGTACCTATCAATTATCCAGTTGTAGGAATTATGGTTCCTCAATATACATTTAACAACGTATGCTATGTGTTACAGCACTACTTTTGGTGTCCCCCTCAGGAATTGCTCTTGAGAAAATTTAATGTAATTGTCCCCTCCAAGGTTGATCTCAGATTTTCGCCCCTGCTAGCAGCAGTAGTAGTAGTAGTAATAATAGTAGAAGTAGTAGTAGTAGTAGTAGCAGCAGTAGCAGCAGCAGCGGCAGCAGTAGTAGCAGTAGTAGTAGTAGCAGCAGCAGCAGCAGCAGCAGTAGTAATAGTAGTAGTAGTAACAGCAGCAGCAGCACTAGTAATAGTAGTAGTAGTGGCAGCAGCAGCAGTAGTAGTAGTAGCAGCAGTAGTAGCAGCAATAGCAGCAGTGGTAGTAGTAGTAGATGTAGTTACAGCATAAGTAGTAGTAGTAGCAGCAGTAGTAGCATAAATAACATAAGTAGCAGCAGCAGTAGCAGTTGTAGTGGTAGTAACAGTGGGATTAGTAGCAATAGTTGCAGTAGTATTATCAGTAGTATTTGTAGCAGCATTAGTAGTAGTAGCAGCAGTATTAGCAGCAGCAGTAACAGTAGTAGTAGTAGTAGTGGTAGTAGTATTAGCGGTAGTAGTAGTAGTAGCAGCAGCAATCGTTGCAGTAGTAGAACTCGTATTAGCAGCAGTAGTAGCAATAGTTATATTAGCAGTAATAGCAGTAGTAGTAGTACCAGTAGCAGTATTAGTAGTAGTAGCAGTAGTAGTATAGAATCAGTAGTAGTAGTAGTAGCAGTAGTAGTAGCAGCAGCAGAAGCAGCAGTAGTAGTTGTAGTTACAGCAGTAGTAGCAGCAGTAGCAGCAGTAGTAGCAGCAGTAGCAGCAGTAGTAGTAGTAGCAGCAGTAGTATCAGTAGTAGTAGTAGTAGTGGTAGTAGTATTAGCGGTAGTAGTAGTAGTAGCAGCAGTAGAACTCGTATTAGCAGCAGTAGTAGCAATAGTTGTATTAGCAGTAGTAGCAGTAGTAGTAGTACCAGTAGCAGTATTAGTAGTAGTAGCAGTAGTAGTATAGCAGCAGTAGTAACAGTAGTAGCAGTAGTAGTAGTAGTAGCAGCAGCAGTAGCAGCAGCAGCAGTAGTAGTTGTAGTTACAGCAGTAGTAGTAGTAGCAGCAGTAGTAGCAGCAGTAGCAGCAATAGTAGCAGCAGTAGCAGCAGTAGTAGTAGTAGTAGCAGCAGTAGTAGTAGTAGCAGCAGCAGCAGTAGTAGTAGTAGTAGTAGTCGTAGCAGCAGTAGTTGCAGTAGTAGAACTCGTATTAGCAGCAGTAGTAGCAATAGTTGTATTAGCCATAGTAGCAGTACCAGTAGCAGTATTAGTAGTATTAGCAGTAGTAGTATAGCAGCAGTAGTAGCAGTAGTAGTAGTAGTAGCAGCAGCAGTAGTAGCAGCAGCAGCAGTAGTAGTTACAGCAGTAGTAGTAGTAGTAGCAGCAGTAGTAGTAGTACCAGTAGCAGTATTAGTAGTAGTAGCAGTAGTAGTATAACAGCAGTAATAGCAGTAGTAGTAGTAGCAGTAGCAGCAGTAGTAGCAGCAGCAGCAGTAGTAGTTACAGCAGTAGTAGTAGTAGTAGCAGCAGTAGTAGCATCAGTAGTAGTAGCAGCAGCAGTAGTAGTAGTAGTAGTAGCAGTAGCAGTAGAAGCAGCAGTAGCAGCAGTAGTAGTAGTTACAGCAGTAGCAGCAGTAGTAGTAGTTACAGTAGTAGTAGTAGCAGCAGCAGCAGCAGTAGTAGTAGCAGTAGTAGCAGCAGCAGTAGCAGCAGTAGTAGTAGCAGAAGTAGTAGTAGTAGTTACAGCAGTAGTAGCAGTAGTAGGAGCAGCAGTAGCAGTAGTATTAGTAGCAGCAGTAGTAGTAACAGTAATAGTAGTAGCAATAGTTGCAGTAGTATTAGCAGTAATATTAGCAGTAGTATTTGTAGCAGCAGTAGTAGTAACAGTAGTAGTAGTAGCAATAGTTGCAGTAGTATTAGCAGTAGTAGTAGCAGTAACAGTAGTAGTAGTAGCAATAGTTGCAGTAGTATTAGCAGTAGTAGTAGTAGCAGCAATAGTTGCAGTAGTAGTACTAGTATTAACAGCAGTAGTAGCAATAGTTGTATTAGCAGTAGTAGAAGTAGTAGTAGCAGCAGTAGCAGTATAAGTAGTAGTAGCAGTAGTAGTAGCATATGTATTAGTAGCAGCATCTACTACTGTAGAAGCCTCACCTTTAGACAGTTGTAACCGATGATGCAGAGGAAGGCGATGACGGTGTGCAGGGTAGCCAGGAAGGTGAGGGTGGGCTGCATGTAGCCAGTGCTCTCCTCCAAGAAGAAGTAGACTGGGCCCCCCTCCTCATCTCCTCCTTCCTCCCCACCAGATCCCTCCATCTCCTCCGCTGAGCCCTCAAACAGCCCAATTCCCTCAAACAGCACTCCCAACCCTGAGCCCTCAAACATGCCAGAGCCCTCCACCTCATCACCTTCTCCGGGGGGGCTGTCTGACACCTGCACAATGGACACAGGCAGACACAGAAAAACAAATACATTACTAACATTTAACACTAGATGTTATAAGCATTCGAATTGAAGGCAGTCAATTCATGAAGTGATTTGAATAAAAAACTTTTGAATGAAGTCATTGAAAATAGATGCTATTTGTTTCAATTATAGAATTGGAGTGATGGTAAGATATTTAAAGGTGACAGAAGATAATATAGAAGCATTTCTTCACCTTGTAGAAGAGTAGAATAAAGTTCAAGGCAAATGCAATGAACAGTGCCAGAAAACGCAGATTGTAAAAGTTCCGAGAGAGGTAGTTCTGGGAAAGAGACAAAATAAGTTGTATTAATCACAGGTGGACAGGGGAATTGACAGTCTGCAAATTGCGACATCAACACGTTGCAAAAACTACTGCAGGATAGCAATTATTTATCTGTCATGTCGAACCAAAAATTTGTTTCTTTGGATGTCCAGCTCAGTCCAGAGTTGGAACCCTTGCTCCCTGTGTTGCTTCTTATCTTTCTTAGACTTGGGTTTCTTTTCTATCGCTTCCTCCTGCTTCTCCTCTTTGGTCTCAGCTTCTTTCTCGGCCTTCTCTCCATTTTCAGTGCTGAGAATGAAGTAATAGGGTGTTTTTTGGCACATTCCAACAAACACCACAACATTAAAGCATGTACAGTATGGTTTATAAATGGGGATGAAAGTTAATCTTCTGTACATGTAGGAAGATGGCCTGAGGTACTCACTCTGCCTTCTCAGGCTCTGGAGGGGGCTCTTTTGTGGCAGGAGCAGGAGCCGGTTCAGCAGCTAGGCCATCAGCTGCTTGGCCATCAGCAGCTTGGCCATCAGCTGCTGCAGCAGCACCCTCCTCTGGTTGCTGCCAACCACAAGAAAAAGGTCATTATTATAAGTGAATCTACACATATGTTACTGGAAAGCTCACCATGCACTTCTTAGTCTCTGCATTAGAAAGAAAATGTGCCTCACCCGTTTCCTCTTGGTCAAAGGAGTACCCTCGGGAGTAGGAGGCTCAACAGTGGCCTCAATTCCCATGTCACCAAGTCCACCAGGAGCATCGATGCGTGGTGTCCCCCCACCTTCCTTGTCTTTATTGTCCTCCTCCTCTCCACCGCCTGTGTCTATTTGGTCAGTCACCCCTCCTGCTTCCTGCTCCTTCCCAACCCCAGGCTCCCCTGGCAGGTCCCCATGCACCTCATCCTGGGTGGGGTCAGGCATACTGGCCAGGATCTCTGTCACCGTGATGTTCTTTGCTCCCTCCACCAGGCCTCCGCCAAATAGAGTTTGCCAGATGAGCAGGAAGAACCCCTTACATACACTGTAGATGAAGTGCAGGATGCCGATGAGGATAGTCCAGAAGAAGGTAGCCAGACCCACCACTATCTGCTTGATGGTCATCTTCCTTACCCTGCGGTACTGCCGTCGCAGGTTACGGAATGTGAAGATACTCAGGAAGTTCAATACGCTGTTGATGAAGTCTGCAAAGGCAGAGATGGTCTCTGGCTCTCCTTCCTCTCCATTGCCTTCTTCATCTCCACCTCCTCCTCCTCCTGCATCAGTTCCTCCTTCAGCTGGATCATCATCATTCTCCTCCTTCTCCTCCTCCTCTTGCTCCGAGATCTGGGAGGCGATGTTCATCTCAAAGATAGTGTCCTCGCAGAAGTTGACAAACATCTCCATCTTCTCCGCCTCGGCCCCCTCAGTAACCACATCAAAGATGAACTGTCGTTTGGACTCTCTGACCTGAGGCATCTCCCACTGTGTGCGGTTGACCTCGCTGATCTCAAAGTAAATACGCTCTATCTTCCTGCTGGCACCCATGATCTCTATACGGCCCAGGAAGGGGCGGAAGTAGTTGAGTACACTCTCTGCCTGCTCTAGGAAGTTCTTCAGCCTGAGGTCATGAGGGACATGTTCAGACAGGTTGGTCAGCAACACTGCAATGTTAAAGCCAATGTCTTTAGCTGGCTCCTGGAAGCGGTCGGCAAACTCCTCAAAGTTTATCATGTCGTTCTCATCGGCCTCTGAGCAGGACAACAGGAATTGGATCTCGGAGGGAGAATACTGTTTCTGGCTGTCCATGGCCTTCTGAAAGTCTTTCTTAGAGATTAACCCTCGGGGGTCAGTCACGTAATCACGGAAGGCGTCTGACGCCACAATGTCCTTCAGTTTGAGGAACATGTCAAAGAACTTGAGGATCATCTCCACGTTGCTGGAGGACTCCACCAGCATGTCCACCATCTGACGGGCAATGGTGCCGTTCACCACATTACCTGAAACACGACATTGCAAGGAGGCAAATCATGAAGAAGGTGGGAGAAATTAAAGAGAAAAACAGCAGAAAGACAGAAAGTGTGTCATAAAAATGTTATTTTACCCTCTAGGAGAGAGAGCAGCATAACCACCATGTCTTTCTGGAGGTCCAGTAGCTCCTTCAGCAGGCCAATCTGGCTGGAGTCCTACGACACAGCACAAACATATACACAAGGCTTCACAACAATGGCATTTACTGTTACTACAGTGCATTTCAGGCCTGCAGACTTCTAATGATATTGAAGATAATTCTTCTGCCAATGAAATCTCAAATTGTTGGAGGATCTAGAAGTATTCATGCAGTATGACAATAGTGAGAGGGATGGTCCGAACACATATAGTTGATTTTCCCATTCTGTATGAATCCGCTGAAAAATACAGTACCAGTCAAAAGTTTGGACACACCTACTCTTACAAGGGTTTTTCTTTATTTTACTATTTTCTACATTGTAGAATAATAGTGAAGACATCAAAACTATGAAATGGTGAAGACATCAAAACTATGAAATAACATATATGGAATCATGTAGTAACCAAAAAAGTGTTAAACAAATTAAAATATATTTGAGATTTGAGATTCTTCAAAGTAGCCTTGATGACAGCTTTGCACACTCTTGGCATTCTCTCAACCAGCTTCACAAGGTAGTCACCTGGAATGCGTTTCAATTAACAGGTGTGCCTTGTTAAAAGTTAATTTGTGGAATTTCTTTCCTTCTTAATGCGTTTGAGCCAATCAGTTGTGTTGTGACAAGGTAGGGGTGGTATACAGAAGATAGCCCTATTTGGTAAAAGACCAAGTCCATATTATGGCAAGAACAGCTCAAATAAGCAAAGAGAAATGACAGTCCATCATTACTTTAAGACATGAAGGTCAGTCAATCCGGAAAAAATTTAGTTTCTTCAAGTGCAGTCGCAAAAACCATCAAGCGTTATGATTAAACTAGCTCTCATGAGGACCGCCACAGGAAAGGAAGACCCCGAATTACCCCTGCTGCAGAGGATAAGTTCATTAGAGTTACCAGCCTCAGAAATTGCAGCCCAAATAAATGCTTCACAGAGTTCAAGTAACAGACACATCTCAACTTCAACTGTTCAGAAGAGACTGCAAGAATTAGGCCTTCATGGTCGAATTGCTGCAAAGAAACCACTTTTAAAAGGACACCAATAAGAAGAAGAGACTTGCTTGGGCCAAGAAATACGAGCAATGGACATTAGACCGATGGAAATCTGTCCTTTGGTCTGATGAGTCCAAATTTGAGATTTTTGGTTCCAACCGCCGTTTTTTAATGAGACGCAGAGTAGGCAAACAGATGATCTCTGCGTGTGTGGTTCCCACCGTGAAGCACGGAGGAGGAGGTGTGATGGTGTGGGGGTGCTTTGCTGGTGACACTGTCTGTTATTTATTTAGAATTCAAGGCACACTTCACCAGCATGGCTACCACAGCATTCTGCAGCGATACGCCATCCCATCTGGTTTGTGCTTAGTAGGACTATCATTTGTTTTTCAACAGGACAATGACCCAACACACCTCCAGGATGTGTAAGGGCTATTTGACCAAGAAGGAGCGTGATGGAGTGCTGCATCAGATGACCTGGCCTCCACAATCACCCGACCTCAACCCAATTGAGATGGTCTGGGATGAGTTGGACCGCAGAGTGAAGGAAAAGCAGCCAACAAATGCTCAGCATATGTGGGAACTCCTTCAAGACTGTTGGAAAAGCATTCCAGGTGAAGCTGGTTGAGAGAACGCCAAGCGTGTGCAAAGCTGTCATCAAGGCAAAGGGTTTGAAGAATCAAAAATATTAAATATATTTTGATTTGTTTAACACTTTTTTGCTTACTACTTGATTCCATATGTGTTATTTCATAGTTTTGATGACTTTATTATTATTCTGCAATGTAGAAAATAGTACAAATAAAGAAAAACCCTTGAATGAGTAGTTGTGTCCAAACTTTTGACTAGTGCTGTCTGTCCTAACTTCCATCTATGTGATCTACCACTCCTTTTTACATTTTTTATTTATTTCACCTTTATTTAACCAGGTAGGCTAGTTAAGAACAAGTTCTCATTTACAACTGCGACCTGGCCAAGATAAAGCAAAGCAGTGCGACAAACAACAACACAGAGTTACACGTGGAATAAACAAGCGTACAGTCAATAACACAATAGAAAAAAATAAAGTCTATATACAGTGTGTGCAAATGGCGTGAGGAGGTAAGGCAACAAATAGGCCATAGTAGCAAGTAATTACAATTTAGCAAATGAACACTGGAGTGATAGATGTGCAAGTAGAAATACTGGTGTGCAAAAGAGTAGAAAAGTAAATAAAAACAATATGGGGATGAGGTAGGTAGATTGGATGGGCTATTTACAGATGGGCTATGTACAGCTGCAGCGATCGGTTAGCTGCTCGGATAGTTGATGTTTAAAGTTAGCGAGGGAAATATAAGTCTTCAGCTTCAGTGATTTTTGCAATTCGTTCCAGTCATTGGAAAGGCGGCCAAAGGAGGTGTTGGCTTTGGGGATGACCAGTGAGATATACCTGCTGGAGCACGTGCTACGGGTAGGTGTTGTTATCGTGACCAGTGAGCTGAGATAAGGCGGAGCTTTACCTAGCAAAGACTTATAAATGACCTGGAGCCAGTGGGTCTAGCGACGAATATTTAGCAAGGGCCAGACGATTAGAGCATACAGGTCGCAGTGGTGGGGGGTATATGGGGCTTTGGTGACAAAACGGATGGCACTGTGATAGACTGCATCCAGTTTGCTGAGTAGAGTGTTGGAAGCTATTTTGTAAATGACATCCCCCAAAGTCGAGGATCGGTAGGATAGTCAGTTTTACTAGGGTATCTATGGCGGAGTGAGTGAAGGAGGCTTTGTTGCGGAATAGAAAGCCGATTCTAGATTTAATTTTGGGTTGGAGATTTTTAATATGAGTCTGGAAAGAGAGTGTACAGTCTAGCTGTCACGCCCTGACCATAGAGAGCCATTGTTTCTCTATGGTATAGTAGGTCAGGGTGTGACTGGGGTGTTCTAGTCTATTATTTCTATGTGGTGTTCTAGTTTATTATTTCTATGTGGCATTCTAGTTTTCATATTTCTATGTTGGTGTGCTTGATATGGTTCCCAATTAGAGGCAGCTGGTAATCGTTGTCTCTAATTGGGGATCATATTTAGGTAGCCTTTTTTCCACCTGTGTTTTGTGGGATATTGAATTTTGTATTTTGAGTAAGTGTATGTAGCACCGGTTCGTTTTTAGTTTATTGTTTTTGCTAAGTTTCACTATTAATAAATGATGTGGAACTCAACATTCGCTGCGCCTTGGTGCGTTTCTACAAACGAACGTGACACTAGCCAGACACCTAGGTATTTGTAGTTGTCCACATATTCTGAGAGCCACGCTGTAGCTTCTTCAACAAATTCACCTCAGTGGTTAAAAACTGTAGGTCATCTGGGGTCAGCCCTGTATACAGGTATCTGCCAAAATAAAGAAACACCAACAAAGTGTCTTAATAGGGTGTTGGGCCACCACCAGAACAGCTTCAATGGACCTTGGCATAGATTCTACTAGTGTCTGGAACTCTATTGGAGGGATGTGACACCAGTCTTCCACAAGAAATGTCATCATTTGGTGTTTTGTTGACGGTGGTAGAAAACGCTGTCTCAGGCACTGCCCCAGAACCTCCCCTAAGTGTTCAATTGGGTTAAGATCTGGTGACTGAGACAGCCATAGCATATACTGTACATCACTTTCATGCTCATCAAACCATTCAGTGACCACTTGTGCCCTGTGGATGGGGGTCATTGTCATCCTATGGGGGCATAGCCATTGTAGGCCAAATAATATCCCAAATAATGGCCTGTCCATCTTTTTTTATACATGACCCTAAGCAGGATGGGATGTTAATTGTTTAATTAACTCAGGAACCACACTTGTGTGGAAGCACCTTTTTTCAATATACTTTGTATCCCTAAAGTGTTTCCATTATTTTGGCAGTTACCTGTTTGTACTCAGTCTAAGAAATAGATTATGAACTGGTACAAAACTGCCATTACAGTAAATGCTTATGTCAAAACTGCCATTACAGTAAATGCTTATGTCAAACCTGCCATTACAGTAAATGCCCATGTTAAAACTGCCATTACAGTAAATGCTCATGTCAAAACTGCCATTACAGTAAATGCTTATGTCAAAACTGCCATTACAGTAAAGGTTTATGTTAAAACTGCCATTACAGTAAATGCTTATGTCAAAACTGCCATTACAGTAAATTCCCATGTCAAAACTGCCATTACAGTAAATGCCCATGTTAAAACTTTCATTACAGTAAATGCTGATGTTAAAACAGCCATTACAGTAAATGCCCATGTCAAAACTGCCATTACAGTAAATGCTTATGTCAAAACTGCCATTACAGTAAATGCTTATGTCAAGACTGCCATTACAGTAAATGCTTATCGCAAACCTGCCATTACAGTAAATGCTTATGTCAAAACTGCCATTACAGTAAATGCTTATGTCAAAACTGCCAGTACAGTAAATGCTTATGTCAAACCTGCCATTACAGTAAATGCTTATGTCAAAACTGCCATTACAGTAAATGCTTATGTCAAAACTGCCATTACAGTAAATGCTTATGTTACAACTGCCATTACAGTAAATAGTTATGTTAAAACTGCCATTACAGTAAATACTTATGTTAAAACTGCCATTACAATAAATACTTATGTTAAAACTGCCATTACAGTAAATACTTATGTTAAAACTGCCATTACAGTAAATAGTTATGTTAAAACTGCCATTACAGTAAATACTTATGTTAAAACTGCCATTACAGTAAATGCTTGTCTCCACGGTAAGACAGAATGAGATGAAGGTTAGAGGGATATCACCTTACCCTTAAGGTGCTTGCATTTTATTGAGGTACAGATTTAAAATATCTCATCATAAATGATTAACCGATCAGGGAAAATTACATTTTACTACATCAACTTACATTTTACAACTTAAAATTCATGAGAGCCTGTAAATTCACTTGGTTTTTGGGCCAAAAACATATAGTTTAAGTTCTTAAAACTGAAAAAGAATATACATTTTACACAGAAAGACTAGAGAGCAACATGCATCTACAACTTCATGCTGGGGCAATGTTAGAATTAGTCAGAAAGCATCGCATCATACACACACACACTGTCAAAACATTACGGTGTCCAGGTCACTCTAACCCCTATACAGTGTATGCTCCATCGGGGGATGTTAAAGGGCTGTCCCTTTTTTCAGCGAGCTTTACATTCACCTGCTTTTAAGCATTTCACTTTCCTATCCCTAATGTAGGTTAGTAATGTCATTGTATAAAGAACTTGAAGTTAACCAAATAAAGCAATGTTTTCATTGTTGCAGTAGGTTGTTTTCACTGTTCTGGAGGTTGACATACAATATTATTGAATTACAAAATAAGTATTTTTCTACTTCTTATTCTAGCTTTAAAGGCAGGTGAGTATAAAACAAACTGAGAAAAAAGCAGGTATGAATCAGGAACAAACTGGTAAACACCCAATCACGTCAATGATAGATAAATAATATGAATACATACTTTACCCTGCATAGACCATGTGAAAGACAGTTTACATAATCAATATCTCATAGGATTTGTAAACGATAAAAACATAAAGAGAGTGCTACATTTCAAAGTACTTGGTTTTTACAGTTGGCTATAGTTTCATCAAGGTGTTATGTACTAACAATACAACGCTAATATATTTCATTATCAATACATATAACTTATCAATCTACAAACGATTTACTTGTAACTAACATACTTACAGTACGGTACAAATATGGCATTACTTTCTTCAGTTAAAAAAGGAGTTCAACTGTTCAATAGTGTTCCAGTCATGTATGTGGTGTGTCTGCAAGCCAGTGCATTAGTGTGAATGTCAGGTAGAAAATGAGAGTGTGCATGAGGAGATATCTGTGAGGCTGATTGCTTTGTGCCTGGGAGTAAGAGAGGACACTTTCATGTAGCAGAGGTTTTTAGCATCACAATAAGATCTAGTTCACCATTCCAGATTCACTTTCTATAAACTACTTTCACGGTAAATATATATTTTTGAAATTACAGACTTATCAGTCAAACAATGCATCAAAAGTGTTCAAGTTGTTGGCTTGAAAGGCGTTTGTTAAATGCATAGTTGGCAGTCAAGTGTAAGTTCATAGCAAATTTTCACCCCAGCAATGGTAACACAGACCACTTTGATATGTGAAACCACAATCCTTTAATAAAAAGTGCACAAAATAGCCTATCTATACCATGAAATGTAGATGCAAGTGTATTTTGTGCACAGCGTAGTTACATACAGATGATTTTTGTGGGCATTTACATGCCAGATACATATATATATATATATATATATATATATACAAACTATGTAATTTCCTCATGCACATCCAACTTTAGTGTAAGGTACACAATGTGTGGTTTCTAGGGGGATAATAGCCATGTTTTGTGTGGTGAGATGTGTATGTTGACATTTTGAGGCAGGTAGCTTGTACCTGTGCCAGCTTCATCATCAAGTGGGCAAAGACGTGGAGGAAGCCTACTACTGCATCCCACAGCCTGCTGTGGGTCAGGGACTGCTGGTTGCCTGTACACGGACCCTGAGGGGAGACCACCGGGTACGTATGGTCACACACATAGCCAGTAACATCCAGCCATCTACATACTGTACAGATGAATGGGTTTATACTCACCTGGATGTACTCAGTCAGACTGTTAAAGATCTGTTTAGCCACTGTCATGGCCTTGGAGAAGTTCTTCTTGCCTGGCTCATCGATGATCTCTTTCCCAGAGTAATACCAGTAGAAATCACTGATTGACTCCTTTAGAGAGAGAGCGAGATAGACTACTACTGTTGCTTTAATTTATTGTTGTTCTGATTAATATTGTTGTTGTAGTTGTTGTTAATGGTAATCCCATGTCCACTACTACTGTTATTATTGCTGTTGGTCCCACCATTTATTTATATATAAATATATATATATATATTTTGTATATATATACATATATATTTGATTTTTATTTTTCGATATGTATACTTTGACAATGTAAGTAATAACGAACTTGCCATGTCAATAAAGTCAATTGAATTGAATTGAATTGAATTGATAGAGAAAGTGAGAGGGTGAAAGAGAGAGGGTGAGAGAGAGAGGGTGAGAGAGAGAGGGTGAGAGAGAGAGAGAGAGAGGGTGAAAGAGGGAGGGTGAGAGAGCGAGAGATAGAGAGCGAGAGATAAAGAGAGAGAGAGAGAGAGAGAGAGAGGGTGAAAAAGTGAGGGTGAGAGAGCGGGAGAGAGAGAGAGAGAGGGTGAGAGAGAGAGGGTTAGAGAGAAAGCCACTGTGCTTCTGCATTTCTTGCTCTTTGTAGTTTTAGGTTGGGTTTCTTCACTTTGTGACAACTGCTGATGTAAAAAGGGCTTTATAAAATTCATTAGAAATGTGAATTTGCATGGTAAAAGGGATAACAGGACACCTTTTTAACAGGTATGTGTTAATAGTTCCAGTACCTGCAGTCGGAGGAGGTAATCCACAGTGCAGATGATGACGTTGATAGTGGTGGTGCTGCCTGTCTGTGTCCGCAAGTAGTTCTGGAAATCTGGAGTAAAAACAGAGAGTCCACTCAGATAGACTGTCAACATTTGATTAGCATTACAGCAAGTCATGATTCAATGTCATTCTCCTAAGTGTTGCTGTGCCCCCACAGACGAATCCATCATTCCCTAAATAGAACACCATTGGATAATATTTTTCTCACCGTTATTGTGGCCCTCACAGAGCAGCTGCAACATGCGGAACAGATCACATGTAAACTCATCATCCGACATGACTTTCTCACCTGGAGAGGTCAGACAAAAGGGCAGAGGATCAGACTAGTTTTAGGGGTACTGGATGTATTTGACGGAAGGGGGGGTTCAGTCAGGCCGCCTCTATCTGTCTGTATGTAATGTAGGTGGGAGACTAACTAGACAATTTGAGCCATTCGTCCGAGTTTTAGGCAGTGCATGCCATGGTCAGCAGCACACATGCTTGCAGCAATAAGGTGAGTGTGATTATCATTTCACATCTCTCCATCACGTCTGCATAATCATATTAGTAAGAGCTGCAATAACCTCCTCCTTACAGACTGTCCATCTTCCTTAAGTCCATACTGAGTTGTTCACTGTAACTACAATAAAGAAAACTTCAAACACTTGCTGAATCATGGCCAATAGGTTGGCATGTACTGTAAAAGCACATTCACAGCAACGATAAGAACTTCTGCACTTTTAGACACATAATCAAACACCATTATGTTACATACATAAACATATAAAGAAACAGTTCTCCATCAACACTGAAAACACAGTATACTAAATACACAGTATACATACAGATAAAAGTACATGGTCACATCAACATGTATAGATACAATGGACAACACTGTATACCGCACAGACATTCACCGTAATGGAGAAGTTGACCCTGTCAGTTCCTTAGTCAGTGCATGCAGAAACACAGTCATGCAGCACAGACCTACTGCACTCCTCTACCTTCACTGAATGTGGGTTACGAGGGCCAGAGTTTGGATTTCTGTCCAAGCAAGGTAGAGTTGAGGAGGGATGATGTCGTTGTGGGGGGGATTACAGTGTAAGTCATGTGAGGGTTCAGAGGTGGGTGGGGCAGACAGAGTGCTGATCTAGGATCAGTTTGCCTTTCATATCATAAAAAAATATGATTACAGCGCATTCGGAAAGTATTCAGACCCCGTAGAGGGACGTAGAGGGACGTAGTAGGACGTAGACGGCGGACGTAAAGGTAAAGTAAAGGTAATGGCGGACTGAACGAAGTTATGTAGAGCACCTCAAGATAAAACATAATATTCGAAATATCTGCTAAATAGACTAAAATATTAGCACTAAATAATCTGGTGGGTGATAACCTTCAATCTGGATAATAACACAAAACAAATCCTAAGACTAGAGACATTTATCGACAAATATTACGAACACAGACAACAACCAAACATGACGGAGAATAAGACAGGGGAACCGTTTACAAAACGCAAGCGAGATTCTTCGACAGATACTGACGATTTAATATTCTCACCACCGGGAATGGTAAAGGTCGAAACTGATCTGTTAAAATCAATAAATGACAAACTGGGTTTACTTGAATTACTTAGTAAGGATATAAAAGAGTTAAAGGCAAGCCTAGAGATGAGTGATGAAAAAGCTGCGACATTGGAGAAGGAAACACGCGCTAAAAGGGACAGTCAATAAGATTCAAACCGAAATGAATGGAATTAAAAAAGAGAACATCGTTCTGAAGGAAGCCTTACTGGAGATTCAAACTAGATCCATGAGAGAGAATTTGGTACTTACAGGTATCCAAGAAAAAGAAGGAGAAGTTCCTGAATCTATAGTTAGAGAGTTCCTCCGTACAGCGCTTCAGATTCCATGCCAAGTTGTCGACAAAATCCAACTTGAACGTGTTCACCGCTTCGGACAGAGAGGGCAGAGGTACGAACGCCCAATCGTTGCAAAATTTGCTTCATTTAAAGATAAAATAATGGTTAAAAGCCTAGGTAAAAGACTTGCTGGGACCAAAATTGGCATGAATGATCAGTTTCCGAAAGAAATTGCAGAACGGCGCAAAGTTCTGTATCCAATTTTCAAAGAAAACAGATTAAAAGCGAAACGAGTAGCTCTCGTCGTTGATAAACTATATATTGATAACCAGTTGTTCAGAGACACAAAGACTACTCCATGGTTATTTTAAAATTTACAAAATTCTCATAGACGAGGAAAATAAACACAATTCAAGCCCGGTTGCTGATTGTAACAATACAACAAAAAATATAGCTTTTTTATAAATCTTCACATATAACTAATTGAACACACAAGCACTATTTTTACACAGTGAAGATAAAAACTAAGTAAACAGAAGGCACAGTATGTGTGGATGGTATGGTTTGTGTTTATTTTATTTTTTATCTTATTTGTTATGTTTGGAAAGTTGAGTGAGTGAGTAATGAAATGGTTGCATATCCCAGAGCCAATGTATTGCTGTGAGCCGGGTATGAGAGGGCTTTCAATGTTGTTCAGATGATGGATATACTTTTATAATGAATTATACGTCTTATTTATTTATTGTCCTATCATGGAAAACTACATTTTTTTTATCTTAATAAATTATATTTAATTATTATCCTATTTTAATGGTACTGTCTATGGCCCTATACCCTAGACACCCACCTGAATGACCCAGATATTAAGGAGAAGTCCCTAACTGTTTTATGTGCTCGCTGTAAGCGGTCTATATGCAGCTAAAATGAGGTCAGAGACCAAGAGCAGCACTGCCCCCTCAAGATTCTGAGCCTGCTTGGCAGGGTTGGTCCTGCAAAGCCAAAGCCCCCTAAAGGGAGAGGAAAATATACAAGGAATTTCTCAAAGCTGCTAATGAGAACCTTGACGACCTTGTACCTAGCCGGTGGGGATTCCGGTGGGGTACCCCCACCCAGGCAGTGGCAGTGCTGGCAACACTAGCTGCAGTAACCCATGGGGAGGGGGTCACACTCGGACATTCAGAGAGGGGGTATATTATTGTGGCCCTGGTGGCACAGAATCAAGGTCGGACTGCATGGAGATGCGTGGGGACATGGTCATGATTGGTGGCCGTATTGTGGGTGTTTTTTCAGGAATAGGGTGTACAATTGACTGCCATTATCTAGGATATGACAATGGTAAATAAATTTCAATTTTTGCTTATTTTTTTGCGCGGTCTTGCAGGCCTTCTCATGTAGCTGCAACTGCAATGGCATTTGGAAATCATGACCCATCTTGAGTTGGGCTCTGGGATGGTGCAACTGTTGAGAAAGTGAGCTTATGGTTGTGTGGTGGTAAGGGCTGAGTGTGTATGTGTGTATCCCACAACTGTTGCGAAAGAAGAAGTAAAAAATGTAAGGTACAATAGAGGATGATCCACAGCTATATATAATACAAATCGAGGTGACGGCAATGGAAATGCATATGGCAATTGATTTACTTCAATTCGGTAAATGGAACTGTATGCTCTTTTCAAAGAATGGATCCCAGTCGGTTCAGGGCTATGGGATACAGGGGGTCGAGGGTGGTCTGCCGGGCATTGGGATGACAAGCCATCTCGAGATGAGGCCTTTTAGCGGGTGGAATAGTAGGGACCAATTGGAGGTTTACTTAGTAGAAATGCAAATATCATGGTACAACTATATAGACACTCAATCATTATGTTACTTTTTAATAGTACGTTTACAAAAATATATTCTGATTAAAAGAATGAAAGGTGTGTCTCATGGTAAGTGGTGAAATAAGTATAGCCAGTTACAATTGTAATGGCTTAGCAGATAATAAGAAAAGACGATCAGTATTTACCTGGCTAAAAGAGAAGGATTATAATATTTATTGTTTACAGGAAACCCATTCAACAGTTTTAGATGAAGTTTTGTGGAAAAAGAACTGGGTGGGCAAAATATATTTCTCCCATGGGCAAAGAAATTCAAAAGGGGTGATGATCTTAATTAACAATAATTTTGATCCAAATGTGCAAATTGTCCAAACAGATCATCAAGGTAGATGGATTATTTTAAATATGTTATTGGACAATAAACAAATATGGCTTGTTAACCTATACGGTCCGAATAATGATGATCCAAGCTTCTTTGAAAATATATTGTAATGACCCGGCTGGGTCATAATGGGAAAAGAGACGGACTCTAGGTGTGCAGGTCAGAACACAGGTTTATTCATAAACTGGGCTATTGTTCCGGCCACAACCCACGCCGCTAAATGCCGAACGTACACAATGTTACCCTGTCGGGTCAAGAGTCACTCTCATAGGAACAGATCAAGGCACGAACAAAAGAGAGAGAACAATGAGACAGTAATCCCTATTTATGCATTTCCAAATCCCGCGGTATTACCCATCATACCCCCCCAACCTTTCCATCTGTCCTGACATATTCAACCCCTGCTAGTAGCCATGAGAACCATAACACACCCACAAACACAGAACACAATACCGGGTCGTTACATAGCCCCCCCCTTTCTAAACCCTAGCCCCTAGGGTTACACAACAAAATCCTTAAAACGACCCGGAGGTCGCATCAGTCTCTTGGGCCTCCCCGTGACTCTCAGCGGTGGCCCCCCAGAACGCTCCTCTGCCCCAATGTCATTTCCAGCGCCCTCCGAAGAAGCAGCCCCCTCCCCAGGCTCAGGTTGTGCTAGAGTCTCCTCGTTAGACTGTTCCCGTGGGCTCACATCAGAGCCCTCACTCCCATTCCCTACCGTTTTCCTCCCTCTGTAGGGTGCCAATCGATCCCGGTGGACCACCACCTTCCTGCTCCGTGGGGGAACCTCCACCCGGTACGTCACCTCCCCCACTCTCTCTATCACCAGACACGGCCCCACCCATGCACTGTCCAGCTTTGGGCACCGCCCCTTCTTGCGCGTGGGGTTGTGAAGCCACACACATTCTCCCGCTCCAAAGTGCCTCCCCCTAGCGCGCGAGTCGTAGTGGCGCTTTTGGCGCACCCCTGCGTTTTCGAGTTGCTCTCTTGCGAAGGTGTGAGCCGCTTCTAACCGGTTCTGCAGACGACACACATAGTTCGGGCCAGGCAAAACCCCGTCGTCATTATCAGGAGGGTGGCCAAACGTCAGTTCGGCTGGGGTGCGCAACTCACGACCTAACATTAGTAGTGCTGGGGAGCACGCAGTCGATTCTTGAACAGCCGACCTACACGCCATAAGAATAAACGGTAAGTGGGTGTCCCAATCTCTCTGGTGTTTTGAGGTAACGATGGCCAGCTGCTGTGCTAATGTTCTGTTAAATCTTTCCACCAGCCCATCGCTCTGCGGGTGAAGCGGAGTAGTGCGCGTCTTCTCCGCGCCTAACCGTCTACACAACTCTGAGAACACCCGTGACTCGAAGTTTCTTCCCTGGTCGCTGTGAATAGACTGTGGCACCCCAAACCGACTGATTATTCCCCCCACCAACGCATCAGCTATTGTCCCCGCCTCCTGGTCTGGGAGAGCGTAAGCCTCCGGCCACTTGGTGAAGTAGTCCATGGCGGTTAGAATCCACCTGTTACCGCTGTCTGTGGTTGGAAACGGCCCTACTATGTCTACCCCCAGTCTCTCCATGGGCTCCCCTACTGGGAATTGTTGTAGGAGGGCGTGTGACTGACCTGGAGGTCCTTTTATAGCAGCACACTCGTCGCACTGCCTACAAAAGTCTTTACGCATGCGCTTTAACGTTTTGGAGACCCCAAAATGCCCTGCGCCTACTCCCCCATGAAGCTGCTGTAACACGCTCCCCTGCAGCCTTTTGGGCACCACTACCTGCCACGTAATTTCTCCAGTCGCTGGCTTTTTCCACCCCCTCTGGAGCACTCCCTCAGCCACTCTAAGGACTGTGAATTTAGCCCACAGTCCTTTGGTGACTGGTGATAGAGGGGCTACTTCCCCCCACGGCGGTCGTCTTCTCTCTTCCACCCACCGCAGCACAGGACGCAGCTCCGCGTCCTCCTCCTGGCGACGCCTCCACTCCCCAACGTCCACAGCCTCAAGCTCCCGGCACTCTGACACACTCAGCTGACTCACCGTGGCGGTGACTCCCTCCTCCCTGCACAGTTCTCTCTCTCGCTCCACCCGTTTGGCGCAGTACCCACAGCCATCCTCAGCACACGGGCGGCGGGACAAGGCGTCTGCATTGCTGTGGCGAAGGCCGGCTCTGTGCTCCACCTGGAAGTCGTAGGGTTGTAGCTCCTCCAGCCAGCGGGCAATCTGACCCTCTGGCTCCTTGAAGGAGAGAAGCCACTGCAGGGCGGAGTGATCCGTCCGGACCACAAACGGCAGGCCCCCCAGGTAGTACTTGAAATGGCGTACTGCTGCCACGACAGCCAAAAGCTCTCTCCTTGTCACGCAGTAGCGTTTTTCAGCCTTATCAAAAGTCCTGCTGTAATAAGCTACTACGTGTTCCCCATCAGGACCCCGCTGAGCCAGCACAGCCCCCAACCCCTCATTGCTTGCGTCGGTGTCCAGGATGAACGGACGGTTCGGGTCTGGTGAGGCCAGGACAGGGGCCTCCATCAGGGCCCGTTTGAGGGCCTCAAACGCCCGCTGGTGCTCTTCGGTCCACTGAAAAACAGTGTCCTCCTTGAGTAGCTGGTTCAAAGGAGCCGCTACCCCCGCAAACCCCTTCACAAACCTACGATAGTAGGATGCCAGTCCCAGGAAGCTCTTAACCTCTTTTTTTCCCCCTGGAACTGGCCACCCCCTCACAGCCTCTACTTTGTCTGGCATCGTGCTGATGCCCTCACCACCCAGCTGATGCCCCAGGAACGCCACCTCCCTTTGCATGAAATGGCACTTTCCCGGATGTAATTTTAGCCCCGCCCCCGAGATTCTCTCCAACACTCGCCTAATTGCCCCCAGTGCCCCCTCAAACGATGTGCCGTGCACCAATATGTCGTCTAGGTACACAACACACTCGTCTCTCGGAACCCCCGCCAGCACTCTGTCCATGAGCCTCTCAAAGGTGGCAGGAGCATTACAGAGCCCGAAGCACAGCACCTTGAACTGCCAATGGCCCCTATCTGTGGAGAAGGCCGTTTTTTCACGTGCCCCTGGCGAGAGGGGCACCTGCCAGTAGCCACTGCGCAGATCAAGGGAGGAGAACCACGAGGACCCTCTCACGTGGTCTAGCGACTCATCAATCCTCGGTAGGGGATAAGAGTCTTTAGTGGTGACAGAATTTAGGCCCCTGTAGTCAACACAAAACCTAAGTTTACCCCCTTTCTTAGGCACCATGACGACCGGCGCGGACCATGGGCTATCTGATGGCTCAATGAAATCAGCCCGCAACATGTCAACAATAGCTGTGTCTGCTGCTTCCCTCCTGGCAAGGGGAATACGACGGGGCCGAATTTTAATGGGTCGGGCGTCCCCAGTGTCTATTTCGTGCTGAACTAGGTGCGTTTGTCCTACCTCATCTTCCCCCCAAGCGAAGCTATCTTTAAAGTCCAACAGCAGCTGCTTTAACTGTCTCTGTTGTCCCTCATCCAGACCCTGACAGTTCTTCAGCCACACAGCCTCGACGGCATCGATAGCTTCCTCCTTCCCCCCGTCGGGCTGATGGGTTGAAGGGGCCAGTGTGTTTTGGGCTACTGGGCTGCCTGTGCTTGCACCATGATGGGGAGTGAAGGCCGTCGCCGCCGGAGACAGCTGCTGGGATGGCACAACGACCAAGGGAGCAGCCGGGATGACCGGTGGAGTTTCTGCAAGCTTGGAGGAAGACGGAGGAACAGCCCTGCCCCCTGCTGGCCCTCCCGAAGGCGACATTCCCACTGTGGGCCCCCCCGACAGCCTCAAAGTACCTGACGCTAAGTCCAACTGAGCCCCACAGTTTTTCAAAAAGTCCATTCCCAGTATACAGGGGTCCTGCACCGCTGCTACCCACACCGGACACCCCACAGTTCTCCCCCCCACAGTCACAGATAGCTGACACTTCCCTAACATGGGGGCTAGCTCCCCCGTGACAGTCCGTAGCTGGACATGGGTCGGCTCCACCCGCACCCCAACAGGTAGTATGTCTGGTCTCACCAGGGTTACTGTAGAGCACGTGTCGACCAGGGCCAAACATTCCACCCCCTCTACCTTGACGACGACATTGCAGAAGTCCCCAACGGTGGTACGTCCCACCACAACTACCGGACTAGGAAACACGGCGGCAGCTACACCCTGGGGGAGCAGGACCCCACCCTCTTGTCTGCGCTGCTGGGTACCTCCTTTGCTTACAGTGGGTTCGGGGGCGGGGGGGTGGGCCCGCGCTGCCCCCTGCGCGAGAACCCGTTGTCGTTTCCCTGGTGACGGGGGAATCTGCCACACTCCCGCTGAATGTGGCCAGGTTGGCCACAACCCCAGCAGACAATAGGAGTTGAGCTGACACTGCGACGTTGCCTGGAGCCCCTCTCCATGACAAGCGAAGCAGTCTTGACGTCGTTACAATATATAAGAACTTATCAACTCTACAAGCAACACTAGACTCTATTATTATAATGGGAGATTTTAATACGGTCTTAAATAGCTCTATAGACCGGAAAGGAAATCACACTACAAATTATCACCCTCAGGCACTTAAGGAAATCACGAATGTCATGGATATATTGGAATTAGTGGATATATGGAGACTTAAATACCCTGATTTAGTGAGATATACATGGCGGAGGCTGAATCAAGCTAGTCGTCTTGACTACTTTCTTATTCCATTCTCTCTGGCACCAAAAGTTAAAAAAGTGTTGATAGGGGATAGAATGCGGTCGGATCATCACATAATTGGCATATATATTTCTCTTACAGAATTTCCACGTGGGCGAGGATATTGGAAATTTAATCAAAGTCTACTAGATGATAAATTGTTTAGAACTAGGACAGAAGATTTTATAACTGACTTTTTCAGACATAACATAGGTACAGCAGATCCCCTTATTGTATGGGACACTTTTAAGTGTGCCTTTAGAGGCCATGCAATTCAGTACTCATCTATAAAACAAAAGCAATTTAGATCAAAAGAGTCCATATTAACAAAGGAAATTGAAGGACTAACAGTACAGTTAGATAGCAATAAAAACGGTACCATAGAGGCACAGAATAATTTAGAGGAAAAACAAAAAGAAATGGAGGAACTTATTCAAGAAAGATCCAGTGTAATATATTATAAAAATAAAGCGAACTGGATGGAATATTGTTACGGCTGTCACTCTCCTCATCCTCGGACGAGGTGAGGAGAGAAGGATCTTCAGACCAATACGCAGCTTCAGGGAAATAAGCCATCTTTTTATTTATAAACGACAAAACTGAATAATGATGGCAACACGAAAACAAACACTTTACCAAACTTTACAAAAAAACAAGAAAACGACGTAGAACGAAACCTGAACATAAACTCACATCACTAAATGTTACTCACGGACAGGAACGTTACATCTAAACGCACGAACAGCCAAACAGCCCCGTAAGTGAATAACATTCGACAACACGAGAGACATCACAGGAGACAATCACCCACAAACAAACAGTGAGAACGCCCTACCTAAATATGACTCTTAATTAGAGGAAAACGCAAACCACCTGCCTCTAATCAAGAGCCATACCAGGTAACCCAAAACCAACATAGAAACAGATAACATAGACTGCCCACCCAAAACACATGCCCTGACCATAAACACATAAAAAACAACATAAAACAGGTCAGGACTGTTACAGAACCCCCCCCTCAAGGTGCGAACGCCGGGCGCACCAGCACAAAGTCCAGGGGAGGGTCTGGGTGGGCAGTTGACCACGGTGGTGGCTCCGGCTCAGGACGCTCTCCCCACACCACCATAGTCACTCCCCTCTTCTGTCTACCCCTTCCACTGACCACCCTAAAACTACCTTCCCCTAAATAAACAGCCAGCACCGGGACAAGGGGCAGCACCGGGACAAGGGGTAGCACCGGGACAAGGGGCAGCACCGGAACAAGGGGCAGCACCAGGATAAGGACCAGCACCGGAATAAGGGGCAGCACCGGGACAAGGGGCAGCACCGGGACAAGGGGCAGCACCGGGACAAGGGGCAGCACCGGGACAAGGGGCAGCACCGGGACAAGGGGCAGCACCGGGACAAGGGGCAGCACCGGGACAAGGGGCAGATCCCGGCTGAAGGACTCTGGCAGGTCTTGGCTGAGGAACTCTGGCAGGTCCTATTTGGACGGCTCTGGCAGGTCCTGGCTGGACGGCTCTGGCAGGTCCTGGCTGGACGGCTCTGGCAGGTCATAGCAGGACGGCTCTGGCAGGTCCTGGCTGGACGGCTCTGGCTGGACGGCTCTGGCAGGTCCTGGCTGGACGGCTCTGGCAGGTCCTGGCTGGACGGCTCTGGCTCAGGCAGATCCTGTCTGGTTGGCGGCTCTGGCAGATCCTGTCTAGTTGGCGGCTCTGGCAGATCCTGTCTAGTTGGCGGCTCTGGCAGATCCTGTCTGGTTGGCGGCTCTGGCAGATCCTGTCTGGCGGGCGGCTCTAGCGGCTCCTGTCTGGCGGGCGGCTCTAGCGGCTCCTGTCTGGCGGACGGCTCTGTAGGCTCATGGCAGACGGGCGGCTTTGCAGGCTCATGACAGACGGGCGGCTTTGCAGGCTCATGGCAGACGGATGGCTCAGACGGCGCTGGGGAGACGGATGGCTCAGATGGCGCTGGGGAGACGGATGGCTCAGATGGCGCTGGGGAGACGGATGGCTCAGATGGCGCTGGGGAGACGGATGGCTCTGTAGGAAGGAGAAGGAGAGACAGCCTGGTGCGTGGTCTAGGCACTGGCTGCGCTGGAGAGGAGGAAACAGCAGGAGAGAGAACCCGGAGAGACAGCCTGGTACGGGGGGCTGCCACCGGAGGACTGGTACATGGAGGTGGCACCGGGTCTACCGGACCGTGAAGGAGGACACGTGCTCTTGAGCACCGAGCCTCCCCAACCCTACCAGGTTGAATGATCCCCGTAGCCCTGCCAGTGCAGCGAGGTGGAATAGCCCGCACTGGCCTATGCAGGCGAACCGGGGACACCACCTGTAAGGCTGGTGCCATGTACGCCGGCCCGAGGAGACGTACTGGAGGCCAGATACGTTGGGCCGGCTTCATGACATCCGGCTCGATGCCCAACCTAGCCCTCCCAGTGCGGCAAGGTGGAATAGCCCGCACTGGGCTAAGCACGCGTACTGGGGACACCGTGCGCTTTACCGCATAACACGGTGTCTTACCAGTACGACGCCTTCTACCTCCACGGTAAGCACGGGGAGTTGGCTCGGGTATCCTACCCGGCTTTGCCACACTCCTCGTGTGCCTCCCCCCAAGAAATTTTTTGGTCTGACTCACGGGCTCCCAACCGCGTCGTCGCGCTGCCTCCTCATACCAGCGCCTCTCAGCCTTCGCTGCTTCCAACTCCTCCTTAGGACGGCGATATTCCCCTGGTTGAGCCCAAGGTCCTCTACCGTCCAGGATCTCCTCCCAAGTCCAGGAGTCCTTGTTGCTCCGTAGAGCATTCCCATACCGCTTGGTCTTAGCGTGGTGGGTGATTCTGTTACGGCTGTCACTCTCCTCATCCTCGGACGAGGTGAGGAGAGAAGGATCTTCAGACCAATACGCAGCTTCAGGGAAATAAGCCATCTTTTTATTTATAAACGACAAAACTGAATAATGATGGCAACACGAAAACAAACACTTTACCAAACTTTACAAAAAAACAAGAAAACGACGTAGAACGAAACCTGAACATAAACTCACATCACTAAATGTTACTCACGGACAGGAACGTTACATCTAAACGCACGAACAGCCAAACAGCCCCGTAAGTGAATAACATCGACAACACGAGAGACATCACAGGAGACAATCACCCACAAACAAACAGTGAGAACGCCCTACCTAAATATGACTCTTAATTAGAGGAAAACGCAAACCACCTGCCTCTAATCAAGAGCCATACCAGGTAACCCAAAACCAACATAGAAACAGATAACATAGACTGCCCACCCAAAACACATGCCCTGACCATAAACACATAAAAAACAACATAAAACAGGTCAGGACTGTTACAAATATGGGGAAAAATGCACCAAATTCTTTTTCAATCTTCAATATAGAAATGCTACCAAAAAAAATGTATTAAAACTTGTGACAAATGATGGAGTCACGCATGATTCACCAAATTATATTTTGAAAGAGGAAGTAAAGTACTTTAAGAATATGTTTTCGTTTCAGGCTCCTCCATCTCCACTAACTGAAACTAATTGTATGGATTTTTTTCCTATTAATAATGTAAAATTAACATCTGAACAGAAAGACTCATGTGAAGGCCAAATTACAGAGGAGGAACTGCTTGTTGCAATTGGGGCCTTTAAAGATGGGAAAACTCCAGGGCTGGATGGCATACCAGTGGAAGTATACAAAACGTTTTTTGATATACTCAAAGGACCATTATTAACTTGTTTTAACCACTCCTATATAAATGGTAGATTATCAGACACACAACAAGAAGGTCTGATATCGTTATTACTGAAACAGGACCCAAGTGGTATATATAAAGATCCAGTCCAATTAAAAAATTGGAGACCTCTTACACTTCAGTGTTGTGATGCAAAAATCCTAGCAAAATGCTTGGCGCATAGGATAAAAAAAGTTTTGTCAGATATTATTCATCCTAATCAGACAGGTTTTTTACATGGACGATACATTGGAGATAATATAAGGCAAGTACTGGAAACAATAGAACACTATGAGATATCGGGGACACCAGGCCTGGTTTTCATAGCTGATTTTGAAAAGGCTTTTGATAAAGTACGACTGGAGTTTATATATAAATGCCTAGAATATTTCAATTTTGGGGAATCTCTTATAAAATGGGTTAAAATTATGTATAGTAACCCTAGGTGTAAAATAGTAAATAATGGCTACATCTCAGAAAGTTTTAAACTATCTAGAGGAGTAAAACAAGGTTGTCCACTATCGGCATATCTATTTATTATTGCCATCGAAATGTTAGCTGTTAAAATTAGATCAAACATTAATATTAAAGGATTAGAAATCCATGGCTTAAAAACTAAGGTGTCATTGTACGCTGATGATTCATGTTTTCTTTTAAAACCACAACTAGAGTCTCTCCAGGGCCTCATAGAGGATCTAGATACCTTTGCTATCCTCTCTGGATTAAAACCAAATTATGATAAATGTACCATATTACGTATTGGATCACTAAGAAATACACATTTTATATTGCCATGTAGTTTACCAATTAAATGGTCTGACGGAGATGTGGACATACTCGGTATAAAAATCCCAAAAGAAAGAAATGATCTCACTCCAATAAATTTTTATAGAAAGTTAGCAAAAATAGATAAGATCTTGCTACCATGGAAAGGAAAATACCTGTCTATTTGTGGAAAAATCACCCTAATCAACTCTTTAGTCATATCACAGTTTACCTATTTGCTTATGGTTTTGCCTACACCTAGTGACCTGTTTTTTAAATTATATGAACAAAAAATATTCAATTTTATTTGGAACGGCAAGCCAGATAAAATTAAAAGGGCCTATTTATATAACGAATATGAATTCGGAGGGCAGAAATTATTAAATATTAAAGCATTAGACCTCTCACTAAAGGCATCGGTCATACAAAAGTTATACTTAAATCCAAACTGGTTCTCTAGTAAACTGGTACGAATGTCTCATCCTATGTTCAAGAAGGGCCTTTTTCCCTTTATTCAGATTACACCTGCTCATTTTCGGTTGTTTGAAAAGGAAATGATCTCCAAAATATCCTTATTCTTTAAACAAGCCTTAGAAAGTTGGTTGCAATTTCAGTTTAATCCACCTGAAAGGACGGAACAAATAGTACAACAAATATTGTGGTTAAATTCAAATATAATAATTGATAAAAAAACTGTATTTATCGAAGAAATGTTTAAAAAAGGTATAATTTTTGTGAATGATATCATAAATAGGACTGGTGGAGTTATGTCACACATGCAGCTAACACAGACATACGGAAAAGTCTGCTCTACCCAAAATTACAACCAATTAATTGCAGCATTACCACAAAAATGGAAGAGGCAAGTAGAAGGGGAAAAAAGTAAGGAACTTGTATGTCGGCCCAGTATTAAAGAACAAAAATGGTTAAAGAAAAGTGTGATGAATAAAAACATATACCAATTTCATTTAAGGACCAAAAAACTAACAGCTGTGCCATACAAATTGCAAAATAGTTGGGAAGAGATTTTCGATGTACCCATTCCATGGCACATGGTTTATGAATTGATACGCAAAACAACGCCGGATTCAAAACTTCGAATTTTTCAATATAAATTACTGTACAAAATTCTTGCAACTAATAGAATGTTATATATATGGGGTATACAATCTTCCCAGCTCTGCAGATTCTGTTGTGAGGAGGCAGAGTCATTAGATCATTTATTTTGGTATTGTCCATATGTAGCTCGTTTTTGGTCACAAGTCCAGGAATGGCTGAAGAATTGCAACATTTGCCTAAAACTAACGCTACAGATAGCAATACTGGGGGATTTGAAAAGCCATAGTCAATCAATCAATAATATAATAATTATTTTGGCAAAGATCTTTATTTTTAATTTACAATCTGTAGAAGCTATGAGAATAGGAAGGTTCAGGTCTTTTGTGAAGCATCACAGCACAGTTGAGAAATGTATGGCAAATAGAAATCCGAAATGGATGATGTTGGAAGATAGATGGGAGGGGTTGGGTGGAGCTGAAGGGTGGGACTAATAACAAGATAAATAATATAGGGCATACGGGATCTGTGAAATGTGTATAGGTGCGGAGCTTTTGTGAAATAGCACAGTTACAAGTGGAAATAAAATTGGATGGACAACAGAAATAGAGGAAGGACTAAGAACAAATAAGAGAGAACTATTGTAAAGTGGACTGTGTCTGTAAGATAGGTATAAGATGTAGAAATTGAAGGTAAAAGCAGAAGTGTTTATAAGTTTACTCCAATTGGGGGATTGGTGGTAGGGTCGCGGGGAATAATAATAAAGGCATATTCTTTAAAAAAGTATGTATGTCTATATAGGTATGTGTATGTATATATGTGTTTATGTATGCATACGTGTATGGATATATATATTTACCCCAAAAAAATATGGGGGAATGGAAATGATGCAGACAATTACATTGGAAGCAACATTCTTTCCGCAATACTAAGCTGATCCACCCCTAAAAAAAAAAAAAAAAAAAAAAGTATTCAGACCCCTTCCCTTTTTCCACATTTTGTTACGTTACAGCCTTATTCCAAAATGGATACCATAAAAAATCCTCATCAATCTACATACAATACCCCATAATGACAAAGCGAAAACAGATTTCTTTGAATTTTTTGCTAATTTATATAAATCAAAAACAGAAATACCTTATTTACATACGTTTTCAGACCCTTTGTTATGAGACTCGAAATTGAGCTCAGGTGCATTTGTTCCCCTTGATCATCCTTGTTTCTACAACTTGATTGGAGTCCACCTGTGGTAAATTCAAATGATTGGACATGATTTGGAAAGGCACACACCTGTCTATATAAGTTCCCACAGTTGACAGTGCATGTCAGAGCAAAAACCAACCCATGAGGTCGAAGGAATTGTCCTTAGAGCTCAAAGACAGGATTGTGTCGAGGCACATATCTGGGGAAGGGTACAAAAAATGTCTGCAGCATTGAAGGTCCCCAAGAACACAGTGGCCTCCATCATTCTTAAATGGAAGAAGTTTGGAACCACCAAGACTCTTCCTAGAGCTGGCTGCCTGGCCAAACTGAGCAATCGGGGGAGAAGGGCCTTGTTCAGGGAGGTGACCAAGAACTCAATGGTCACTCTGACAGAGCTCCAGAGTTCCTCTGTGGAGATGGGAGAACCTTCCAGAAGGACAACCATCTCCGCAGCACTCCACCAATCAGGCCTTTCTGGTAGAGTGGCTAGACGGAAGCCACTCCTCATTAAAAGGCATGACAGCCCGCTTGGACTCTCAGACCATTAGAAACAAGATTCTGTGTACGACTGGGTCGCTCAGGGTCTGAACACCATTCTTTTTTTTGTTATACATTTGCAAACATTTCTAAAAACCTGTTTTTGCTTTGTCATTATGAGGTATTGTGTGTAGATTGATCAGGGGAAAAAACTATTGGATCAATTTTAGAATAAGGCTGAACATAACAAAATGTGGAAAAAGTCAAGGGGTCTGAATACTTTCCAAATGCACTGTATATGGACAGATCCTAGATCAGCAATCCTACTCTGAGACGCTTTGTGGATACAGGCCCAGAGTTACAAACACTGAGGATTAATATGAGAGATAGATAGATCCAGATATTGAGCTAATTCCGTGCTCAGGAATTCTGATTGCAATAGTGGTGAGCTTCTGAGTTTCAGTAGATCTGTGGTTAGACACTCAATGGGAAAAAACGCTTTTCAGTCATTGTCTGTTGTTAGGGCACATTACTCTTTGAGAGTTTAATAAGTTTACTATGAATACAGAAATGTACAGTATATACCCGAGAAACAATGGAATTGGCATTACTTGACATGACTGAAAGGTTATTTCATAAACTCCTTGAGTGTGAAATTGAATAAAGGTGGGCCCCACAACACAAGATAATTAAGAGCTAAAGAAAATGAAGAGACAGGGAGAGGGAACAGGGAGGGCAAGAGATAGAGAAAAAGTAGATAAACAGAGAGACAGAGGTATCATTTACCCCGTTCTGACTTCATGTCTGAGGACCAGCAAAGGAGGGAATGGGAAGAGAGGATAGGTGGGGAGGGATGCGATGATGGCAAGGTAGGGAAAGAGAGCGCCAGTGAGTTGATGGACAACAGTAGAACACTTAGGAGTTCTAAACTAAGAATTAGTTAAAAATAATTCTACACTTACAAAATATTTTACAAATTAACATTGAATGTAAACACAAAATATTAGCAAGTCAAAATACAGTACTAAAAAGACACCATGTAAATTCAAATTACCAACTGATTAGGCGTTAGCGCTGACAAAATTACAGTCATATCAACACATGAATCACCCAATCATTATTGGACAGCAGAGTTGATGGATGTTACTAATACTGAAAAAAAAATTAGGAATGAAGTGGAGGAACTCCCACTCAGTGACCATAGGCCCTGATACTGCACATGTGTGTGTGATTATCTGGGCAGGACATGGATGCAAAGATGGTGTAAGGTGGTACAAAGTTGGTGTACCAGTGTCCAGTACAGTCAGAGCTTTAAAGACTTACTTGTTCCCTCCTCCGACACCATGCCCAGACCCTCTGCCTTGTTCTGTCTCTCAAAGGCATTCAGGTCCAGGACACTGCCATGAAAAACAGCATACAGTCAACTTTTATCAAACTTCTTAAGCGGTTGGCTCCATTTTCCATTTATATACACTACTGTTCAAAAGTTTGGGGTCACTTAGAAATGTCCTTGTTTTTGAAAGAAAAGCACATTTTTTGTCCATTAAAATAACATCAAATTGATCGGGAATACAGTGTAGACATTGTTAATGTTGTAAATGACTATTGTAGCTGGAAACGGCAGATTTTTTATGGAATATCTACATAGGCGTACAGAAGCCCATTATCAGCAACCATCACTCCTGTGTTCAAATGGCACGTTGTGTTAGCTAATCCAAGTTCATAATTTTAAAAGGCTAATTTATCAATAGAAAACCCTTTCGCAATTATGTTAGCACAGCTGAAAACTGTTGTGCTAATTAAAGAAGTAATAAAACTGGCCTTCTTTTGACTAGTTGAGTATCTGGAGCATTAGCGTTTGTGGGTTCAATTACAGGCTCAAAATGGCCAGAAACAAAGAACTTTCTTCTGAAACTCTTCAGTCTATTCTTGTTCTGAGAAATGAAGGCTATTCCATGAAACAACATTTCCAAGAAACTGAAGATCTCGTACAACACTGTGTACTACTCCCTTCACAGAACAGCGCAATCTGGCCCTAACCAGAAAAGAAAGAGGAGTGGGAGGCCCCAGTGCACAACTGAACAAGAGGACAAGTACAATTAGAGTGTCTAGTTTGAGAAACAGACGCCTCACAAGTCCTCAACTGGCAGCTTCATTAAATAGTACCTGCAAAACACCAGATTTTAGATAAGCAGGGCAGGATGGATATAGGTCTATAACAGTTTTGGTCTAGAGTGTCTCCCCCTTTGAAGAGGGGGATGACCGCGGGGGATGACCGCGTATCTCAGATGATACGAAAGAGAGGTTGAATAGGCTAGTAATAGGGGTTGCAACGATTTCGGCAGATCATTTTAGAAAGAGAGGGTCCAGATTGTCTTGCCCAGCTGATTTGTAGGGGTCCAGATTTTGGAGCTCTTTCAGAACATTTGGGTGAAGGAGTGAATTTGGGTGAAGGAGAAGTGTGTGGGGGGGGGGGGGCTTGGGCAAGTTGCTACAGGTGGTGCAGAGCTGTTGGCCAGGGTAGGGGGTAGCCAGGTGGCAAGCATGGCCAGTCGTAGAAAAATGGTTATTGAAATTACCGATTATCATAGATTTATCGGTGGTGACAGTGTTTCCTAGCCTCAGTGCAGTGGGCAGGGAGGAGGTGCTCTTATTCTCCATGGGCTTTACAGTGTCCCAGAACTTTTTGGAATGAGTAGGTGTATCCAAACTTTTGACTGGTACTGTCCTTTATGAATAATTCAGGGGTGAAGACAAACCTGCATGTCTGCATTAGAGCCTGGACACTCAAAAAGAAGCCAACATCCTTCTTGTCCTTCAAGTACTCAAGCATTTTCTGCAAACAGACAGTGAGACCAGTCAATTACTACTATATCCTCAGGTCAGATGGACAGCCCACTGAGAGGACACTTACCTGTTGAACCTCAACGTTACCACCGTTTAGGATGGAGATGCCCAGTTTAAGGGTGGAGGACACCATGCAGCCAGTCTCACCTAGATGCAGAGAAAAGTACTCTTTACCATTCTAGATGACGGGTATGAATAATGTCTTTGATATGTGTCGACCACGACAGGTACCCTTCAAATACATGCA
The DNA here is from genome assembly GCF_029448725.1 of Salvelinus fontinalis. Taxonomy (NCBI): domain Eukaryota; kingdom Metazoa; phylum Chordata; class Actinopteri; order Salmoniformes; family Salmonidae; genus Salvelinus; species Salvelinus fontinalis. The sequence continues at coordinate 3,844,616 of NC_074674.1, forward strand.
CTGTGATGGAGAGACATCGACTTGTAGTACTGCAGGGTTCTCCAAATTAGTCCGCAGGCCAAATTATTTTATTTTCCCCCCTCAAGTTTTTTCTGAGCAAAAAATAAGCCTCAATGTGATTTTAATTTAGGAAATCTGTTTCTAAGTATTCCTACGCATAAATAGAGAGGCATTTTTGATCGTATCCCAATGTAATCAAGGTTTGAAATGATTCTGTTTTTGTTAAATACTATATCTGTTTGGGATTCTTGTGGTCAATTTGAAGTGTACAAATAATTTATAACTAAATTATGTTCCGGCCCCCTGACCATCCTCTCAAGGAGAAATCGTCCCACAGTTGAATGTAATTGGGGATCCTTGGTATAACTGCATAGGTTGGGGAAGTACCTTTGCAAGCACTGATCATCTGCAGCACCATCTCAGCCGCCCCACGGTTATGGAGACGGGACTGCTGGTACAGAAGTCTCTGTTTCTCCATCTCTTTTTCCTGTGATGGACACAGATGCTGTGACTGTGTCCTGATGGTCACACAAAGAAGGAGAACAAGTGACAGTCACACAGCTAGTACCTAGCTTTATAGACCTTCTCTCTAAGCTCCACTGATTTGCTGCCCTAAACTTTGTTTTAATAGTGTAGGCATATAGTTTTAAATGCTTCATATACAATGCCAGTCAAAGTTCGGACACACCTACTCATTGAAAAGTTTTTCTTTATTTTTACTATTTTCTACATTGTAGAAAAATAAGGAAAACATCAAACTATGAGATAACACATAGGAATCGTGTAGTAAGCAAAAAAGTGTTAAACAAATCTAAATATATTTTAGATTCTTCAAAGTAGCCACCCTTTGCATTGATGACAACTTTGCACACGCTTGGCATTTTCTCAACCAGCTTCATGAGGTAGTCACCTGGAATGCTTTTCCAACAGTCTTGAATGAGTTCCCACATATGCTGAGCACTTGTTGGATGCTTTTCCTTCACTTTTCCTCAATTGAAATGCATTCCAGGTGACTACCTTATGAAGCTGGTTGAGAGAATGCCAAGAGTGTGCAAAGCTGTCATCAAGGCAAATTATATATATTAAAATTTTATCTAACCTTTATTTAACAAGGCAAGTCAGCTAAGAACAAATTCTTATTTACCAAGGCCGCCTACACCGCTCAAACCCGGTTGACGCTGGGCCAATTGTGAACCGTCCTATGAGACTCCAAATCATGGCCGGTTGTGATACAGCCTGGAATCGAACCAGGGTGTCTGTAGTGACGACTCAAGTACTGAGATGCAGTGCCTTAAACCGCTAATTTGTTCTTAACTGACTTGCCTACTGTAGTTAAATAAAAAATAAATACATTTGTTTAACACTTTTTTGGTTACTACATGATTCCATATGTGTTATTTCATAGTTTGGATGTCTTCACTATTATTCTACAATGTAGAAAATAGTAAAAATAAAGAAAAACCCTGGAATGAGTAGATCTGTCTAAACTTTTGACCTGTACCATATATCTAAAATTGAAATAGTTTCTCATTCTCAGTTTCTACTCTCCATCTCCATTTCTTAGTTTTCCTTTTCCTCTCATTGTATAGGGATAAACTCATTCAAACCTGCATGCTTTATCTGCTTTTTGACTCGTTTTCCACACGTTTCATTACTTTCATTCCACCTATCTGTTTCTCTCTCTCACCCATTCTCTCTCCCCAGTTAATTAGTCATGGAGTCGTTACACTACTACTACTGGAGCAAACGTTAGACTACAGCAAACAACCCCGATGGCCTTGCATGCTGCAGTGCCAGCCGTTGCAAAGAACCATACAGGATCTATTGAATAACCACAGTGTCCCCCTTGGTGTCTTATGTCACATATTGAACTTTACATAGCCCTCAGAGTGGAGCAGTTCTGCTCAAATAAATGTTATGACATTTTTATTTTAAAAAGCCCAAACATGTCTGTCACAGAACTACATTTGTAGTGTAAGCTTGCAACATTTTGACAAGTGCAATGTAATGCAATTAAGTATATAGAAGGTATAAAAACTAACAAGATTTGATATTTTAACCAACATTTTCTTTTCAACTAAGACTTAATTAAAACAAAAGTAATACAAATACATATTTAATCAGTTCCCACAAGCATCCCACTCTCCTAACCCACCCAAAGATCCAACCACCCACCCGCGTATGCCTGATTATGGTCTACCCAGTAAGCATGGTGCAGATGTACTTGACATTACTTATGGAGAGTTTCCAATCCAATGGAAACATGAGGTGTGTTTGGATAAGCCCTCTATCAGGTGTAGTATACAGTATGTCTATCAGTGAATGTGTTGTTGCTGGAACTCTTCTTACACATATTCTTACTGTATGTGTCAGTCTAGGTGTCTGGGAGAGTAGACAGGCTTTCACTGTAGTCTATTGGTCAATACACTAAGTAAGTATGGAAGGGAACAGCATTGATTAGTAAAACTCAGTTATTAGAGATGAACGTGTTACGCCAGAGTAAGTGGGAGAGCAGTAAGAGAACATGGAACTGACACAGATGGGGGGTCAGAGTTCAGTCAAAGGGTCAGTAGTTGGTTACAATCTGAGAAAGACAGGATCAGTTCTGTTATAGATTCCATCTGAATCTACATGAAAGACCATAGGTGGGGTATGGTGGTATGAGCTGGCAGTGATAGACTAGACTTGGGACAATGTGTGGTAGTACACATGTAGCCAACATCATGGCTAATGGCCTCCTACACTCTAAAGGTAACAATTTACAGACGCAGGAGTAATTCCTATTCGTCCAAATATACCACTTACATACAGTGGGGCAAAAAAGTATTTAGTCAGCCACCAATTGTGCAAGTTTTCCCACTTAAAAAGATGAGAGATGCCTGTAATTTTCATCATAGGTACACTTCAACTATGACAGACAAAATGAGAAAACAAATCCAGAAAATCACATTGTAGGATTTTTAATGAATTTATTTGCAAATTATGGTGGAAAATAAGTATTTGGTCAATAACAAAAGTTTATCTCAATACTTTGTTATATACCCTTTGTTGGCAATGACAGAGGTCAAACGTTTTCTGTAAGTCTTCACAAGGTTTTCACACACTGTTGCTGGTATTTTGGCCCATTCCTCCATGCAGATCTCCTCTAGAGCAGTGATGTTTTGGGGCTGTTGCTGGGCAACACGGACTTTCAACTCCCTCCAAAGATTTTCTATGGGGTTGAGATCTGGAGACTGGCTAGGCCACTCCAGGACCTTGAAATGCTTCTTACGAAGCCACTCCTTCGTTGCCCGGGCGGTGTGTTTGGGATCATTGTCATGCTGAAAGACCCAGCCACGTTTCATCTTCAATGCCCTTGCTGATGGAAGGAGGTTTTCACTCAAAATCTCACGATACATGGCCCCATTCATTCTTTCCTTTACACGGATCAGTCGTCCTGGTCCCTTTGCAGAAAAACAGCCCCAAAGCATGATGTTTCCACCCCCATGCTTCACAGTAGGTATGGTGTTCTTTGGATGCAACTCAGCATTCTTTGTCCTCCAAACACGACGAGTTGAGTTTTTACCAAAAAGTTCTATTTTGGTTTCATCTGACCATATGACATTCTCCCAATCTTCTTCTGGATCATCCAAATGCTCTCTAGCAAACTTCAGACGGGCCTGGACATGTACTGGCTTAAGCAGGGGGACACGTCTGGCACTGCAGGATTTGAGTCCCTGGCGGCGTAGTGTGTTACTGATGGTAGGCTTTGTTATTTTGGTTCCAGCTCTCTGCATTTCATTCACTAGGTTCCCCCGTGTGGTTCTGGGATTTTTGCTCACCGTTCTTGTGATAATTTTGACCCCACGGGGTGAGACTTTGCGTGGAGCCCCAGATCGAGGGAGATTATCAGTGATCTTGTATGTCTTCCATTTCCTAATAATTGCTCCCACAGTTGATTTCTTCAAACCAAGCTGCTTACCTATTGCAGATTCAGTCTTCCCAGCCTGGTGCAGGTCTACAATTTTGTTTCTGGTGTCCTTTGACAGCTCTTTGGTCTTGGCCATAGTGGAGTTTGGAGTGTGACTGTTTGAGGTTTTGGACAGGTGTCTTTTATACTGATAACAAGTTCAAACAGGTGCCATTAATACAGGTAACGAGTGGAGGACAGAGGAGCCTCTTAAAGAAGAAGTTACAGGTCTGTGAGAGCCATAAATCTTGCTTGTTTGTAGGTGACCAAATACTTATTTTCCACCATAATTTGCAAATAAATTCATTAAAAATCCTACAATGTGATTTTCTGGAAAACAAATTCTCATTTTGTCTGTCATAGTTGAAGTGTACCTATGATGAAAATTACAGGCCTCTCTCATCTTTCTAAGTGGGAGAACTTGCACAATTGGTGGCTGACTAAATACTTTTTTGCCCCACTGTACATATGGAAAAAATACCGGTATATACACTGAGTGGACAAAACATTAGGAATACCTGCTCTTTCCATGACAGACTGACCAGGTGAATCCAGATGAAAGCTATGATTCCTTATTGATGTCACTTGTTAAATCCACTTCAATCAATGTAGATGAAGGGAAAGGACAGGTTAAAGAAGGATTTTCAGCCTTGAGACAATTGAGACATGGATTGTGTATGTGTGTCATTCAGAGGATTTAAGTGCCTTTGAACGGGGTATGGTGGTAGATGCCAGGCACAGCGGTTTGAATGTGTCAAGAACTGCAACGCTGCTGGAATTTTCACGCTCAACAGTTTCCCGTGTGTATCAAGAATGGTCCACCACCCAAAGGACATCCAGTGAACTTGACAACTGTGGGAAGCATTGGAGTCAACATGGGCCAGCATCCCTGTAGAACGCTTTCGACACTTTGTAGAGTCCATCCCCCGGCGAATTGAGGCTGTTCTGAGGGCAAAAAGGTGTGCAACTCAATATTAGGAAGGTGTTCATACAAACTATGGAAATGATTAGATGTATTTCTGTCCAAAATAATAGAGGAGCCATTATATGATTGACAACAGTATTTGACCCATGTAAACACATTCTGCCTGCCAAATTGAAGGAATACTCATCAGTAGAACTTTGTGCTTAGCAGATAGGTCAATGCTTTAGGATGGTCCACATGATTTTGTATGGTCTAGATAAGTTGTATTTTCCAACCACTTTCCAACCACTTGAGTCATGCAACATCTACAGAATGTTAACCGCGATGTTAACCACAACAGCCAGGTACAATCCAGAAACACTTGGAGTGAAGCAAAACACAAAGAAGGAGAACAAGTGACAAACAGATAACATTTAGGAGGAAGCAACACGCATATAAAGGAACAGATAGAAGAGACAAAAGAGGGATGAGAGAGGAGAGAGAAGAGAGGAGACAGAGAGAGAGAAGAGCGATAGAGAACAGAGAGATGTGGTTGCAGGCTGATGTGCAGTGGATGATGTGGTCACTCGATGCGTTGAGAGCTACCGCTCCAGTGTCTCCCTGCTCCCCTGCCCCTGGCCGCCCCATACCAGTTCTGTCTGTCGCACCTCAAGGGACATCTCATCCTCAGCCCCTTCCTCCACCTCCTCTCTCCCTTCGTCCTCCTCACCAATGTGGCAGCTCTACAACACACACAGACAATGTACAAATAAATTATATACTTTAAATACATTCATATACAAATAACAATAACATGCTAAAATGTTCCATCATAAAACTCACCTTTGCCATAATATCAGCGTATGCCATATATAGGTAATCTGTATCAAGTTTACTGTAACGATGAGAAGAAACAGAGGCTTAGGCAACATGTCAAAAGGTGGAGATGCGTATTTAGTGTTGAATTCAATCCAAAAGCTGCTCAACTAACATGCTTGAGGGAGAAAAGGAGAGTCCCACCTCTTTTCTGTGAGAGCGGTACGGCTGAAATGCAAAATGAGTTGGTGAAGGGGATCTGGCTTGGTCTCCGTCTCTTCCTCTTCTTCCTGCTCCATGGCTTTCTGTGTTTGAGAAAGAGATGTGGGAGTGAAACTATAGGAGGAAACTCGCAGGTCCTGAAATCCTTAAAAGGTGAGTCAAGCATGCAGAGCTTACAGACAAGTCGTCTATCATTCTGTCCTCAAAGGAGTAGCCCTCAGTATGGATCCAGTTGCGTTTGTATCCTTCCAGGAACATATTGGAAGCTCTATGCCTGTGAGGCAGACAGAAAACCATGTTAGTGTCTGTATTGTACTTGTGGCTGTGTGTTACTTACTGCATATGTTTGAATGGGGCGGCAGGTAGCCTAGCATTTTAGAATGTTGGACCAGTAACCGAAAAGTCGCTGGTTCTAATCTCCGAGCAGACTAGGTGAAAACTCTGTCCATGTGCACTTGAGCAAGGCGCTTAACCCTAATTGCTTCTGTAAATCGCTCTGGATAAGAGCGTCTGCTAGATTACTCAAATGTAAATACAAGACTGTAGTAGCGTCTCTAACCTGGGTAGGTTGTAGAGTGGAGTCATCCTAAAGCAGGCTACCACCGCCTTGCGTCTCTGCTTGGAGAGCAGTTTGTGCCACACCATCTTTTTGGATTTGAAGGGGTGCTCCGTCTAAGTGAGATGAGATAATTGAGAGGCACCACTGACATCATGCCATGTGTGTGAAGTAGGACTGTAGGGATACTGTAGGATTATATTGATGTTGTAGTATTGAAGTACTGGGTGTACTACTCTACTCACCACCTCAATGTGATAGAGAACAGCTGACACCTCCTGCACCCTCTTCACCACTTTCTCTGGAGCGTCAGCATCCTCAGCCTTCCCTGCCATCTCTTTATACAGGGACATCTGCCAGCGCATGGACGGGTTCTCCACCTGAACACAACACACTGCAGCTAGAGGAATGCACACTGCAGCCGGGGGAACACTCACTGCAGCCGGAGGAACACACAGTGCAGCCGAAGGAACACTCAGTGCAGCCGGAGGAACACTCACTGCAGCCGGAGGAACACACACTGCAGCCGGAGTAACACACACTGCAGCCGAAGGAACACACACTGCAGCCGGAGGAACACACAGTGCAGCCGGAGGAACACACACTGCAGCCGGAGGAACACAAACTGCAGCCGGAATAACACACAGTGCAGCCGGAGGAACACACACTGCAGCCGGAGGAACACACAGTGCAGCCGGAGGAACACACAGTGCAGCCGGAGGAACACACACTGCAGCCGGAGGAACACACACTGCAGCCGGAAGAACACCACAGGACTTCACCATGTATCACTTTACTGCACCAACCCAGTCCATCTTACCTTGCCTTGAAGATGCAGGTTGTTTTGCAAAAACTCTCTTACTTCCTCATCCGTGTCCCTCTGGAAGAAATATGTTGTTTAACATTTATTTTGGAACTATTTCTGTGTCTGGACATACAGCCCTATGGGTCTGGCACAAACAACTAGTCATACTACGGCAGAATTATTTAAGACAGCCGAGGGCAGACTACCAAAGAGTATCGTATCTTGGCCAGGTTGATAAGCTCCTGATCAGCAGGGGAGCACATGTTGAGGCCGATGGGGAGCATCTTTTTCAGGGCAGCCACAATAAGTGATGTCTGCACTGAGTAACGATCTCCCCGTCTTTTCTTCTTGGTACGCTCCACGTCTGAGCCACCAGCCTAAGAACACAAGGAGGGACCAAGCCAAGAACATAAGGAGGAACCAAGGCATCTTCTTCATGCATAAAGCCACAACCAATACATGCATTGAACAACATAGAAATTAACATAGCTTAGTATTGAACAACATATCTTAGTAAGGAACTCTCCTCACCTGGTTGTCTAAGTCTTAATTGAAAGGAAATCCCAAAAACCAGCAGACACTAGGCCCTCCATGGAATGAGTTTGACATCCTAGATGTACATGACATCTACACATTGTGCAATGTACTAAAAACCATAATGTGCTCTTGTCACATTATTTCCAGCTTGATACCTGCAATCCAGTGGAAATGTGACCATTGCTTCTCATTTCAATGACCTGTTGAGTTACAATGTGTCCCCGTACCTGTTTACCCATGCTGTAGCTGTCACAAAATACCATTAATTAACAGTTAACACCCTCTAATATCAAGAGCCATGGACTCCTCTCTGAACCCTTCAGTCTTGGTCAGTTCCTTCACATCATCATATTATTCAGTATTTGCTGCAGGTGGACAGGCAATGTACTGATAAAATAACCAAACTGCCCAGAATCAGGGCTACATCTCACCACCATAATGACCTGTTTCTGAACACTTGGCTGGTAAAGGGAGGGGAATGTGAGAATGTAACACTGTATTGAGAAGGACATGGGTTGGAGCTGGGGTGGAGGGTGTTGGGGAGGACAACTGAAAGGAATCATTCCAATGTGTAGGACAGGAAATCAGTGAAACTGCAGATAAAAACATGCTTACAAACGCATTCCATTCACATGAAAACTCCTGTTGTACAGTATGTTTCTCAGGTGCATTTGGCACCAGCAGCACTAGGTGAATTCATGTGTTACATGGTTTTGGAAAGTAACAAAGCTCCTGTTGAAAACACACACAACTATTAGTTGTAAGTAGCATCATGTTAATATGAATCTAGATTCAGATCAAGGTGTTAGCAACCAACTAGCAAATCCTACTAATTGGAAGGGGTGATTTATTAATTGCAGTATAATGTGTTTTCTGACTGAGATATGCAATGTTGTACTTATTGTTGAGTCTTTGCACACTTACCTGTTGCTGCTTTATTCTGATATTTTGTTGGGTATGTGTTTGTCTCACAAGTAAACCAAATGTCCATGGGATATACGCCCCACATGGGATAAGTCCCATCGCCCCTGTGCTCTCCTCCCTCTCTCCTGTCTCGTTTCTGTGATGGAACATTATGGTCTGTTGTCTGCCTTCTCTGACGTCCCCTGCAAACTTGTATGTAGTGTGTGTGTGTGTATTTCTCTGTCTCTCTGTCTGTCTGTGTGTGTATGTGTACACGTGTGTGTCATACAGCAGGCTGAGGTTGGCCCAGGGAGTGAAGATAACAGAGGACCAACGCACAGAACAGGAGAGGATGCAAAGCCCTAGAAACAGAGAATGTGTCATGACTAAATGTCCTGAAGGACAAAGGGAATCTGCAGTTGTGAAAAGTGAGAACAATGTGTTTCAGTGAACTGCTGTATCTATCTCGGAGTATGCCCTTTATGACAGAGAAGTGCATCTATTCCTGGTAAAGTAGAATGTGAGCGAGTGGTAGGAGTGTGTCAAAGCCACAGACAAGTCCAGGCAGATTCAACCACTTCTCCAAACCAGTACTTCAATGCAAGGAGTGTGTTATGAATAAGGCTAGTTTAGAGGAAGATGGGTGCAAAGGTTTTAGGGGAGATTTTAGAAGAAAGGTTTGATTAAAATAGATTGGGGTGAGGTAGTCACATTGAGTTCATTCTACGTAGAGCTTGTTCCAGATACCTTTTTCAGTCCTGTTAAATATAGTATCAGGTCATGGGTTAAAGAAAGGGGACAGGTGTGTGGGTGGATACTGACTGGATGATATGATGATGCTAAGCCATGGTCTGACATGGCGGCTACAGGGAGGGAGGAATGAGTGAACGGTGAGCAGAGTGCAGGACTAAAAGCATCCCCTTGTGTAGGGAGCTTGACCACAAACGCTACAGACCAACCAACCTTCAACAGAAAATAAAATAAAAGGAAGGAAAACTCCCACCTAACTAAAATCAACTGGGTGCAAACTCATTGGCAGGATGATGGCACTCTGCTCCCACTGCTGCTTTGGGCAGGCCTGGTGCGGAGCCTAGTGCCATGAGCCAGACTACGGCAAAGTACTTTCATCAAGCGCCTCCAGACTCCCCACCCCCCCCACTGGCAGGTCTGTGGTCCACTAGTGTTATAACAGTATGGTGCATGTCTGCTTTTTCTATCTGCCCTAGTGTGGAGCACTGTGTCTGTCACTCACACACTCTGTCACACAGGTGTGTTTATTCCTGTAATTCTATGCAGTTCAGCAGTAGAAAATGTGATATTAGTCTTCTAGCTGAGTGTTAATAGTGTCCACAGTGTTGACGATAGTGTAACTGGATCCAAAACGTATCAGTGATGCATGTAAGTCAATCCAGACAAGCTATTGTGCTCTATTTCTGTGTCCAGTTCTTTCCCATTGGTGTTGTAGTAAAGTGTGTGTGTGTGTGTGTGTGTGTGTGTGTGTGTGTGTGTGTGTGTGTGTGTGTGTGTGTGTGTGTGTGTGTGTGTGTGTGTGTGTGTGTGTGTGTGTGTGTGTGTGTGTGTGTGTGTGTGTGTGTGTTTGTGTGTGGTGTCCTAGTGTGCCACTGTGCCGGAGGAGTTGATGAAAAGCCCCCCAAAGTGAGGTGCCATGCGGTCAGCACAGCGGTCGTGCAGAAACAAAGTCTAACCTCTGAGTCGTTGCCCTAGAAACCCAGCGTGGAACACAGAAAAAGAGGACAAGGGACAGTTAAAGAGAGAACTGTAAACCCTAGAGCTACTCAACCTCTCTACTGACATATACACTGCCTATCTATCTGGTTTGGAAAAGAAGTTTAACCTTTATTTAACTAGGCAAGTCAGTTAAAAACAAATTCTTATTTACAATGACGGCCTACCCCGGACAAACCCGGACGACGCTGGGCCAATTGTGCGCCGCCCTATGGGCCTCCCAATCACGGCCGGATGTGATGCAGCCTGGATTTGAATCAGGTACTACAGTGATGTCTCTTGCACTGAGATGCAGTGTCTTAGACCACTGCGCCACTCGGGAGTGGATAGACAGGTCAAGGCAGGCATGGAAAACAGGGCGCAAAGCCGTCATATCAAAATGACATAAAATTTTTTTACGCTTTCCAATGTACCATACCTGCTGAAGATGTGGGGAAAATTCTTGTTTGCCTTTACTTTTCGGCTGTTGTCAGTGATACAAGATATATACTTAAGTAACAAGATCTTTCATTTCAGAGTCAGATAAACTTGTGGACACCCATAGACCTCCAGTCATTGTGCTAACGCTAGTTAGCATTTGCTTAAACCTATGCAGACATCAAGTACAGTTTTGAAAAAGAACCACCAATTTGTATAGGTAAGATATACTCCACATGGTTAGCTACAATGGGTTAGGAGGATATCCCAAATTAATTGACAACCAAGTAGGTAAAATGTTTTTATTTATTTTTTAAAGCACACGATGCAGGATGTGAGACAAATTGCTGGCTGCATTGTTGCTGTGGTGTAAATGATGACAATGTATGATAGATGTTTCAGTAATTCATAGTCTACCCAAATCTGCTGACATCCGTCTAACATAAGGCTCTCCAACCGTGTTCACGGAAAGCTAAAACCTACAGGATGGTAGCGCTCCAGCAACAGAGTTGGAGAGCCCTGGCTAACATGCCACAACATTTAAACACTGAAGGTACAGTTGAAGTCGGAAGTTTACATACACTTAGGTTGGAGTCATTAAAACTCGTTTTTCAACCACTCCACACATTTCTTCTTAACAAACTATAGTTTTGGTAAGTCGGTTAGGACATCTAATTTGTGCATGATTATTTAACTTATAATTCACTGTATCACAATTCCAGTGGGTCAGAAGTTTACATGCACTAAGTTGACTGTGCCTTTAAACAGCTCGGAAAAGTCCAGAAAATTATGTCATGGCTGTAGAACCTTCTGATAGGCTAATTGACATAATTTAAGTGGATTGTGGATGTATTTCAAGGCCTACCTTCAAACTCAGTGCCTATTTGCTTGACATCATGTGACAATCAAAAGAAATCAGCCAAGACCTCAGAAAAATAATTGTAGACCTCCACAAGTCTGGTTCATCCTTGGGAGAGATTTCCAAATGCCTGAAGGTACCACGTTCATCTGTACAAACAATAGTGCGCAAGTATAAACACCATTGGACCACGCAGCCGTCATACTGCTCAGGAAGGAGACGCGTTCTGTCTCCTAGAGATGAACGTACTTTGGTGTGAAAAGGGCAAATCAATCCCAGAACAACAGCAAAGGACCTTGTGAAGATGCTGGAAGAAACAGGTACAAAAGTATCAATATCCACAGTAAAACGAGTCTTATATCGACATAACCTGAAAGGCTGCTCAGTAAGGAAGAAGCCACTGCTCCAAAGCCACCATAAAAAAGCAGACTATGGTTTGCATCTGCACGTGGGGACAAAGATCGTACTTTTTGGAGAAATGTCCTCTGGTCTGATGAAACAAAAATAGAACTGTTTGGCCATCGTTATGTTTGGAGGAAAAAGGGGGAGGCTTGCAAGCCGAAGAACACCATCCCAACCGTGAAGCACAGGGGGTGGCAGCATCATGTTATGGGGGTGCTTTGCTGTAGGAGGGACTGGTACACACAAAATAGATGGCATCATGAGGTAGGAAAATTAGGTGGATATATTGAAGCAACATCTCAAGACATCAGTCAGGAAGTTAAAGCTTGGTCGCAAATGGGTCTTCCAAATGGACAATGACCCCAAGCATACTTCCAAAGTTGTGGCAAAATGGCTTAAGGACAACAAAGTCAAGGTATTGGAGTGGCCATCACAAAACACCTGACCTCAATCCTATAGACAATTTGTGGGCAGAACTGAAAAAGTGTGTGTGAGCAAGGAGGCCTACAAACCTGACTCTGTTACACCAGCTCTGTCAGGAGGAATGGGCCAAAATTCACCCAACTTATTGTGGGAAGCTTGTGGAAGGCTACCCAAAACGTTTGACCCAAGTAAACAATTTAAAGTTAATGCTACCAAATACTAATTGAGTGTATGTAAACTTCTGACCCACTAGGAATGTGATGAAATAAATAAAAGCTGAAATAAATAATTATCTCTACTATTATTCTGACATTTCACATTCTTAAAATAAAGTGGTGATCCTAACTGACCTAACACAGGAAATTTTTACTAGGATTAAATGTCAGGAATTGTGAAAAACTGAGTTTAAATGTATTTGGCTAAGCTGTATGTAAACTTCCGACTTCAACTGTAAATTAATGGCTTTTTAACCCCAGATGGTCTGTATTGGCTCACCGTGCTCATCTTGCTCTTGCTGTCAGCAGTGAGGAAAGACATGTTATTAATCTCATTCATCACCACAAAGTTCTGCTCTTCTCGCTTGAAGTTCTGCAGAGACACAAGATAGAGAGAGAAATGTCATCAGATCAAATCAAATCGAAGTTTATAGGTTGCGTACACAGATTTGACACAGAGAGGTGACATGACATGTTCATCCAGAAGAGGCGCTTCTAGTGGCCGGGGACTTTAATTCAGGCAAACTGAAATCAGTTTTACCACATTTTTACCAGCATATCACATGTGCAACCAGAGGGTAAAAAATTCTAGACCACCTTTACTCCACACACAGAGATGCATACAAAGCTCTCCCCCGCCCTCCATTTGGCAAATCTGACCATAATTCTATCCTCCTGATTTCTGCATACAAGCAAAAACGAAAGCAGGAAGTACCAGTGACTCAATACAGAAGTGGTCAGATGACGCGGATGCTACGCTACAGGACTGTTTTGCTAGCACAGGCTGGAATATGTTCTGGGATTCATCCAACGGTATTGAAGAGTTTTCCACCTCAGTCATCGGCTTCATAAATAAGTGCATCGATGACGTCATCCCCAAAGTGACTGTACGTACATACCCCAACCAGAAGCCATGGATTACAGGCAACATCTGCATCGAGCTAAAGGCTAGAGCTGCCGCTTTCAAGGAGTGGGACACTAATCCGGACCCTTATAAGAAATCCCGCTATGCCCTCAGACGAACCATCAAACAAGCAAAGCGCCAATACAGGATTAAGATTGAATCCTACTACACCGGCTCTGACGCTCGTCGGATGTGGCAGGGCTTGAAAACTATTACGGACTACAAAGGGAAACCCAGACGCGAGCTGCCAAGTGACGCGAGCTTACCAGACGAGCTAAATGCCTTTTATGCTCGCATCGAGGCAAGCAACACTGAAGCATGCACAAGAGCACCAGCTGTTCTGGATGACTGTGTGATAACACTATCGGTAGCCGATGTGAGAAAGAACTTTAAATAGGTCAACATTCACAAAGCCGTGGGGCTGGACGGATTTCCAGGACGTGTACTCAAAGCATGCGCGGACCAACTGGCTGTCACGCCCTGATCTGTTTCACCTGTCTTTGTGATTGTCTCCACCCACCTCCAGGTGTCTCCTGTTTTCCCCATTAGTCCCTGGTGTATTTATCCCTGTGTTTCCTGTCTCTCTGTGCCAGTTCATCTTGTTTTGCCAAGTCAACCAGCGTTTCTCCTAGCTCCTATTTTTACCAGTCTGTTTTTTCCTAGTCCTCCTGGTTTTGACCTGTGCCTGTCCTGACACCGAATCCGTCTGCCTGACCACCCTGCCTGTCCTTACCTCGAGCCTGCCTATCCCCTGGTACTGTTTGGACTCTGACCTGGTTTATGAACTATCGCCTGTCCTCGACCTGCATTTTGCCTACCCCAATTGGCATAATAAAAAATCGGCGCTCAACCATCTGCATCCTGTGTCTGCATTTGGGTCTTGCCTTGTGCCCTTAAACTGGCAAGTGTCTTCACTGACATTTTCAACCTCTCTCTGACCGAATCTGTAATACCTACATGTTTCAAGCAGACCACCAAAGTCGCTGTGGCCAAGGAAGTGAAGGTAACCTGCCTAAATGATTACCGCCCCGTAGCACTCACGTCAGTAGCCATGAAGTGCTTTGAAAGGCTGGTCATGGCTCACATCAACAGCATCGTCCCTGGACACCCTAGACCCACTCCAATTTGCATACTACCCCAAACGATCCACAGATGACGCAATCTCTATTGCACTCCACACTGCCCTTTCCCACCTGGACAAAACGAACACCTATATGAGAATGCTGTTCATTGACTACAGCTCAGCGTTCAACACCATAGTGCCCTCAAAGCTCATCTCTAAGCTAAGAACCCTGGGACTAAACACCTCCCTCTGCAACTGGATCCTGGACTTCCTGACATGCCGCCCCCAGGTGGTAAGGGTAGGTAACAACATGTCTGCCACGCTGATCCTCAACACTGGGGCACATCAGGGGTGTGTACTTAGTCTCCTCCTGTACTCCCTGTTCACCCACGACTGCATGGCCAAATACGACTCCAACACCATCATTAAGTTTGCTAACGACACAACAGTGGTAGGCCTGATCACCAACAGCCTATAGGGAGGAGGTCAGAGAACTGGCAGTGTGGTGCCAGGACAACAACCTCCCCCTTAATGTGAGCAAAACAATGGAGCTGATCGTGGACTACAGGAAAAGGCGGGCCGAGCCGGCCCCCACTGACATCGACAGGGCTGTAGTGGAGCTGGTCGAGAGTTTCAAGTTCCTTGGTCTCCACATCACCAACGAACTATGATGGTGCAAAAAGACCAAGACAGTCGTGAAGAGGGCATGACAGAACCCCCCCCCCCCCCAGGAGACTGAAAAGATTTGGCATGGGTCCTCAGATCCCCAAGAAGTTCTACAGCTGCACCATCGAGAGCATCCTGACTGGTTGCATCACCGCCTGGTATGGCAACTGCTCGGCATCTGACCGTAAGGCGCTACAGAGGGTAGTGTGTACGGCCCAGTACATCAATGGGGCCAAGTTTCCTGCCATCCAGGACCTGTATAATAGGCGGTGTCAGAGGAAATCCCATAACATTTTCAGAGACTCCAGTCACTCAAGTCATAGACTGTTTTCTCTGCTACCACAAGGCAAGCGGTACCAGAGCAGCAAGTCTAGGATCAAAAGGCTCCTTAACAGCTTCTACCCCCAAGCCATAAGACTGCTGAACAGTTAATCAAATGGCTACCAGATTATTGACATTGCCCCCCCATTTGTTTTGTACACTGCTACTACTGGCTGTTTACTATCTATGCATAGTCACTTCACCCCTACCTACATGTACAAATTACCTCGACTAACGTGTACCTCCGCACACTGACTCGGTCCACCCTGTGTATAGCCTCGTTATTCTTATGTTATTGTGTTACTTTTTATTATTTTTTATTATTTTAATTAGTAAATATTTTCTTAACAATATTTCTTGAACTGCACTGTTGATTAAGGGCTTGTAAGTAATCATTTCACTGTAAGGTCTACACTTGTTGTATGTGGCGCATGTGACAAATAAAGTTTGATTTGATTTGATTTGAGAGAAACAGTTGTCACCTTTCAGGGGTTTACACTCACTTGAGATTTGGACCAGAATATGAAGACCTCTCCAACCATTCTGAAGAGCTCCTCTGCATCTGGGTCTGGGCATGTCAACCACCTTGCCCTGCAAATGGAGGACATCTCTTTGAGGTACTACTCATGGAGACCATCAATACAACAACAAACATGTATGCAAAGACAACTGGCAGGGGGAATGGTTTCTGACATACAGTACTGTTAGACAGGATACTGGATATGAAAGGATGTACTACATATCTACAGAAAAAACATGAGCAGCCACTAGTTTGCCTGTGTACTGTACCTGTTATTGTCCACATAGCGGATGAGGAGAGGGTAGAGGGCGTACAGGTCCCTGCAGAGCACAGCAAACTCCTCCCTGATGGTGCCCTCCTCCTCGTCCCCCTCGGCCTTCCCCTCCATACGCAGGTGGTCCTCCTCTGCCACCACCTTCCCTGTCCTCTTCTTCAGCTTCTCCATGGTAGGGATGAAATGGGACTTGAGCATCTCTGGCTTGGCCCTGCTCACAATAGGCTGGGAGAAGACTAGGGATGGAAGAGGAGTGGTGATGGTGAGTTGGTAAGAAAACACACACACACACACACACACACACACACACACACACACACACACACACACACACACACACACACACACACACACACACACACACACACACACACACACACACACACACACACACACACACACACACACACACACACACACAGGTACATTAGACATGTAAAGCATTGTGGCAACCTCACCAGCCAGCCTCTTCATCCAGGAGGCCTCGTCAATTCCCAGGTTGTTGACGACGATCTTCATGATGCTGCCCAGCAGCTGGTTGAGCTGCTCAGAGGTGACGTCGGTGCAGATCTGGCCCTCCAGCTCAGGGAAGTTCTCTACTCCTCTTTCCCACCAGCGGGGCAGGTAGTTACACAGCATGGGCAGAGTTATCTCGATCACATGGGGCATCTCTGTGTAACGGGCACCTGACTCTGCCAAGTCCCCGATCTCTTTCAATAGAACGTCTAGCTCTGGTATGTCCTGGCATAACTCCTGGACCTCATTGGGCAGACCAAGGACTATGGACACAGAGACAGAGAGAGGCCAAGAGAGGCCGAGAGAGGCCGAGAGAGAGAGAGAGAGAGAGACAGACAGACAGACAGACAGACAGACAGACACAGAGAGAAACAGAGAAACAGAGAGAAACAGAGAAAGAGAGAGAGGCAGAGAGAGAGAGGAGAAAAAAAGAGAAGATGAGAGAGAGTGTTGAGGAACTTGAATACAAGTTCTGAGTGGACAGAGAACAAATCACAAGCATTAGCTGGACACTCACTGGCTCTTTCTCTGGGGGTCTTGGTGGTGTAAACAGAGAAGGAGTTGTACTCATTGAGATGGGGCTCCAGGTAGGCCACAGGCATAGCAGCCGCCAAATGGGCCAGACACTCCCCCAGGGCTGGCCTCTGCCTGGACAAGGGAAGACAAGGGCAGTCAAACTCACAGATGATCAGGTTTGTATTGCTGTACTGTTCACAAAGATAAACAGAGCCAGATCCAGACTCACCTCTCCACATGAGGGTTCTTGACAGTACCCAGGGAGTAGATGGCGCACATGATGCGGTAACACGACATCTGGAGGTCATCCACTGACCACCACAAACACACACACACACACAAAAACATACACGGTTAACACAGTCCACAAGACATGCACATTTTTCACAATTCTGAGAGTAAGTAAACTGGAATGATGTGTCATCACATGAATGCCGTGATGACACATGACTCACAAATGACATCATCTCCAAACTGGTGCTGAGAGATGTGGTCGAACAGGGAGGTGAGGACTGGGAGCAGAGCAATGGTGGTGTAGTTGATGTTCTGGGACACGCCTTTCACCTGCTGTAGAGGGACCACACAGTAAAACATGGTGAACAAGATTGAAAGACAATACTTCTGGAATAGTTCCATTCCTACCTGTTCTCTTAAAGACACTTTGCTCTTACCTGGTTGCCTTTAGACACCTTTCCCAGTTTGAGGTTCTCCACCATCTTCTCTATATCATCAGCTGCACCCTCAAAGAATGACCTGAGCCCTGCCTTCACGATTTCAGGCCCAGACTTCATCACCGTCCTGAGGAATACAGAGCAGGGAAGGAACAGAGGAAGGCTATGAGAAAACCTGAGATGACACATTTGATCCATTACCGTCGTATTTGGATTGTGAACACATTTCAGAGAAGTGAAGATTACCTTGCGTCGAGAGATCGTGCCAGAATGTGAAGACAGTTGACAATAGCAGGGGCGTCATTTCCTACACAGGATAGACAAAGTCACCTAGATATAATGAAGGCTGGCAACATCAAGATAAATTATTTTGGATTTACAGTACCAGGTAGAAAAACCTTCAATGCAAGTACATTAGTTCAAATGACATCAACTCAAATCAGCATGAGAAGGGGAGAAAGCCAAGCACAGGTAATCAGAGTCAGAGGTGGACGAACAGCGGACAGTGAATAGAGATACAGTGGGGAGGGTCAAACACAAGTTAGACATAAACAGAGCAGGAATGACGGGACAGAACTAAATCATCAGGACAAAGACGATTTCTTACCAAAGAGAGAAACTCTGTGTCTCACCAGAGCAGCCATTTTACAGAAGATGCTACAGCGACACCCAATAGAAAGGAGAGAGGAAACGCAGAGGAAGGTAAAGATTGATGAAAGGTAATGAATGATGAAAGGTAATGAATGATGAAAGGTAATGAATGATGAAAGGTAATGAATGATGAAAGGTAAGAGGAAAAAGGTGAAATTACAGCACAGGTTCCAAAAGAGAGACTTGACATGATGAGTAGAGATTTATGAAAGTGGCGAAAGCCAACTAACTAAACTGAGGTGTAGCAATACACATGTAATACAGTGTGTGACAGAGTTACCTGGCAATCATCTCTTTCTCCTTGTTAGAGGAATGTCCTCCAGTTCCCAGGACTTTGGCCGGTGTGGACAGGAAGTACAGACAGTGGTTTTTAAAGTACTGATTGATCAGGGGCAACAGGATCTGAGACAAACACAGTTCATCATCATCATCATCATATATTCTTATACCCCTGCAGTAAACATTTAACAGCTGGATCAAATGCCATCTCTCCTCCTCTCTAGATAGGCCTGTTTCAAGGTGATTCTGCTCTCACCTTTGCAAAGAATTTGATCTCCTGCTCATGAGGCGACTTCTCCACTCTGCCACTGCTCACCACAGCCTCTGAATGAAACCCACAAGACAACATTATGGAGTATTGTTATCGTGTTAAATGTCAACATTGACTCTACACTGATTCAATCAGTTGCTCAATAACAAAGCACTATTTCATTGGTTATCATCATCCACCCTCCTCCCAGAGCCCACTCTACCAAGATGAGCTATGAACTCCTGGGCGATCTCCATCCACTTTAACAGCTTCTGCAGGAAACCATAAGCAAAGCGCTTCTCGATAGATGAGATGTCTGACTCCATGTCTTTCATTCCCCTGGAGAAAGCATTCAAAAGCATGACTTATCAATACATATTCAGTTGCTTCTTCAACTTGATACCTTCAATGACTTTTCCCTTTACCTGGTGACTGCAAATCCATTGATTTGAAGGAATTTAAGAAGCTCATGAGCCTTTTCCCTGTCTCGTGCCTTTTCCTTTGCTGTCAGGGTGTCATAGGGTACAAGCAAAGGGTGGGAGCCTCCTCCTACACACAGTCAAAACACACACAAAGTTCCCATTAACTTTTTTTTAAAGAAAAAGGTGACTGGCAATTCTGTAGGCAATATCCTCTTTGTTTTCTGAACAGAATGACCTCTGACCTTTGGACTGCAGCTCCATCTTCTTCTTGCGACCCCAGGTATTGTGATAGTTCTCTGCAAGCTGTTCTGCCATGGACTGGGGAAAGGAGAAATTATGAAAACATTGATCACATTACAGTTTGTAAAGTAATTGAGAGGGATGGGTAGCCTAGTGGTTAGAGCATTGGACTAGTAACCGGAAGGTTGCAAGATCGAATCCCTGAGCTGACAAGGTAAAAATCTGTCGTTCTGCCCCTGAACAAGGCAGTTAACCCACTGTTCCTAGGCCGTCATTGAAAATAAGAATTAAAAATAAAGATAAAATACTTTAGTGCCATCATACCTGCAGCTCTCTTGACAGTGCCATGTGGGAGATCTCAATCGGTTGGGGACTGTAGCCATGGCTGGGGTCGTATGTTGCCTGAAATACACACATTTATTCATACTGTTTTTATTATCTCTGTCCACAGAGATCCTATTAAATCTCAAATGTAACTTTATGGGTTATTCATCCTTTCCTATCATCCTTTTCACTGTACCTGTGCAGTCTGAGAGATTTTCCGAGCCGCCTTCTTTTGCTCAGTCTTGGCTTCCTCTCCTTCCCTCATTTGATCCAGAGTCCACTCCCACGCAATTATAGCCTTCATGGACTCTTTGATGGGCCAACGGTAGATCTCTTTGTCCTACAAGGGAAGAGATCATTACAGACAGAGGGAATCAGAGAGCAGCAATGGTAACAATCTGTGGTTGTTGACAGAAAAGACTGCATTGTAAGAAAATGATCAACTGTGCCTCTTACCTTCTCTGAGAATGTTTTGTACGGTCGGAGCATGGGGTGAGTTTTAGAATCTTCATCCAACATCTCTCCATATGTCCAGTTGTTCTGAATCTGCAGGTGAGCAGACATACAACATTATTGTTTAAAACACCATACATTGTACAATTTGCTGTACAACTGATACACAAACATTTATTGTTGCCTTTGGTCGTTTTTTTTACTGACCTTTTCAAAAGCCCACTTGTCATGTGTGTATTCAGCATATTTGTTGATGAAACCATCCAATCTCTCAGGGATGATAGTACTACAACACAAAACATCGACTTGAGTACACCATAGACATAACTTCCTACACAGTAGCTAAAAGCAGAGGATACTGCAAAATATTCATGAAAATATCAACACTTTCCATTGATACTGTATCTTATCTAAATTGTTTGCGTTTTCTCAAGGCCTTCCTCCTATCGGTTTACTCTCCCTTCATCTCTCCCTCTTCTCTCCTTCATCTCACCCCCTCATCTCACCCTCTCTTCTGTCCATAATTTTCTCTCTCATCTCACTCTCTCCAATTCAAGGGTCTCACTTTGTGGTCTCCACTGGTTTGGGATCAAAGTTTCCCTCTGCATCCACCGAGACTTTCTTCTCAGTCTTGGAGGAGTAGCTGGCATCTACATAATCTGGAGGAATGGCACCAGAAATGGCACATATGCACGGCATGGCAATTTTGAACAGCTCAGCATCAAATTTCTGAAACCAGAACCAGATGACATAGTGAAATATTTCTACAATGATCTATCAACGTTTTCTTTTTTTATTGGAGCCAAACATTTCCTGGTGACTAAGGTATCTCTGATTGATCAGTGTAATAGTGTAACCTTGTGGGCCAGGGACTCAAAGATGCCCCAGAACAGTTTGCGGGTGAGATGCAGCTCCTCCTCTGATGACACTCCAAAGTTGCCCCATCCGTTGGGCAGGCAATAGTACTTCCAACAACGCTCATAGTGATTGGTCAAAAGCTGCAGCCAACAAAAGAACATTATGAGATCAGTGAGATGATGCATACTAACATCTGGATGATACGTACATTATCTTGATACGGCTATCTTCATTCCTTTGTTTTGATTCTAAAAAGGTTTGATTGTCTAATGTTTAAGTCATGTCCATACCTTAAGTGGCATTTTGGCATATTCATTGAGAATTGGTACATCAAATACCAGCCTTCTCAACAGGTGTTGTAACATGGATGGCCGTAGATTTCTAAGAAATAGACACAAATAAATAAGCGCACGTAAATACATTATCAAGCATGGTTAAACACCTCACTAAAAGTTCACTGTACAAACAGTTTAGGGAAGAGAACATGTCATGTCCAGGAGACATTCAATTATAGAGGACAATTCTACTGACACAATGCAGAAAGATAGACTTCAGATAACAGCTCATGATAAGTCCAACTCACTTGCACAAAGCCATGAGACACTCCTCAATGACATCTCTCTGGGCCTTAGTGAAGGCTCGTCCGCGGGACAGACGGTAGATGGTGTGCAGCATGGAGTCGATCATGATGGCCCGGTGGTCTGTGCCGGCAAACAGGAAGGCACACTTGGTGATGAGGGGCAGCACGGCCAGAGAGAGGTAGCGGTTCAGAGCCAGGGCCATCTCTGTGGTGCAGAAAGCCGCCTAGTGGGGAGAGATCCATTTAAACCAGGGATGGGCAACTTTGTCGGGCGTGGGGGCCACAAAACAAATTGCAGGTCTGCGTACCCACATCCTTACCCACACAGGCAGTCAAAGCCAGCCCTAGCATTTTGGGGTCACAAAGTGAAATGTTGTTGCCCCCCATTCCCCCACTGGGAAAACATTTTAGA
The DNA here is from genome assembly GCF_029448725.1 of Salvelinus fontinalis. NCBI lineage: Eukaryota > Metazoa > Chordata > Actinopteri > Salmoniformes > Salmonidae > Salvelinus > Salvelinus fontinalis. Next base: position 3,867,290 of record NC_074674.1, read on the forward strand.
GGCCCCCCCTTTTGAAAGCATTTTTTAGGTTTTAGAGTTAATTTCCTTCAATTCTACACATTTTGCGAAGGGGAAGAGAGAAACGTTTTTTATTTTACAGCTAATTTCCTACAGCTCTGATCGAGAGTGACTAACAAAATCAACGGGGGCCCCCAGGTCAGTAATTCCATCATGATTACTACAAGTTTAGATAGTCTAGCGGCCAGCTAACTTACCAAACTAAACATGTTTTGCTGAGATGGGCTAATTGAGTGACTGCCAGTGACTGACATAACAAGAGAAAAACTGCTGATACACAACCTCATTTTGAAATTGCACCTTGTGTATTCTACTATTCTAACTCTCAACAGTAATCCACTGGACTACAAAAGGGGGGCTGCGGGTCGCCATTTGCCCATCCCTGATTTAAACTGTCATATTCTCTGTGTTCAAAAGACCACACACTAACTCATTAAAATGTTGAGACACATTTTTAATCAAACAATATGCTGATATGCCAACAAATTAGCTGTAATTCTGTTTACAGTCAATATATGCTTAGTGTCTCACTCCTGCATAAGAGCAAGTTATTGCCTTATGCCATGTACAGTATATGAGTACTGAGATCGAGAGAGGCTGACTCACTGTGTCCAGAGAAGCAGCTGCCCTCATGTCAGGCAGGAAGCCCACCTCCAGCACATGGAGCAGGAAGTCCTGGTTGTCAATACCATACACTCTGTCAAGGAACAGCACCATGGGAGCCTTGTGGTCCGGCACAAAACTGGAAGACATCTTGGGTTCAATGATGCTGTTATCTAGACGTCACAAAAGACAGAGGGAAGTTAAAGAGGAGAATAATGCTAGGACTCACATCATATTAACACTTTTGACTACAGATATAATATGGAACATATCACGATCAAACTAAACTAAAACCATTTTTTGTTCTGTTTCATCATCAAGACATTAATACTCCCTTTCCTTGAGCCAACACAACAGTTAATTGAACTCAAATGGTTTCCCCTGTGGCTCACCCTTTCCAAAGTCTGGGATTTGGACAGACAGGGTGATGACTCCCACCAGGTCCTCTATGGGCACCAGGGACCTCAGGATGGCCCTGATCCTCAGAGCCTCACCCTTCCCAGCCTGGATTAACTGGAGGATGAAGAACAAATAGCAATGTCTTAGACTGAAACAGCAGCTAGCTAGCACAATTCCATAAGCCTTGGCTTCTCTCTTAAGGTTTCCCAACGCTCAGTACTCACATGCATCTCTGGAGCGCAGCGTCCCAGCAAGTCAATGAGAGCTGAGTAGAAGGACATGATGGCATTCCCCAGATGCACCTTGTTCTCCTCATGCTGCCCCTCTCCACCAGGGAACCTACCAGGAGAAAGGAAAAATTAATACATGTAGGCCCAAAACCTTTGAAAGGAGAACATGTTCTAATCTACTACACCAGTTAAGACTAGATAGTCAATCATCAGAGTCCCTAAGCGGTTTGGCGCTTACATGCCGGGGAAGCGCCTGTCTTTCTTGACAGTGGGGCCGTCCCTGGCAGGATCCTCAGAGATCTTGATGGCCTCCTCTATAGCATCCAGCAGGCCGTTCCCACCCTCTCCTCTCAGAGCCGGGCCAAAACACTCTGGCCGACGGATCAGAAGACGCACCACCACATTGGCATTCTCCTCTACGCTCTCTCCTATGGGGGACATGGAGCCAAACCACGTTCAGTGATGAAGGACAAACAGAAAGACAATACCAACAGCAGTGTATTCCATTACATGAAACCAACAAACACAGACCGTTGACAAAGACAGCGAAGCGGAGGAAGTCCAGGTATTTCTCTCCGCCACAAGGGTTCCAGCCAATGTCAGGGTAACCCTTAGCCAGGAGCTGGGGACAGCTCTGAAGCCCACAGCCTGCAAGGTACTTCACCACCTGGGAGGAAAAACACAGGGCAAAAGAGCCAGAAAGAGCCAGAAAGAGTGATGACCAATGTGCTACTGGATCAGAGAATGTTCATGTGGGTGCTGGGGGTGTCCAACCTTCTCCAGGTCTTGTTCCTGTAGCGCCAGAGCCAGCTCATTGTTATCAATACAGGATGCTGCAGCTACGTCTAGAGGGGTGGAGCCACGCATTCCTGAAAGACATCCATGACACGTTCAGTTTCAACACACAGCAAAACGATTCTGCCTTTAGAGGAATTATGTCAACCTTTCTTTCCCATTTATACAAAAATATAAACTTGTATTGGAAGAAGATATCAATGTCCCTCACCAAGGCCGATGCCACTGTTCTGAAGCAGGTAGCTGAGGTGATCGAACATGGAGCGTTGGTTCTGACGACTGATACGACAGAAGTAGCACAGGAAACGACAGCAGTTGGTGACCATACGAGGGAATCTGATCTCCTGCAGAAGAACACATGAAGGGTGAATGCACTGACTACAGTGTAAAAATATGTTACACATTTGAATTTGCAGACAAGCATTGATCCTGTAGTTATGAAGCATATAACCACTTCACCTTGGAGTCGCCACCACCCAGCACGTTGACCATCACCTCCATGACAGTCTCGTGCATGCCCAGCGCTCGCATCAGGTTGGGGTGCTGATAAAACACTTTGTTGCTCATGATGTTCCTGATGGAGAAAGAAGGCTCATGCTGATTCTCAGTTCCTCCAGTTCTCTCTCCGGTATACTAAAGCAATAAGGCCCGTGGGGGTCTGGTATATGGCCAATATACCACGGCTAAAGGATGTTCTTCTGCATGACACAATGTGGAGTGCCTAGATACTTTCAAATAGATCTTTGTTGACTGTTGCTGGGTGTTATCGTCGTCCATCAGCACCGGCCTGTACCCTACCTGCCCTAAGCTCTCTCCTGGCCCCTTACACTAAGTCTGAATTTGTCCTGCTAGGTGACCTAAACTTGGACATGCTTAAACCACCTGATCAAGTCCTCAAGCAATGGGACTCCCTAAATATTTCTCAGATTATTACCAATCCCACAAGATATGACTCCAAACACCCAGAAAAGGCTACTCTCCACGATGTTATCCTCACAAATAATCGGTATCAGTCTGGTGTTTTCTGAAAAGACCTTAGTGATCACTGTTTTACAGCCTGTGTTCGTAATGGCTGCTCAGTGAAACGACCAGTCCTGATTTGTCACAGACGCTTGCTAAAAAACTTTAATGAGCAAGCCTTCCTTCATTACCTGGCCTCTGTAAAATGGTATAGAATCATCTCTGTCGATGATGCTTGGATGATGCTTGGTTATTTTCAGTGATATTGTTGACAAACATGCCCCCATAAAGAAAATGAGAATTAAAAACAGGTTCAGCCCCTGGTTCGACTGTGATCTTGCAGAGTTACTCCACCTCAAGAATTCCATTTGTCGAAAGGCTCGGCACACGCATACTCAGACTGACTGGCTCTCGTTCAGGCAAAGGAGAAATAAGTGCACTCAGGCTATCCGGCCAAAGTTAGTTACTTTAAGGAGCAGTTCTCTCTCTCTGGGTATAAACCCCTAGAAGTTCTGGAAAATGGTTAATGACCTGGAGAATGAGGCCTCCTCCTCACAGCTGCCCATGTCCCTTAAAGTTGATGATGTGGTTGTTACTGACAAGAAGCACATGGCTGAGCTTTTTAAATCACCACTTCATTAAGTCTGGATTCCTATTTGACACAGCCATGCCTCCTTGCCTGTCCAACATTTCCTCATCTGCCAGCCCTTCTAATGTGACTAGCCCTGATACTCCTCCCTCTTTTTCCCTCTGCTACAAAGTTTCTCCCTGCAGGCGGTCACTGAATCCAAGGTGCTAATGGAGCTCCTTAAACTTGACCCTAAAAAACCATCTGGATCAAATGGTTTAGACCCTTTCTTCTTTAAGGTTGCTGCCCCTATAATCACCAAACCTATCTCTAACCTTTTTAACCTGTCTCTCCTCTCTGGGGAGGTTCCCATTGCTTGGAAGGCAGCCACGTTGCGTCCTTTATTTAAAGGGGGAGATCAAGCTGATCCTAAATGTTATAGGCCTATTTCTATTTTGCCCTGTTTATCAAAAGTATTGGAAAAATGTGTCAATAATCAACTGACTGGCTTTCTTGATGTCTAGAGTATTCTCTCTGGTATGCAATCTGGTTTCCACTCAGGTTATGGATGTGTCACTGCAACCTTAAAGGTACTAAATGATGTCACTATTGCCCTTGATTCTAAGCAATGTTGTGCTGCTATATTTATTGACTTGGCCAAAGCTTTTGATACGGTAGACCATTCCATTCTTGAGGGGTCTTTGGCCTGGTTTGCTAACTACCTCTCTCAAAGAGTGCAGTGTGTAAAGTCAGAACATTCGCTGTCTCAGGCACTGCCTGTCACCAAGGGTGTACCCCAAGGCTCGATCCTAGGCCCCAACCTCTTCTGAATTTACATCAACAACATCGCTCAGGCAGTAGGAAGCTCTCTCATCCATGTATATGCAGATAGATGATACAGTCTCAGCTGGCCCCTCCCCGGATTTTGTGTTAAACGCTCTACAAAAAAGCTTTCTTAGTGTCCAACAATCTTTCTCTGCCCTTAACCTTGTTTTGAAAACCTCCAAAACAAAGGTCATGTGGTCTGGTAAGAAGAATGCCCCTCTCCCCACAGGTGTGATTAGTACCTCTGAGGGTTTAGAGCTTGAGGTAGTCACCTCATACAGGTACTTGGGAGTATGGTTAGATGGTACACTGTCCTTATCTCAGCACATATCAAAGCTGCAGGCTAAAATTAAATGTAGACTTTGTTTCCTCTATTGTAATCGCTCCTCTTTCACCCCAGCTGCCAAACTAACTCTGATTCAGATGACCATCCTACCCATGCTAGATTAAGGGTGCTCTTGAGCGAGATATTCTTTACCATTCGGCGATCAGATTTGCCACCAATGCTCCTTATAGGACACATCACTGCAGTCTATACTCTTCTATAAACTGGTCATCTCTGTATACCCGTCTCAAGACCCACTGGTTGATGCTTATTTATAAACCCTCTTAGGCCTCACTGCCTCCTATCTGAAACATCTACTGCAGCCCTCGTCCTCCACATACAACACCCGTTCTGCCAGTCACATTCTGTTAAAGGTCCCCAAAGCACACACATCCCTGGGCCACTCGTCATTTCATTTCGCTGCAGCTAGAGACTGGAACGAGCTGCAACAAACACTCAAACTGGACAGTTTTATCTCAATCTCTTCATTCAAAGACTCAATCATGGACACTCTTACTCACAGTTGTGGCTGCTTTGCGTGATATATTGTTGTCTCTACCTTCTTGCCCTTTGTGCTGTTGTCTGTGCCCAATAATGTTTGTACCCTGTTTTGTGCTGCTACCATGTTGTGCTGCTGCCATGTTGTGTTCCTACCATGCTGTTGTCGTCATGTGTTGCTGCCATGCTATGTTGTTGTCTTAGGTCTCTCTTTATGTAGTGTTGTCTCTCTTGTTGTGATGTGTGTTTTGTCCTATATTTTTAATTTAATTTATTTTTATTTTTAATCCCAGCCCCCGTCCTCCAAGGAAAACTTTTGCCTTTTGGTAGGCCATCATTGACTTGCCTAGTTAAATAAAGGTTCAATAAGTAAAATGAGCCCTTAGCCGTGGTATATTGGCCATACACCACAAACCCCAGAGGTGCCTTATTGCTGTTATGAACTGGTTACCAACGTAATTAGAACAGTAAAAATAAGCATTCAGAGCTAGAACCACCCAGTTTATAATGTCTTCTCTGTATCGTTCTAACTGTTCTCTGTACAGACCCAATGCTCTGGATCAGGAGCCACTCCTCCTCGGGGCCCATCTGGACGATGAGCAGCGAGCGGATCTGTCCCAGGCACTCCAGCAGGTCCATGGTATCCTTTATGGAGATGGCGTTGATGGTGTAGGCCTTGGGCAGGGCCCGGATCAACTCCCCCAGCCCGTCATACTGACGGTGCAGCAGGCTGAACATCAGACGCACCAGCTCAGGGTTCTGGATAAATGACTCCTGGGCCCAGTGGACCATGGTGTGGGAGATCAGCTCCTGGAGGGTGCCTGGTGGGGTGGTTATGGAGGAGGGACATCAATTAATTGATCGATTGTCTGTTTTTTGTTGTGTTAGTGATAAAATCATTGTAAGCTGAAAATAATTGATTGCTGAAACCGAATAAAACTATCCCTTGGCAACTAGACTGAGATTGATGGTACATCATTGGCTTGATTTGACCGTTTTTCACTGGGACAGCTGATAGAGAGTGAGACTCACTGGGTTTGTTCTCCTCCTCAGGTTCCTCCTCCTCTACCTTCTTCTTACGGAGGTGCCTCAACTTGTCCAGCATTCGGAGGAGTCGTCCTTTGAAAGACGTATCCAACTCCTCCTCTACCTCTTCCTCTTCGATATGTACACCTGACGTGACATCAGGGGTGATAAATCATTGACATTAGCTGAAAACTTTTCATCTCAACTATTGGCCCTCTTTAAAATACAAGTGAAATTCTAAGTTACATGTGGAGGTATGAGCTTGACTGACTGCAGTGAAACAGCAGGTTCTTGTGAAAAGCCTGCAGGGCATCGCGGACCTCGTCAGGCACAGGACAATCCTCATCCTCCGCAATGTTCTTCAAGTTCATCAGCATGTTGACCTGGATATCAAACGTAAACAAACAGTAAGATGTTGTTACCTTTCATGTACTGTTACAAGTTTGATAGTGTACTTATTCCTCCGGTATACAGTGACTGAGGCGGAGGGTACCTGCTCCTGTGGTGGGGAGCGGAACTCGCGGGTCTTGCGAGCGGTCTCAGCAGCGCTCATGGTGTACGCCAGCATGAGCTCGTTGTAGCGGGCTCTCTGGTTGGCCTGCACCTGGCTCACAAACTCGTCTGAAAAGGCTATGATGGCCTCCACCCTGTGGCGCAACTCACAGTCACAGAAATACTGCAGCAGAGTGCACATCTGACCGACAGAGAGAGAATGACCTGAGACTTAGCGGCATAGATTAGGGTAATTCATCAAACTAAGGAGGATAGTGAAAGTTACAGCGAACTGAAAAACACACACACCTGTAGTTTGACAGACTCTGGAAGCTTCATGTGCAGTAATCCCTCTTCCAGACCTACTCGTTCTTCTGCCTCTCCGTCTGCCTCTCCAGGCTTCACCTCCTTCTCCGTCTCCTCACCACCTTTCTCTCCATCCACTTTCTCTCCGTCATCCTCCCCCTTGTCTTCCTCTTTTTCTATAGGCTCCAACTCCTCCAGCTCTGCCTCCATTTCCTCATCTTCCTCACTCATCCCCTCATCCTCCATTTCTGTTTCATGTCCGCTCTCTACTGCTCCCTCCTCTTCTTCCTTCACCTCCAACCCCCGTTCTTTGAGGGCCAGTGATTGGTCCCCCTCTCCCTGGGCAGCAGCCTCTGCCTCTCCACTGAACACTGTGGGCTCTATCATCTTCAGGATGTGCTTGACATCTTCATTCTCAAACACACCCATGATGAGCAGGGTGCTGATGAGCTTGAGGATGGGGACAAAGTGGAACTCAACACTGCCTCCTACAGGATCCCTCATGGCTTGACCACCATCCTGGACAGCTTCTGTCAGCATGGTCAGGGCCTTCGCCTTCAGCACCTACAGGAGAGAGAGACACACTTTCATGACCACCAGTCAGTTCAAACAGAAAATCTTTCCCCTCTCCCTTCATCAGCCTGGCCCAGTGTTGCAAAACTCCCATTTTCTTTTCTCCAAAAATATTGGTTGGAAGATTCCCGGATTCAGGAGGGAATAATGAGGAAATCCGGAATCCTCCAACCAGGATTTCTGGAAAACCAGGGAATTTATTGAAAGTTGCAAAGATTGCAAACCTATGAGGCTCCTTACATGTAGGGGGATGAAGGGGCTGAGGGTGTAGATATCCAGGTCTGTCCCTACAAACCCAGTGGGGGAGAAGTGGAGTTTGGGGCGCAGACAGGTAGTGAGGCCCACCCCTGGTAAAGCATGGGATTTGTCAGTGTCTGAGTAGAGGTTGATGCTGCGCGTCTCTTCAGTCATGGGCACAATGAACTCCTTATTGGTCATGAGGCGGTTCCTCTTGGCCGACTCCAGGTGCATGCTGATGAGCAGATCGTAGTAGCCGCTCCTCATTGGTCCAGGCAGGTAGGTGTTCTCTATGGCGTAGAATAGCTGGGATTCGTCAACATGGCTGCACAGGGCGTGAGCCACGCGGTTGTTCCCCAGAGCACAGACCGAGCCGTACAGTTTCAGAGTGTGGTAGTGGAACTTCAGCAGGTCCATACGCTCCGACAACTCCAGGACGTCAATACATCTAGATGGGACAGAGGCAGAGAATAGTATGACCCAAGGCTGTACAGATTTGGACAAATCTATTGCATCAGAGACAAAATATATCCCGTTTATATGTCTTTCCCAATACTATAGCTAAGACTGAAATCCATTTCACAATCAAACACAATAATCTTCTGCTTAGATGTCAGCAATGGTGGCAGTGTTCTGACCTGTTCTCCTCAGGGATGTGCAGGGCCATCATGGTGAGAGGCTCTCTACACTCCACCATCCAGCCGTGCCTCTCGTTCACACGGCCCGTCTCTGGGGACAGGAAGTGGTTTGGCATGCGGCTCCAAATGACTGGGGTCAGCATCTGGACATCCAGCCTGGGAGGACACTGAGGGACCGGGTTCTTACGCTCACTGCGGAACATGGCTGCTGAAATAGGCATGATGTTCTGAGGAGAAAACAAACACTTACATTGCAGAGTAGAAGGGTCGTCGTTGAAGTGAAATAATAGCTTGAGTAGCCTTGAGGGTAAAAAGACAGAATGAAATAGAATCAAAATCAAATCAAATGTATTTATAAAGCCCTTCTTACATCAGCTGATATCTCAAAGTGCTGTACAGAAACCCAGCCTAAAACCCCAAACAGCAAGCAATGCAGGTGTAGAAGCACGGTGGCTAGGTAAAACTCCCTAGAAAGGCCAGAACCTAGGAAGAAACCTAGAGAGGAACCAGGCTATGAGGGGTGGCCATCCTCTTCTGGCTGTGCCGGGTGGAGATTATAACAGAACATGGCCAAGATGTTCAAATGTTCATAAATGACCAGCATGGTCAAATAATAATAATCACAGTAGTTGTCGAGGGTGCAGCAAGTCAGCACCTCAGGAGTAAATGTCAGTTGACTTTTCATAGCCAATCATTAAGAGTATCTCTACCGCTCCTGCTGTCTCTAGAGAGTTGAAAACAGCAGGTCTGGGACAGGTGGCACGTCCGGTGAACAGGTCAGGGTTCCATAGCCGCAGGCAGGACAGTTGAAAACATCCATAACACTGTAAAACGCAGACAGTGGAGGGGTAACACTGAAAAGCAGACAGTGGAGGGGTAACACTGAAAAGCAGACAGTGGAGGGGTAACACTGAAAAGCAGACAGTGGAGGGGTAACACTGAAAAGCAGACAGTGGAGGGGTAACACTGTAAAGCAGACGGTGGAGGGGTAACACTGAAAAGCAGACGGTGGAGGGGTAACACTGAAAAGCAGACAGTGGAGGGGTAACACTGAAAAGCAGACGGTGGAGGGGTAACACTGAAAAGCAGACGGTGGAGGGGTAACACTGAAAAGCAGAGGGTGGAGGGGTAACACTGAAAAGCAGACAGTGGAGGGGTAACACTGAAAAGCAGACGGTGGAGGGGTAACACTGAAAAGCAGACGGTGGAGGGGTAACACTGAAAAGCAGACGGTGGAGGGGTAACACTGAAAAGCAGACGGTGGAGGGGTAACACTGAAAAGCAGACAGTGGAGGGGTAACACTGAAAAGCAGACGGTGGAGGGGTAACACTGTAAAGCAGACGGTGGAGGGGTAACACTGAAAAGCAGACAGTGGAGGGGTAACACTGAAAAGCAGACGGTGGAGGGGTAACACTGTAAAGCAGACGGTGGAGGGGTAACACTGAAAAGCAGACGGTGGAGGGGTAACACTGTAAAACACAGACAGTGGAGGGGTAACACTGTAAAACGCAGACAGTGGAGGGGTAACACTGAAAAGCAGACAGTGGAGGGGTAACACTGAAAAGCAGACAGTGGAGGGGTAACACTGTAAAACACAGACAGTGGAGGGGTAACACTGTAAAACGCAGACAGTGGAGGGGTAACACTGAAAAGCAGACAGTGGAGGGGTAACACTGAAAAGCAGACAGTGGAGGGGTAACACTGTAAAACACAGACAGTGGAGGGGTAACACTGTAAAAAGCAGACAGTGGAGGGGTAACACTGTAAAGCAGACAGTGGCGGGGTAACACTGTAAAACACAGACAGTGGAGGGGTAACACTGTAAAACGCAGACAGTGGAGGGGTAACACTGTAAAGCAGACAGTGGAGGGGTAACACTGTAAAACGCAGACAGTGGAGGGGTAACACTGTAAAGCAGACGGTGGAGGGGTAACACTGAAAAGCAGACAGTGGAGGGGTAACACTGAAAAGCAGACGGTGGAGGGGTAACACTGAAAAGCAGACGGTGGAGGGGTAACACTGAAAAGCAGACGGTGGAGGGGTAACACTGAAAAGCAGACAGTGGAGGGATAACACTGAAAAGCAGACGGTGGAGGGGTAACACTGAAAAGCAGACAGTGGAGGGGTAACACTGAAAAGCAGACAGTGGAGGGGTAACACTGTAAAGCAGACGGTGGAGGGGTAACACTGAAAAGCAGACGGTGGAGGGGTAACACTGAAAAGCAGACAGTGGAGGGGTAACACTGAAAAGCAGACGGTGGAGGGGTAACACTGAAAAGCAGACGGTGGAGGGGTAACACTGAAAAGCAGACGGTGGAGGGGTAACACTGAAAAGCAGACAGTGGAGGGGTAACACTGAAAAGCAGACAGTGGAGGGGTAACACTGAAAAGCAGACAGTGGAGGGGTAACACTGTAAAGCAGACGGTGGAGGGGTAACACTGAAAAGCAGACGGTGGAGGGGTAACACTGAAAAGCAGACAGTGGAGGGGTAACACTGAAAAGCAGACGGTGGAGGGGTAACACTGAAAAGCAGACGGTGGAGGGGTAACACTGAAAAGCAGACAGTGGAGGGGTAACACTGAAAAGCAGACAGTGGAGGGGTAACACTGAAAAGCAGACGGTGGAGGGGTAACACTGAAAAGCAGACGGTGGAGGGGTAACACTGAAAAGCAGACAGTGGAGGTGTAACACTGAAAAGCAGACGGTGGAGGGGTAACACTGAAAAGCAGACGGTGGAGGGGTAACACTGAAAAGCAGACAGTGGAGGGGTAACACTGAAAAGCAGACGGTGGAGGGGTAACACTGTAAAATGCAGACAGTGGAGGGGTAACACTGAAAAGCAGACGGTGGAGGGGTAACACTGTAAAACACAGACAGTGGAGGGGTAACACTGAAAAGCAGACAGTGGAGGGGTAACACTGTAAAATGCAGACAGTGGAGGGGTAACACTGTAAAACACAGACAGTGGAGGGGTAACACTGTAAAACGCAGACAGTGGAGGGGTAACACTGAAAAGCAGACAGTGGAGGGGTAACACTGAAAAGCAGACAGTGGAGGGGTAACACTGTAAAACACAGACAGTGGAGGGGTAACACTGTAAAACGCAGACAGTGGAGGGGTAACACTGTAAAGCAGACAGTGGAGGGGTAAAACTGTAAAACACAGACAGTGGAGGGGTAACACTGTAAAACGCAGACAGTGGAGGGGTAACACTGTAAAGCAGACAGTGGAGAGGTAACACTGTAAAACGCAGACAGTGGAGGGGTAACACTGTAAAGCAGACAGTGGAGGGGTAACACTGTAAAATGCAGACAGTGGAGGGGTAACACTGAAAAGCAGACGGTGGAGGGGTAACACTGAAAAGCAGACAGTGGAGGGGTAACACTGAAAAGTAGACAGTGGAGGGGTAACACTGAAAAGCAGACGGTGGAGGGGTAACACTGAAAAGCAGACAGTGGAGGGGTAACACTGAAAAGCAGACAGTGGAGGGGTAACACTGTAAAGCAGACGGTGGAGGGGTAACACTGAAAAGCAGACGGTGGAGGGGTAACACTGAAAAGCAGACAGTGGAGGGGTAACACTGTAAAACACAGACAGTGGAGGGGTAACACTGAAAAGCAGACGGTGGAGGGGTAACACTGAAAAGCAGACGGTGGAGGGGTAACACTGAAAAGCAGACGGTGGAGGGGTAACACTGAAAAGCAGACGGTGGAGGGGTAACACTGAAAAGCAGACGGTGGAGGGGTAACACTGAAAAGCAGACGGTGGAGGGGTAACACTGAAAAGCAAACAGTGGAGGGGTAACACTGAAAAGCAGACGGTGGAGGGGTAACACTGAAAAGCAGACGGTGGAGGGGTAACACTGAAAAGCAGACGGTGGAGGGGTAACACTGAAAAGCAGACAGTGGAGGGGTAACACTGAAAAGCAGACGGTGGAGGGGTAACACTGTAAAGCAGACGGTGGAGGGGTAACACTGAAAAGCAGACGGTGGAGGGGTAACACTGTAAAACACAGACAGTGGAGGGGTAACACTGTAAAACGCAGACAGTGGAGGGGTAACACTGAAAAGCAGACAGTGGAGGGGTAACACTGAAAAGCAGACAGTGGAGGGGTAACACTGTAAAACGCAGACAGTGGAGGGGTAACAGTGTAAAACGCAGACAGTGGAGGGGTAACACTGAAAAGCAGACAGTGGAGGGGTAACACTGAAAAGCAGACAGTGGAGGGGTAACACTGTAAAACACAGACAGTGGAGGGGTAACACTGTAAAAAGCAGACAGTGGAGGGGTAACACTGTAAAGCAGACAGTGGAGGGGTAACACTGTAAAACACAGACAGTGGAGGGGTAACACTGTAAAACGCAGACAGTGGAGGGGTAACACTGTAAAGCAGACAGTGGAGGGGTAACACTGTAAAACGCAGACAGTGGAGGGGTAACACTGTAAAGCAGACAGTGGAGGGGTAACACTGTAAAATGCAGACAGTGGAGGGGTAACACTGAAAAGCAGACGGTGGAGGGGTAACACTGTAAAACACAGACAGTGGAGGGGTAACACTGAAAAGCAGACAGTGGAGGGGTAACACTGTAAAATGCAGACAGTGGAGGGGTAACACTGTAAAACACAGACAGTGGAGGGGTAACACTGTAAAGCAGACAGTGGAGGGGTAACACTGTAAAACGCAGACAGTGGAGGGGTAACACTGTAAAACGCAGACAGTGGAGGGGTAACACTGAAAAGCAGACAGTGGAGGGGTAACACTGAAAAGCAGACAGTGGAGGGGTAACACTGTAAAACACAGACAGTGGAGGGGTAACACTGTAAAACGCAGACAGTGGAGGGGTAACACTGTAAAGCAGACAGTGGAGGGGTAACACTGTAAAACACAGACAGTGGAGGGGTAACACCGTAAAACACAGACAGTGGAGGGGTAACACCGTAAAACACAGACAGTGGAGGGGTAACACTGTAAAACACAGACAGTGGAGGGGTAACACTGTAAAACACAGACAGTGGAGGGGTAACACTGTAAAACGCAGACAGTGGAGGGGTAACACTGTAAAATGCAGACAGTGGAGGGGTAACACTGAAAAGCAGACAATGGAATGGTAACACTGTAGAACACAGACAGTGGAGGGGTAACACTGTAAAACACAGACAGTGGAGGGGTAACACTGTAGAACACAGACAGTGGAGGGGTAACACTGTAAAACACAGACAGTGGAGGGGTAACACTGTAAAACACAGACAGTGGAGGGGTAACACTGTAAAACGCAGACAGTGGAGGGGTAACACTGTAAAACACAGACAGTGGAGGGGTAACACTGTAAAACACAGACAGTGGAGGGGTAACACTGTAAAACGCAGACAGTGAAGGGGTAACACTGTAAAACGCAGACAGTGGAGGAGTAACACTGTAAAACACAGACAGTGGAGGGGTAACACTGTAAAACGCAGACAGTGGAGGGGTAACACTGTAAAACACAGACAGTGGAGGGGTAACACTGTAAAACACAGACAGTGGAGGGGTAACACTGTAAAACACAGACAGTGGAGGGGTAACACTGTAAAACGCAGACAGTGGAGGGGTAACACTGTAAAACGCAGACAGTGGAGGGGTAACACTGTAAAACGCAGACAGTGGAGGGGTAACACTGTAAAACGCAGACAGTGGAGGGGTAACACTGAAAAGCAGACAGTGGAGGGGTAACACTGAAAAGCAGACAGTGGAGGGGTAACACTGTAAAACACAGACAGTGGAGGGGTAACACTGTAAAGCAGACAGTGGAGGGGTAACACTGTAAAGCAGACAGTGGCGGGGTAACACTGTAAAACACAGACAGTGGAGGGGTAACACCGTAAAGCACAGACAGTGGAGGGGTAACACTGTAAAACGCAGACAGTGGAGGGGTAACACTGTAAAGCAGACAGTGGAGGGGTAACACTGTAAAACGCAGACAGTGGAGGGGTAACACTGTAAAGCAGACAGTGGAGGGGTAACACTGTAAAATGCAGACAGTGGAGGGGTAACACTGAAAAGCAGACGGTGGAGGGGTAACACTGTAAAACACAGACAGTGGAGGGGTAACACTGAAAAGCAGACAGTGGAGGGGTAACACTGTAAAATGTAGACAGTGGAGGGGTAAAACTGAAAAGCAGACAGTGGAGGGGTAACACTGTAAAACACAGACAGTGGAGGGGTAACACTGTAAAACGCAGACAGTGGAGGGGTAACACTGAAAAGCAGACAGTGGAGGGGTAACACTGAAAAGCAGACAGTGGAGGGGTAACACTGAAAAGCAGACAGTGGAGGGGTAACACTGTAAAACACAGACAGTGGAGGGGTAACACTGTAAAATGCAGACAGTGGAGGGGTAACACTGTAAAGCAGACAGTGGAGGGGTAACACTGTAAAACACAGACAGTGGAGGGGTAACACTGTAAAACACAGACAGTGGAGGGGTAACACCGTAAAACACAGACAGTGGAGGGGTAACGCCGTAAAACACAGACAGTGGAGGGGTAACACTGTAAAACACAGACAGTGGAGGGGTAACACTGTAAAACACAGACAGTGGAGGGGTAACACTGTAAAATGCAGACAGTAGAGGGGTAACACAGTAAAACGCAGAAAGGGGAGGGGTAACACTGTAAAACACAGACAGTGCAGGGGTAACACTGAAAAGCAGACAGTGGAGGGGTAACACTGTAAAACACAGACAGTGGAGGGGTAACACTGTAAAACGCAGACAGTGGAGGGGTAACACTGTAAAGCAGACAGTGGAGGGGTAACACTGTAAAACACAGACAGTGGAGGGGTAACACCGTAAAACACAGACAGTGGAGGGGTAACACTGTAAAACACAGACAGTGGAGGGGTAACACTGTAAAACACAGACAGTGGAGGGGTAACACTGTAAAACGCAGACAGTGGAGGGGTAACACTGTAAAATGCAGACAGTGGAGGGGTAACACTGAAAAGCAGACAATGGAAGGGTAACACTGTAAAACACAGACAGTGGAGGGGTAACACTGTAAAACACAGACAGTGGAGGGGTAACACTGTAAAACGCAGACAGTGAAGGGGTAACACTGTAAAACGCAGACAGTGGAGGGGTAACACTGTAAAACACAGACAGTGGAGGGGTAACACTGTAAAACGCAGACAGTGAAGGGGTAACACTGTAAAACGCAGACAGTGGAGGAGTAACACTGTAAAACACAGACAGTGGAGGGGTAACACTGTACAACGCAGACAGTGGAGGGGTAACACTGTAAAACACAGACAGTGGAGGGGTAACACTGTAAAACACAGACAGTGGAGGGGTAACACTGTAAAACACAGACAGTGGAGGGGTAACACTGTAAAACGCAGACAGTGGAGGGGTAACACTGTAAAACGCAGACAGTGGAGGGGTAACACTGTAAAACGCAGACAGTGAAGGGGTAACACTGTAAAACGCAGACAGTGGAGGGGTAACACTGAAAAGCAGACAGTGGAGGGGTAACACTGAAAAGCAGACAGTGGAGGGGTAACACTGTAAAACACAGACAGTGGAGGGGTAACATTGTAAAAAGCAGACAGTGGAGGGGTAACACTGTAAAGCAGACAGTGGCGGGGTAACACTGTAAAACACAGACAGTGGAGGGGTAACACCAAAAAACACAGACAGTGGAGGGGTAACACTGTAAAACGCAGACAGTGGAGGGGTAACACTGTAAAATGCAGACAGTGGAGGGGTAACACTGAAAAGCAGACGGTGGAGGGGTAACACTGTAAAACACAGACAGTGGAGGGGTAACACTGAAAAGCAGACAGTGGAGGGGTAACACTGTAAAATGCAGACAGTGGAGGGGTAACACTGTAAAACACAGACAGTGGAGGGGTAACACTGTAAAGCAGACAGTGGAGGGGTAACACTGTAAAATGCAGACAGTGAAGGGGTAACACTGTAAAACGCAGACAGTGGAGGAGTAACACTGTAAAACACAGACAGTGGAGGGGTAACACTGTAAAACGCAGACAGTGGAGGGGTAACACTGTAAAACACAGACAGTGGAGGGGTAACACTGTAAAACACAGACAGTGGAGGGGTAACACTGTAAAACACAGACAGTGGAGGGGTAACACTGTAAAACGCAGACAGTGGAGGGGTAACACTGTAAAACGCAGACAGTGGAGGGGTAACACTGTAAAACGCAGACAGTGGAGGGGTAACACTGTAAAACGCAGACAGTGGAGGGGTAACACTGAAAAGCAGACAGTGGAGGGGTAACACTGTAAAACACAGACAGTGGAGGGGTAACACTGTAAAAAGCAGACAGTGGAGGGGTAACACTGTAAAGCAGACAGTGGCGGGGTAACACTGTAAAACACAGACAGTGGAGGGGTAACACCGTAAAACACAGACAGTGGAGGGGTAACACTGTAAAACGCAGACAGTGGAGGGGTAACACTGTAAAGCAGACAGTGGAGGGGTAACACTGTAAAACGCAGACAGTGGAGGGGTAACACTGTAAAGCAGACAGTGGAGGGGTAACACTGTAAAATGCAGACAGTGGAGGGGTAACACTGAAAAGCAGACGGTGGAGGGGTAACACTGTAAAACACAGACAGTGGAGGGGTAACACTGAAAAGCAGACAGTGGAGGGGTAACACTGTAAAATGCAGACAGTGGAGGGGTAACACTGTAAAACACAGACAGTGGAGGGGTAACACTGTAAAGCAGACAGTGGAGGGGTAACACTGTAAAACGCAGACAGTGGAGGGGTAACACTGTAAAACGCAGACAGTGGAGGGGTAACACTGAAAAGCAGACAGTGGAGGGGTAACACTGAAAAGCAGACAGTGGAGGGGTAACACTGTAAAACACAGACAGTGGAGGGGTAACACTGTAAAATGCAGACAGTGGAGGGGTAACACTGTAAAGCAGACAGTGGAGGGGTAACACTGTAAAACACAGACAGTGGAGGGGTAACACTGTAAAGCAGACAGTGGAGGGGTAACACTGTAAAACGCAGACAGTGGAGGGGTAACACTGTAAAGCAGACAGTGGAGGGGTAACACTGAAAAGCAGACAGTGGAGGGGTAACACTGTAAAACACAGACAGTGGAGGGGTAACACTGTAAAACACAGACAGTGGAGGGGTAACACTGTAAAACGCAGACAGTGGAGGGGTAACACTGTAAAACGCAGACAGTGGAGGGGTAACACTGTAAAGCAGACAGTGGAGGGGTAACACTGAAAAGCAGACAGTGGAGGGGTAACACTGTAAAACACAGACAGTGGAGGGGTAACACTGTAAAACACAGACAGTGGAGGGGTAACACTGAAAAGCAGACAGTGGAGGGGTAACACTGTAGAACACAGACAGTTGAGGGGTAACACTGTAAAACACAGACAGTGGAGGGGTAACACTGTAAAACACAGACAGTGGAGGGGTAACACTGTAAAACACAGACAGTGGAGGGGTAACACTGTAAAACACAGACAGTGGAGGGGTAACACTGTAAAACACAGACAGTGGAGGGGTAACACTGTAAAACGCAGACAGTGGAGGGGTAAAACTATTAAAACACAGACAGTGGAGGGGTAACACTGTAAAACATAGACAGTAGAGGGGTAACACTGTAAAGCAGACAGTGGAGGGGTAACACTGTAAAACGCAGACAGTGGAGGGGTAACACTGTAAAACGCAGACAGAGGAGGGGTAACACTGTAAAACGCAGACAGCGGAGGGGTAACACTGTAAAGCAGACAGCGGAGGGGTAACACTGTAAAATGAAGACAGTGGAGGGGTAACACTGTAAAACGCAGACAGTGGAGGGGTAACACTGTAAAGCAGACAGTGGAGGGGTAACACTGAAAAGCAGACAGTGGAGGGGTAACACTGTAAAACACAGACAGTGGAGGGGTAACACTGTAAAACACAGACAGTGGAGGGGTAACACTGTAAAACGCAGACAGTGGAGGGGTAACACTGTAAAACGCAGACAGTGGAGGGGTAACACTGTAAAACACAGACAGTGGAGGGGTAACACCGTAAAACACAGACAGTGGAGGGGTAACACCGTAAAACACAGACAGTGGAGGGGTAACACAGTAAAACACAGACAGTGGAGGGGTAACACTGTAAAACACAGACAGTGGAGGGGTAACACTGTAAAATGCAGACAGTAGAGGGGTAACACAGTAAAACGCAGAAAAGGGAGGGGTAACACTGTAAAACACAGACAGTGCAGGGGTAACACTGTAAAACGCAGAGGGTAAAGGGGTAACACTGTAAAACGGAGACAGTGGAGGGGTAACACTGTAAAATGCAGACAGTGGAGGGGTAACACTGAAAAGCAGACAATGGAGGGGTAACACTGTAGAACACAGACAGTGGAGGGGTAACACTGTAAAACACAGACAGTGGAGGGGTAACACTGTAAAACACAGACAGTGGAGGGGTAACACTGTAGAACACAGACAGTGGAGGGGTAACACTGTAAAACGCAGACAGTGAAGGGGTAACACTGTAAAACACAGACAGTGGAGGGGTAACACTGTAAAACACAGACAATGGAGGGGTAACACTGTAAAACGCAGACAGTGAAGGGGTAACACTGTAAAACACAGACAGTGGAGGAGTAACACTGTAAAACACACAGTGGAGGGGTAACACTGTAAAACGCAGACAGTGGAGGGGTAACACTGTAAAACGCAGACAGTGGAGGGGTAACACTGTAAAACACAGACAGTGGAGGGGTAACACTGTAAAACACAGACAGTGGAGGGGTAACACTGTAAAACACAGACAGTGGAGGGGTAACACTGTAAAACGCAGACAGTGGAGGGGTAACACTGTAAAACGCAGACAGTGGAGTGGTAACACTGTAAAACGCAGACAGTGGAGGGGTA
The DNA here is from genome assembly GCF_029448725.1 of Salvelinus fontinalis. Classification (NCBI taxonomy): domain Eukaryota; kingdom Metazoa; phylum Chordata; class Actinopteri; order Salmoniformes; family Salmonidae; genus Salvelinus; species Salvelinus fontinalis. Next base: position 3,886,689 of record NC_074674.1, read on the forward strand.
ACACTGTAAAGCAGACAGTGGAGGGGTAACACTGTAAAATGCAGACATTGGAGGAGTAACACTGAAAAGCAGACAGTGGAGGGGTAACACTGTAAAACGCAGACAGAGGAGGGGTAACACTGTAAAACTCAGACAGCGGAGGGGTAACACTGTAAAGCAGACAGCGGAGGGGTAACACTGTAAAATGAAGACAGTGGAGGGGTAACACTGTAAAACGCAGACAGTGGAGGGGTAACACTGTAAAGCAGACAGTGGAGGGGTAACACTGTAAAACATAGACAGTGGAGGGGTAACACTGTAAAACATAGACAGTGGAGGGGTAACACTGAAACGCAGACAGTAGAGGGGTAACACTGTAAAACACAGACAGTGGAGGGGTAACACTGTAAAACATAGACAGTGGAGGGGTAACACTGTAAAACATAGACAGTGGAGGGGTAACACTGTAAAACAAAGACAGTGGAGGGGTAACACTGTAAAACACAGACAGTGGAGGGGTAACACTGTAAAACACAGACAGTGGGGGGGTAACACTGTAAAACATAGACAGTGGAGGGGTAACACTGAAAAGCAAAGTGGAGGGGTAACACTGTAAAACACAGACAGTGGAGGGGTAACACTGTAAAACACAGACAGTGGAGGGGTAACACTGTAAAACACAGACAGTGGAGGGGTAACACTGAAAAGCAGACAGTGGAGGGGTAACACTGTAGAACACAGACAGTTGAGGGGTAACACTGTAAAACACAGACAGTGGAGGGGTAACACTGTAAAACACAGACAGTGGAGGGGTAACACTGTAAAACACAGACAGTGGAGGGGTAACACTGTAAAACACAGACAGTGGAGGGGTAACACTGTAAAACACAGACAGTGGAGGGGTAACACTGTAAAACACAGACAGTGGAGGGGTAACACTGTAAAACGCAGACAGTGGAGGGGTAACACTGTAAAACGCAGACAGTGGAGGGGTAACACTGTAAAACATAGACAGGGGAGGGGTAACACTGTAAAACATAGACAGTGGAGGGGTAACACTGTAAAACATACACAGTGGAGGGGTAACACTGAAACGCAGACAGTAGAGGGGTAACACTGTAAAACATAGACAGTGGAGGGGTAACACTGTAAAACGCAGACAGAGGAGGGGTAACACTGTAAAACGCAGACAGCGGAGGGGTAACACTGTAAAGCAGACAGCGGAGGGGTAACACTGTAAAATGAAGACAGTGGAGGGGTAACACTGTAAAACGCAGACAGTGGAGGGGTAACACTGTAAAACACAGACAGTGGAGGGGTAACACTGTAAAACACAGACAGTGGAGGGGTAACACTGTAAAACGCAGACAGTGGAGGGGTAACACTGTAAAACGCAGACAGTGGAGGGGTAACACTGTAAAGCAGACAGTGGAGGGGTAACACTGAAAAGCAGACAGTGGAGGGGTAACACTGTAAAACACAGACAGTGGAGGGGTAACACTGTAAAACACAGACAGTGGAGGGGTAACACTGAAAAGCAGACAGTGGAGGGGTAACACTGTAGAACACAGACAGTTGAGGGGTAACACTGTAAAACACAGACAGTGGAGGGGTAACACTGTAAAACACAGACAGTGGAGGGGTAACACTGTAAAACACAGACAGTGGAGGGGTAACACTGTAAAACACAGACAGTGGAGGGGTAACACTGTAAAACACAGACAGTGGAGGGGTAACACTGTAAAACACAGACAGTGGAGGGGTAACACTGTAAAACGCAGACAGTGGAGGGGTAAAACTATTAAAACACAGACAGTGGAGGGGTAACACTGTAAAACATAGACAGTAGAGGGGTAACACTGTAAAGCAGACAGTGGAGGGGTAACACTGTAAAACGCAGACAGTGGAGGGGTAACACTGTAAAACATAGACAGGGGAGGGGTAACACTGTAAAACATAGACAGTGGAGGGGTAACACTGTAAAACATACACAGTGGAGGGGTAACACTGAAACGCAGACAGTAGAGGGGTAACACTGTAAAACATAGACAGTGGAGGGGTAACACTGTAAAACACAGACAGTGGAGGGGTAACACTGTAAAACATAGACAGTGGAGGGGTAACACTGTAAAACATAGACAGTGGAGGGGTAACACTGTAAAGCAGACAGTGGAGGGGTAACACTGTAAAACGCAGACAGTGGAGGGGTAACACTGTAAAACACAGCCAGTGGAGGGGTAACACTGTAAAACACAGACAGTGGAGGGGTAACACTGTAAAACATAGACAGTGGAGGGGTAACACTGTAAAACATAGACAGTGGAGGGGTAACACTGTAAAACGCAGACAGTGGAGGGGTAACACTGTAAAACGCAGACAGTGGAGGGGTAACACTGAAAAGCAAAGTGGAGGGGTAACACTGTAAAACGCAGACAGTGAAGGGGTAACACTGTAAAACGCAGACAGTGGAGGAGTAACACTGTAAAACGCAGACAGTGGAGGGGTAACACTGTAAAACCCAGACAGTGGAGGAGTAACACTGTAAAACACAGACAGTGGAGGGGTAACACTGTAAAACGCAGACAGTGGAGGGGTAACACTGTAAAACACAGACAGTGGAGGGGTAACACTGTAAAACGCAGACAGTGGAGTGGTAACACTGTAAAACACAGACAGTGGAGGGGTAACACTGTAAAACGCAGACAGTGGAGGGGTAACACTGTAAAACGCAGACAGTGGAGGGGTAACACTGTAAAACGCAGACAGTGGAGGGGTAACACTGTAAAACGCAGACAGTGGAGGGGTAACACTGTAAAACGCAGACAGTGGAGGGGTAACACTGTAAAACGCAGACAGCGGAGGGGTAACACTGTAAAGCAGACAGTGGAGGGGTAACACTGTAAAATGAAGACAGTGGAGGGGTAACACTGTAAAACGCAGACAGTGGAGGGGTAACACTGTAAAGCAGACAGTGGAGGGGTAACACTGAAAAGCAGACAGTGTAGGGGTAACACTGTAAAATGCAGACAGTGGAGGGGTAACACTGAAAAGCAGACAGTGGAGGGGTAACACTGTAGAACACAGACAGTTGAGGGGTAACACTGTAAAACGCAGACAGTGGAGGGGTAACACTGTAAAACGCAGACAGTGGAGGGGTAACACTGTAAAACGCAGACAGTGGAGGAGTAACACTGTAAAACGCAGACAGTGGAGGAGTAACACTGTAAAACATAGACAGTGGAGGAGTAACACTGTAAAACATAGACAGTGGAGGGGTAACACTGTAAAACATAGACAGTGGAGGGGTAACACTGTAAAACGCAGACAGTGGAGGAGTAACACTGTAAAACATAGACAGTGGAGGGGTAACACTGTAAAACGCAGACAGTGGAGGAGTAACACTGTAAAACATAGACAGTGGAGGAGTAACACTGTAAAACATAGACAGTGGAGGGGTAACACTGTAAAACGCAGACAGTGGAGGGGTAACACTGAAAAGCAAAGTGGAGGGGTGATTCTCGATGAGTCTGACCTTGAGCTTCCCCAGGTCCACTTGCAGCATGTTCTGACTGGAGGGCAGGACAAAGACAGCTGGGAACAGTTTAGTGTTGGGCTCCACCTGGAACAAACAACCACAGTGTTACACAGGAAGCCACAATGGAAATTAGATTTCCAGCTTTAATGTGTTATCCTTGAATTGTATGTGGAGGAGTCTCTTATCTATGTTCTTAAAATTGTCTAATAAATTCAATCAATCAATCAATCAATCAAGCCCAGAGCAGTTTGTACCTTGCTTATTATTAGTCCAGTAACCCTTGGCATGCTTCTGAGTAATGAAATACAAATCAAATCAAAGTGTATTTGTCACATGTGCCCGAATACAACAGTTGTAGACCTTACCATGAAATGCTTACTTACAGGCTCTAACCAATAGTGCAAAAAAGGTGTTAGGTGAACAATAGGTAAGTAAAGAAATTAAACAACAGTAAAAAGAGAGGCTATATACAGTAGTGAGGCTATAAAAGTAGCGAGGCTACATACAGACACTGGTTAGTCAGGCTGATTGAGATAGTATGTACATGTAGATATGGTTAAAGTGACTATGCATATATGATGAACAGAGAGTAGCAGTAACGTAAAAGAGGGGTCGGCGGGTGGTGGGACACAATGCAGAATACATATTTACACTGAACACTGCATCTCACCTGGTAGAAGGTGTTGATCTCCTTCCCATTGGCTGTGAAAGTCATGAGTCCTGTGTCCAGGTCAATAAGGCAGCCAATCACAAAGTCCTCCTGACTGACACGGGTCTGCTGGGAGCTGCTGAACTCCCCTCCCCACACCATGTAGCAGTTACTGCGCTTCATACTGAGGGAGGCAGGAGAGACAACATAGGAAGATATTAAGGTATTATGTCTTTGTGAATACTGTGCATGTGTGTGTGTGCACAGGGACACGTTACTCACCTGTCATGTATGTTGCCTTTGTCATCTCCCACGGTGACTGTGACATTTCTTACTTTGCTGAGGTCAAAGTGCAGGTCGTATTGGTGGTAGTCAGGGGTGATCCAGCCTACCCACACCCCGCTGGGCTCTTGTCCCGCAATCACTCGCACTGAATAATAGTACTGAACACAGAGAATGTGAGCAGAAACATAATTAACAAGGAGTTGAACTACCTAAAACTAAAAATGAATTTAAAAAAAACATATTTCCAGACAAAAATGTCCCAGTGAAGAGAAGTTAGGTTCAGACACGAGGATCTGAAGAGATGTTAAAGTTCATACTGTGGTGGTATTGAGGATGATGTCATCGTCATCTCTGTCGTCTGGGACCACTTCCTCCGTCAGACGAGGCATGGTGGGAACAACAGGTTGCGGAGTGAAAGCTGCCTTCTTGGCCTTGAACAGGAACCTGAGGGGAACACACAATGTCAGCGTAGCCGGGCCTCCTTTTCAACAGGACTGAGAAAACATGACGACGATTACAGTTAAAAGTGCCGTTTTCAGCATTCACTTTCCACTTTCTTCTCCAATAGAGAGTTGTGACCTGTCTCTTCTACAACAGAGAGTTGTGACCTGTCTCTTCTCCAACAGAGAGTTGTGACCTGTCTCTTCTCCAACAGAGAGTTGTCACCTGTCTCTTCTCCAACAGAGAGTTGTGACCTGTCTCTTCTCCAACAGAGAGTTGTGACCTGTCTCTTCTCCAACAGAGAGTTGTCACCCGTCTCTTCTCCAACAGAGAGTTGTGACCCGTCTCTTCTACAACAGAGAGTTGTGACCTGTCTCTTCTCCTACAGAGAGTTGTGACCTGTCTCTTCCCCAACAGAGAGTTGTGACCTATCTCTTCTCCAACAGAGAGTTGTGACCTGTCTCTTCTACAACAGAGAGTTGGAACCTGTCTCTTCTCCAACAGAGAGTTGTGACCTGTCTCTTCTACAACAGAGAGTTGTGACCTGTCTCTTCTACAACAGAGAGTTGTGACCTGTCTCTTCTCCAACAGAGAGTTGTGACCTGTCTCTTCTCCACCAGAGAGTTGGAACCTGTCTCTTCTCCAACAGAGAGTTGTGACCTGTCTCTTCTCCAACAGAGAGTTGTGACCTGTCTCTTCTCCAACAGAGAGTTGTGACCTCTCTCTTCTCCAACAGAGAGTTGGAACCTGTCTCTTCTCCAACAGAGAGTTGTGACCTGTCTCTTCTCCAACAGAGAGTTGTGACCTGTCTCTTCTCCAACAGAGAGTTGTGACCTGTCTCTTCTCCAACAGAGAGTTGTGACCTGTCTCTTCTCCAACAGAGAGTTGGAACCTGTCTCTTCTCCAACAGAGAGTTGTGACCTGTCTCTTCTCCAAACAGAGTTGGAACCTGTCTCTTCTCCAAACAGAGTTGGAACCTGTCTCTTCTCCAACAGAGAGTTGTGACCTGTCTCTTCTCCAACAGAGACTTGTGACATGTCACTTCTCCAACAGAGAGTTGTGACCTCTCTCTTCTCCAACAGAGAGATGTGACCTGTCTCTTCTCCAACAGAGAGTTGTGACCTGTCTCTTCTCCAACAGAGAGTTGTGACCTGTCTCTTCTCCAACAGAGAGTTGTGACCTGTCTCTTCTCCAACAGAGAGTTGTGACCTGTCTCTTCTCCAACAGAGAGTTGTGACCTGTCTCTTCTCCAACAGAGAGTTGTGACCTCTCTCTTCTCCAACAGAGAGTTGTGACCTGTCTCTTCTCCAACAGAGAGTTGTGACCTGTCTCTTCTCCAACAGAGAGTTGTGACCTATCTCTTCTCCAACAGAGAGTTGTGACCTGTCTCTTCTCCAACAGAGAGTTGTGACCTCTCTCTTCCCCAACAGAGAGTTGGAACCTGTCTCTTCCCCAACAGAGAGTTGTGACCTGTCTCTTCTCCAACAGAGAGTTGTGACCTGTCTCTTCTCCAACAGAGAGTTGTGACCTGTCTCTTCTCCAACAGAGAGTTGTCACCTGTCTCTTCTCCAACAGAGAGTTGTCACCTGTCTCTTCTCCAACAGAGAGTTGTCACCTGTCTCTTCTCCAACAGAGAGTTGTGACCTGTCTCTTCTACAACAGAGAGTTGTGACCTGTCTCTTCTCCTACAGAGAGTTGTGACCTGTCTCTTCTCCAACAGAGAGTTGTCACCTGTCTCTTCTCCAACAGAGAGTTGTCACCTGTCTCTTCTCCAACAGAGAGTTGTGACCTGTCTCTTCTACAACAGAGAGTTGTGACATGTCACTTCTCCAACAGAGAGTTGTGACCTGTCTCTTCTCCAACAGAGAGTTGTGACCTGTCTCTTCTCCAACAGAGAGTTGTGACCTATCTCTTCTCCAACAGAGAGTTGGAACCTGTCTCTTCTCCAACAGAGAGTTGTGACCTATCTCTTCTCCAACAGAGAGTTGTGACCTGTCTCTTCTCCAACAGAGAGTTGTGACCTCTCTCTTCTCCAACAGAGAGATGTGACCTCTCTCTTCTCCAACAGAGAGTTGGAACCTGTCTCTTCTCCAACAGAGAGTTGTGACATGTCTCTTCTCCAACAGAGAGTTGTGACCTCTCTCTTCTCCAACAGAGAGTTGTGACCTGTCTCTTCTCCAACAGAGAGTTGTGACCTGTCTCTTCTCCAACAGAGAGATGTGACCTCTCTCTTCTCCAACAGAGAGTTGGAACCTGTCTCTTCTCCAACAGAGAGTTGTGACATGTCTCTTCTCCAACAGAGAGTTGTGACCTCTCTCTTCTCCAACAGAGAGTTGTGACCTGTCTCTTCTCCAACAGAGAGTGTGACCTCTCTCTTCTCCAACAGAGAGTTGTGACCTGTCTCTTCTCCAACAGAGAGTTGTGACCTGTCTCTTCTCCAACAGAGAGTTG